>NC_080448.1:10171743-10471743 GCF_028018845.1 Melospiza georgiana | reverse complement strand
AGTGTCCCAGCCAGCCTGACACAAATCAAAGGGGCTCGTTTGTCAGCATCCTGAGCTAACACTGATGAAGTCATAGCTATGACTTCAGCTCTCCAGTGGGAATCTCCTGGGAACAAGGGAGAACTACAATTTCTCTCTCCGGCTCGCTCACGCAGTTGCAATTTGTTTCAGTCGCCTTGTTCTCTCTTCTGCAAACATTACTTAATTCTCACCCAGATTTTTAAATCCTTGCCCTGAAATGTAAAAGAATGTTTCCTTCTCAGCTGTCAAAGCCCAGCCTTGCTGAGCTCCCTCCTGGTGGGCTCTGTCTCCTTGTGCCAGCTGCCACCCATTCCCTGGGGTCTCAGCCCACAGCTGAGGAGCCACCAGCTATTTTTTAAACCTCAAATGTATAACTAAAATCTGGTTACTCTTGCCAAATTCATTTTAAATAGGGACTTTTGCACCTTTTCTCCATTAAAATATTTTAAAGTCAGGCTGGATTAAGCCAGAGTTGCTAAGACAGACAAAATATCGCAGGAGGACCCTGGAGCTTCCCTCCTTGGTTGGGCAGGACAGATTCCAATGCTGCAAAAACCACGCAGCAATGAATGTCTCACACCACCCTGCTGCTGCAGGGTGATGCACCAGGAACTGTCCCAGGGTATCCCTGCTGCCTTCCTCATCACAAGCTGTGCTGAGGGTTTGCTCCCCTCCCGTGCACCATTCCTGCTGCCACAGCTGCAGCAGCACCCACCACCAGGATTGCATCCTTTAGGAACCAGATTCTCTGTGGTGTGTGGGCTCTCCCCACACTGCCCTGTGCCTTGTTGAGGGCTCCCATCCCTTTGTTTCCAGGCCACAGGGGCTTGCTGAGCCCCAGCATGGGTTTGGTCAGATTGCAGATGCTCAGCTACTGCCCTGATGGAACCGAGCAGTCAGCCACTCACTCACACCAAATAAAGACTGCAAATTCTTTACATATTAATTGTTGGTTGCAATTGTTCTCAGTGCTGACAGACAGACAGACGTGAGAATATGCAGAAAACATTCCTGCCTCTTTTTAGTTCCACCCTTCCATTAGTTGTGTGTACTCCATGCCAAATCAATAAGAGACTGCATTTTCCCTGGAAAACCGAGATGATGAAAACGTGATCAGCTATGAGACAAGGCACACATGTTGTAATCTGAAATACTCAAATCATTCACTTTCCCATGAGAGAATTTAACAGGTCTATCTGCTTACTTGTCAACTCATCCCACTCCCAGCTTCTCCATTGACCCTGTCTTTAATTTACAACCTACAGATTTAACTCTGATTGTGGTTTTATGCCTACAGAGCATCAGCTGAGAAGCAGCAGAGGAAGCTGCTCTGCAGAGGGACATCAAGGCAGTGCTGGAGAAAGCCCCCTCCCCAGAACACCCCCAGTCCCCCCTCTGGGCTCCCACCTCAAGAACAGAGAGGAATTAACGTGCCCAAATCCCAGGCTGGAGTCAATCCAAGCTCCCTCCCCAGGCTGGCAGCACTCCCTCCTTTCCCAGCCGTTATTATCTGGAGATGGCACAAAGTGATCTGCCTACAAAAACATTTCAAACCTATCGTGCATTACACTGTGATGTGCCATGGAAGCAGTTTAGAGAGCACATGCAGCTATAAAGTTGTGATTATTCAGTATTCAACCCAGCCTGAAAGCTCAGGAGTCAGCTTGTAGCTGCTGAAAGCGGGGGGCCTGAAATTATCCGTGAATAGTTCAAAGCCGCAGTTAATTCAACATCTCCACTTTCAAAAGCATAAAAATCACAGATTCCTGGAGCGTGTAAGCTTTTCAAAAATTACAAACTACTAACTGTCAAATCAAAGCAGCAAATAGAAATCCACATGGCTGATAAGACAAATAGTTGCATTTTAAAGAGTAATTAAATATCACTTTGGAATATTTTGCTTGGAACTTGTTTCCCTGATAAAAACAATGGGGAGGGGAAGGAGGAGGAAGCAATCCACGCACACCAATAAGCTTCTCATCAAACAAATGCTCAGGCAAGCACTGCTCAAATTTGTTTTGCTGAATTCAAGAGTTCAGCCTGCTGTACAACAGCCTCCCATGCCCTCTTGGTTTCCCTAGATCCTGACATTTCACATCAAACTCCACAATAAGGAGGAGGCAATCCCTATGTTGAATCTGGATTGTTGGGGAGGAGGGTCGGGACAAGAATCCCCATGGTGTGGTCACTAAAAACTGCAATATTTTCTGATTTGACTTAGATTAAAACCATGCCCCAACTTCCATGCTGGGAGCACGGCTGAAAAAAACAGGAATGCAAAACAGAGAGCTCTACCCAAATGCAATTCAGAAGTGAAACCTTACCCCAGTCCCACACACTCACCCCACCAAGTTCTGCTTTGAAACACTAAAAGTTTGTCCATGAGAAAGGATCAAAAAACTCCAAACCACCCTGGACTCTTCCAAAACCTGAACCTGCCAGCAATGAACTCATCAAGAATTTCACCCAAACTTTCTAGTACTAAGCAATATTTGTGGGCAACAATACAAAAGGATTGAGTAGTGAACAAGGAGGCAGCTACTGCATTTCAAACTAAAATGCTATTGAACCACTTGATGGTGTAAATTTCATACTAAAATGTATTTGAACCACACCATGCAAAGGCCAGGCAAACCTGATGTCAGATTTTGGGATGGGATGTGTATAGAGCCCTGTTCAAGAACCAACCCTGTGATCAGCAAACTGCTTGTCCCCACCCTGGAGCCAGGAGGATTTGATAATGGAAAGATGCCCGAGACTTTCAGAGCAGGTCCTAAAACGTGGGCAATTACGCACTGAAGGATGTAATAAACACCACAGCAGACTACACGTCAGCAAGACTTTTAAAATACTGATTCTCCCCCAGGGAAAGTGCTCAGGCAGGCAGCAGTTTGGATATGGGGGGAAATCCAACCTCCATGGACGTCAGTGGTGTTTCTGCAACTCTTGCAGGACCAGGAGCAGGACACAGCCCCCAGACTTGCAGCCTCCTGACGCTGATGGGGATTTCACACAAGGATTAGGGTCTTGGAATGAGAGAGGACTGCTAATTGCATGGAGGGTGACTGCAAAGCTGTGCAAAACACACAGAGAAATAATTTGGAAAAAAGGCATCAACAAAAACAAGAAGTCGTCAAAATGTTTTGGCTTCGATGTCATCTGCACAATGTGGAAATAGTGAATAATTGGAGTTCACTGTTGAACGTCTCCAAAATCGCAGGGAAAACGCTCCATTGTTCTGCACTTTCTTTTGTAAAGCTGTTACGTGTTCAGCCTCTAAAGAATGCATTTTTGGAGAAGAACTATGCACTGATTACTTTACAAAGTAAAGTTCCTTTGCTCGGTCCTGCAACCTGAGAGTAACGAATGAAATTGTCAAGAGTGCGTTTTTAAAGGAACGTTTTCATTTCAACATCTGGATTAAGATGCCACAATGAAAAACAGCACACAGGCTTCCCTCTGCTCCCTTCATACATCTCCCATTCTTACATTTCAGAACCAGGGAAGTTTCAAAGCAAACAAAGAATCAGTTGGTGCTGTTAATGCCTCGCTTCTTACTCAATAGCCTGATGTCATGAAAAGACCATATTTTTCAAATCTACAGCTCCGTGAGCCAAAGAGTTCATATACATTCCCACCCCAGAAATACAGAGTCAGGAATACAGCTGAAAGTGATTACTTAGATATTTTTATATGATGAAATTCAAAAGCTGCTTCAAGTGATTTACAAAATCTTCTGTAAGACAAATCCCACATCTGTGCTGACCACTTGCCTCCCAGATCTCAGCAGATGGCAATTTCAAACAGAAAAGTTCTGAGTCCCTGAAAATCAGGGTGTACCTTAAACTGTAATCAAGGGTTTGAAGACTTTTCCTCCACAAAAAAAAAATAAAATTGTGGACAGTCTAATTTAATGAAATTTCTATCTTCTCCCCCACCATTTCTTGTACAAAGTCTACACACAAAATTAGTACCTGGCGTCTTATTAGGAGAGGCTCCCATGGCAGATGATCTTTTCAGATAAAGGGAAAACACTCGTCCCAACCAAAGGAAATTTACCAGCGTCAGCAAAGGGAGATCCTCAAATTGTTTTCAGATACTTGACTGAATAATCACAGAAAAACAATCAACATGTTTTGCATTTGTTTAAATCCAGAACAGAAGCATCTCAGCCTTCCCAAGAAGAATCTGTACAACACTCAACCAGATGCATAAATACAGCAGAAAAACACAGAACACGAGGGAGGCAAAGCACAGCCCCAAGAGCCACTGTGGCGCTGCGGGGATGCACCAAGGAAATGTCTGGAGAAATTTCAAGATGAAAAAGAATGAGGAAGACCACGGGGCCAAGAAACTAACAAGTAAAAACAAAAGCAAAGGCAAATAAACAACAGCAAAAGATAAATTTTTCGCTGTGGAGCTTTTTCTCCTCCAGCACTCTCCTTTCTCCCACTCCTATGTGAAACCATGGGAGAGGATCTACTCAATGGGGAACGTGGACGGTTCAGCATTTTTTAGCAGAGATGACCAAGATGTCCCACAGCAACACAGCACTCCTCCAACATCCTGTGTGCCACAAGGCCTTGAAAAGCACCCAAATTCACCCTGAGCGAATTCACTCTGCAGCAGGGACGGCGTGGAGCTCACCAGGACAAGTCTGGGATCCTTCCTTCCTCCAGAGACACCTCCCTGTGGGTGCTGGGGGACACCAGGGCATGCAGGCAGATGGGGGCTGTTTACACTGCTGAGGCTCTCAGCAGCAGTCAGGACACTGAAGCTGTCATTAAACCAGCCCTCCAGAACTGGAGCAGATGTCCACGCAAACAGACAACAACGGGGTGATGTTAAACCAAAACCACAACCAAAACGAAGACACAGAGCAACGTCTTCTCCCTGCTCTGCTCAGCCAGGCCAGGCATTATCAGAGACAAATCAATCACCAAAATCTACCTGTGGATGCCCAAATCCAGGCCTGAACAGATTAACTGAGGGATGTGCACCACGAGCTAAAGGCCTCCAATCTCATTTGGCTCATTCTGGTTTTGTCCTTGAAAAAAACCCACCCAATAATAGGTCTGGCTGCGGCTCAGACAGAGGCATAATGCCATCCTCCTCATTAATCAAAGGCTCTCCCCGTGGCCAGATGTTTGCTGACTTGTACTGCTTTCTTTTATTACTGGTTTGGAGGCAAAAATTGCTGTGTGCTGAAGTTACTCCAATTGAGCTGGTCGTCCCTGGTAACTGCACCCCGGCATTATTGAGTTACTGAGGAATTCAGCAAAGAGTGGCTGTTTGCTTTGACAATTCCATCTGCTTTCCCCAATAACCATCAGAGTAAGATGCTAATTTACTTTTAGGACTGTGGGAATTGTACTGCAAAGCCAGAAAGGAGCTTGGGTTTTAAGATCTATCAACGTTTGGTGCCCAGGGTTTGGAAGAAGGGGAGATGTAGAAAAATGCAGAGTACGCCAGAGAAGGACAATGATAGTTAGACCTTAAAAGTAATATTTTTTACTAACACTGAGCAAAAAAAGTGATGATTTTCTATAGGATAGGAAGCCATCATCTCTCCACAAAGCTTTCATGGCCTCAGTAAATAAAGTAATGAACCCACAATGGGAAGAGTTGGCTTGAAAGGACTTCTGTAGGACTCTGAGCCTGACCATCACCCACACTCAACCCTGCTGGGCAGAGCTTCACCCAAACAAACCCTGAAAGCTGCAAGGATGGGGAGCTGAGAGCTCAGGGACAGAGCTCTCACTGTTCCCATCCCTCTTGCTGTCTCTACCCTGTATCTACAATATCCCTTTCTTCCCATAAATCTATATAATTCGCTGGGGTTTAGGAGTATCCCTTAGTGCAAAGGAACCATAACTCAAAAGCACTGCCTACATTCCTCTAATGCTTTTGTTTTAAAACAAATTAAGCCCGTGAGGTACTGAACATATGCTCGACATCCCCAGCTCTCTGCTGGCATGTTTTTGAAAAATACAAAGTTTGTGCTTTTCTGGGGAGTCAGGTCATTAACCCGACTATTTAAAAAATCAGCCTATTATGCAAGGAAACTTCTAACTGCCTGAGCTACAGGTTATAAATCTCCTGTTTAGAAATCTGATATCCTGACATAATTGCCCTTACAACTTACAAATAGGTTCTCTGTTATCCGTAGATTAAGCTTCCTCCAAAGCCACATCACATCTGCTTAGTTTTGAAAATATACAGCACGAGCTTCAATTACTTTACACTCCACACAAAAATAATCCTGAATTTAACTCAGGGCTTCTTGGAATAAGAGTTTAAGACCCCATAATCTTTTTATTTCATGTTTTCTTGCAATCTAATAGATGGAAGCATTGGCCAGCATGTAAAATTAATGCCACCTTCCACTTCTGTGATTTCCCAACCATTTAACTACATTGCAGTGGAATTTTTAAAGCAAATACGGCAAGCAGAAGTCCCACCATCTAAATAATCTGAAATGTTCTGTAGGGAAATGGTCAGCTACTAATTGGAACCACAGTGTTTTCACATCCCTGTAGGAAGAGGGTTTGGTTTAAAAGAAACCTGAGTTAAACTGCAGTTTCTCTGAAGGTTGCAGCTCCTCTGATTAATGGAACTGCTCAGATCCCGAGCACTTGGGTGAGCTCCCAGTTAGAAGTGCCTGGACTTCAAAGGGCCAAACTGGGGGCCTTGGGCAGCACTATCATCCAGGTGCACGGCATTAAATCCATGAGAGTTTTCGCAGAAGTGGGGGCTCAGTGGCAAAAAAAGGCAGCAAATGAGGGGGAAAAGAGGCAAATCCATGTTTCAAAGCTACATCTCTTCTCAGCAGCAGGGACATCACACGGCGCTGCCAGACAACAGCCAATTATTCCTTAAACAATTCCTTTCCCTAAGGAACAGAGCAGAGAGACCCATCCTGGAAGATGTCATTCCTCTCATCCCTTCCATCCCAGCCTCTCAGTGTCCGGATACAGGGGATGCCTGAGAGGGCTCAGCCACCCTGCAGGTACCAGCGTTATCCCAATCCCAGCCAAGGCTCAGCCAGGCTCTGCCCGCTGCTCCCACACCCGCTGCCTCAGCCACTCGCCAGAAAGACGTTTACAAATGGCACTGTGGGGCACCATCTTTTCAATTCTTACTCAACTGCTTCCAGAGATTAGATTTCTAAAGAGGTTTCTTTTTTTATTCCTTTTAAGCGTTGCAAGCTCGTTGGGAAGTGGAGGCTCAGCATGTACCTTTCTTTTCCTCACAGCCTGCTCTGTCTGGATCTTAGCGTGCTTTCTGTCCATTATCTTTCAGATTAAACTCTACGGATGAGAGGCTGTAACTTGCAGAGTATCGAACGCACCAAAGGAGAGGAACAAACCCCATCCCACAGCCTGGCCGGGCAGCCTCGCCAGCCGAGCCGGGCTCACCCGCTCCTCCAGCACCGCGTGTCCTCCCACGGCTGCCGGGGGCTCCTTTCTATGCCCGAACCCTCGCAGGAGCCCACGGGCACCGTGTCCGCTGCCAGGGCAATGTCTGCTTTCCCCGGGTGCCCACCGGAGCGACGCCGTGCCCGGAGCAGCTGCTCCCCTCACAGCTCACCTGCAGCCCCGCTCGCCCGCGATGCCCACGGTGCCCAGCCCAGGGCTCCCCTCGTACCCAGGCCCCGCAGGAGCCGGCGTCGCCCCGCGGGACAGCAACCGCCACCTCCCCGCCGCTTGCCCGGCTCCCCGGGGAACTTTCTGGAAGCTCCGCGGCCCCCAGACAAAGCCCGGGGCGCGCCCCGCCGCCCCCCGCCCGGCCGCGGCCGCGGGGCTCACTCACCTTGCGGTGCTTGTCGGCGAAGGGCAGCGCCAGCCAGGGCATGGCCCGCACCGCCTCCTGCCACTGCTGCTGCTCCTGCTCCGCCGACACGAAGACGATCTCGAGGCGCTGCCCGCCGGCCGCCGCCGCCTCCCCCCTGAAGCGCCCGTAGAAGGCGGCCAGGCTGGCGCCGAGCTGCGCGCAGGGGCCGCCGAGGCTGCAGCCGAAGTAGAGCCCCACCAAGGAGACCCCGCGGGCGGCCAGCGCCGACACGGCCACCTCCTCGCCGTCGGCGGCCACCAGCACCTCTCCCAGCAGGTCGGTGAGCGCGCCCGCCATCCCGCTCCGCTCCCGCTGCGCGCCCGCTCCGCTCCGCGCCCGCCGGCCGCGCACGCCCCGCCCCGCCCCGCCAGGGGGCGCTGCCGCACAGCGCGGCCCCGCGCCCGCCCCCGCCCCGGGCAGCGCCGCCCCGGCCCGGCCCCTCAGAGCCGGCCCGGCCCGGACACGGAGCAGCGGCGCACGGCGGGACGGGGTGCACGCTGCGCACGGTTAGGTGGGTGCTGGGGGGAAATTCTTCCCTGAGAGAGTAAGAGCCGGGGGGGCTTTTTCGGAGAGCTTTGGGTGTCCCGTCCCTGAAGCGTCCGAGGCCAGCCTGGATGTGGCTCCGAGCAGCCCGCTCCGGTGCAAGGAAGGTCTGCCAGGCTGTGGGACACCTGTGGTGGCACACGCAGGGGCGCACAGAAGCAGCTAGGGTGAGAAAAGACCTCTGAGTCCAAGCTGTGACAGAACACTGCCTTATCTAACAGCCCACGGCACTGAGTGCACATCCAGCCTTCCTTTAATATCCAGGGATGGTGACTCCACCACCTCCCTGGGCAGCCCATTCCAGCACCCAATCACTATTTTTTTTTGTGAAGAAGTTCTTCCTAATGTCCTATAAAGCCTAAACCTCCCCTGGTGCAGTTTAAGACCATCCTCTTGTCCTGTCACCGTTACCTGGAGCAGAGGCTCAGACTCTCCACCCGGCTGCAGACCCTCACCTGCTCACAACCTCCTTTCATCAATTAATAGAAAATTATAAAACCACCCCTGAGCCTCCTTTTCTCCAGGCTAAACATCCCCAGCTCCCTCAGCCACTCCTTCCATAAGCTCCCTTCCAACCCAAACCATTCTGTGACTCCCCCATGAGGGTAGATCCAGCCTCCCCAAAGCCCACAGATTTATTCCCTTCTTTGTTCCCAAAATCTACCATAAATACATATTTACCCCTATTGAATGCAGGCTGAAAAACCTGAAAGCCAATCCAGAAGCATAAACATAAATTGGGCTGCGTTGAGTTACACCGTCTGTCTGGCTGGGATACAGAAAGGAAATAAAGCAGAGACACTGACATGCAAACCAGGCTGGAAAATGTATTTGCTCTTTGTGTAATCAAAGTCTGCAATCTGCAAGCCTGCAGAATTCACTGCGGGATCCTCAGCTGCTCCCGACTGATGTCCATGCTGCAGGAGAGCCCCAAAACAGCTCACTGAAATCTTACTATCTGCTGCAATAAACACCTTTATTTTTACAACCCTTCCTTATTTGGTTTCTCATTACTTTTGTTGCCTTCAATTGTATCTAAAATCGTTGTGTAGCATCCAGAGCCATTAGGGGATGCTTTATAAATACAATTAATTAGCATTATTATTATTATTACAGCTTTACAATCTCTCTTTTCTCTTGCCAAGACCAGCTCCCTAGAGCAGGTTCAAAGCAGGAGAAGTTTTGTCTTGTTTTTTATTTGTCCTTCCTTATCTGCCTTAATTAAGTATCTGGGTTCTTCAGGGCAGGGAAGCTGTTTTTTAAGTCTGCAACCCTGAGCTCAACCAACCCATGCAGCAAGATAAATATTCTGCTGTAAAAATAATATTTATGGCTGCAGTTAATACGTCTGGCCCTGCTTTTAGTGAACAAAGCAGGAGGAAGATGCTCTGAAACACAGAAAAAGTACAAAGCATTTCTCTCCTAAGGAACAATAAAATCAAATGAGGAAACAACTGTTCTTAATGAAAAAATTCACAGGTGTGACTGAACTGAAGTTACACCATGAGAGAGCTTAAAATGTGGTGGGTGAGGTGCTGGTTCTGCAGCAGAATCACAGATTCAGAATGCCCATTTGAGAAACAGCTTGAGAAACAGGAATTAAAGAGTCAGGACAGCATCCCAAGGTTTTTAGCAAGCAGTTTCTTGTCCATATAGAGCCAGTACCTTTCTGCATTTTTCTAACTCCTATTTATTTTTCTTAAGTAGTGGGGCTTTTTAATATTACACCCAGGTTGACTAGAACATACTATATTTTTCACTTAAGTATTTTTTTAAATATATTTAGTTTATTATATTATAACTACCATATAATATATATATATATTAGCTTATTATATTTAGTTTATTTATAAAATAAAATGTATTTATTTTAAATATAAAATTATTATTTATATATTATTAATTATTATATCATTGTGTCGTTATATACTTATTACTTATATACTTACATAACGTATTTATATTTATATTTATATTTATATTTATATTTATATTTATATTTATATTTATAGGTGTATTTATAGGTATATCTATAGGCATATTTATGAATTATATTTATATTTGTGATTTATAGTTTGTATTTAATTTTATTTTTTTATTTTATGTATATTATTTCAAATATACATAATATATATACATATATATATTTTTATATATATGTATATATATATGTGTATATATATATACATATATATATATATATACACATATATATATATATACATATATATATTTCAAATATATATTTTTTTCAAGCATATTTACCGAGGGTTTTTTTCCAAAAATATTTGGCGTATATTTGGCTAATGATTGGCACATTTTGGGATTTCCCTGTGTGTTTAACAGGAAAAGGGGATCCGTGTGCTGCGGAGGGAGCGCGGGGCTCCGGTGCCATCTGCCGGGAACAGCGCGCACGGCAAGCGGGGACCGCCACCGCCACCGGGCAGGCAGCGGGGACAGCGCGGCCGGGAAAAAAAGGAGGCTCGAAGGGATTTTTATGGAGCTCTAAAACTCCCTGCGGAGAGATCGCAGCCAGGGGTGCGGCGGTCTGTCCGCCCAGGACAGGAGGAACGGCCCTGAGATGCAACAGGATGGATGTCTGGGGAAGATTCGTCACCAAAAGGGCGGCGAGCCCTGGAAGAGGATGCCCAGGGTGGTGGTGGAGTCATCATCCCTGGAAGTGTTCAAAAACCGTCTGGATGTGGCACCGAAACAGCAGAGTTACCCTGAAGTATCCATTGATGGCTCTGATCATCTGATCTGTGGTACGAAACTTATATAAACCCTTAATTTGATTGCAAAAGGCTCCTCAGTTTTTAATTCAGCTGCATTCTGAACTCCACGTTGCACTGAGGGCAGTGGATCTTCCATGGTGTGTGGACATCAGCCAGCAGCAAGGTGTCCTAGAGGAAAGAGACACACTCCAAACAGTTCAGTGCTTGACATGAACCCATTGTGTCCCGACATTCTCCTCATTGGGCAGCTCTCAATCACGAGCACATCTGTGGGTGCATTCTAGCAGCAAGATGTTGGCTGTGTTTCAGGTTATGCACATCCATATCCAGAGAAAGCCTGGGGTAGCCATCCTGTCGGGAATCTGCGGGGAAAACAAGAGCTAATTCTGCTCTGCACATGATGCAAGCCAACTGCAATCCTTCTCCTCTCAGTTTTTTCTTCGGCAGTCACATTAGCATTGCTGAGGACGGCGCAGTGTCCTGGCTGCTGAAACCAGCTCCAGCAGGACAGCCTGCCTGCCTGGTCACACATTAACTCCTCCGAGCCGCTCTGCGTTCAGGTATCAGCCTCCCAAAACGCTGCTAAGGATCCACTGGGGGTCTGAAACAACCGCACGGAGTTTGACCCGTCAAATTCCTCTGCTGTGTTGCAATCCCATTAATATCCGGATCGCTGAGGGCAGCTCGTGGTACCTTTGACCCTCCTCGTCAGAAGATGAGTCCTGCTGAATCCAGCTGCTGGCAAGGTCCTTGTCCCTGTCACAGAGGAGGAGGCAGCGCCAGGTCTGTTGTGCCTGTGGTGGGGAGGCCTCAGGGCACCCCTGCTCATCCAGCCAGGTCCTGGAGTGCTCATTGTGCCACTTTCCAGCAGCACTGGGATCCACCTGTAACACAGAAACCCAAAACAGCGCTTCTGAAAGCGACCAGAGTTGATTTCAAACAACACCAGCAAAACACAAGGAAACTGATTTCAACCACTGCCCTTCTGTGTGTGTTTGGCTCTCTAGGGGATGGTCCAAGCCCTGGCTCCTGGGGCTGGGAGGGAATTTTTCTCCCCAAGCTTTTAAAGATGAGCCTTTTTATTTTATTTCAAAGTCCTTTCCCGCCAGGTTTCTGCCCGATTCTCTCCCTGCTCTTCACCAGCCCGGGGTATTGATCTCAGCAGGGTCACCAGTAAACTTCAAAGGGCCTCGTACTTGCACTGCTCGTTTAGGACCATGAATGGCACCATCTGAGCCTTATCATTTCCCCTCTGCCTCCACGGGAGATAAGGCACGGCAGGAGCCCTCCGGCCATCCCGCAGCCAGGCTGGTGACAGTGACACACCACCAGTTATCACCTTTTCCCAGAACCATTTCTGTGTCTTCAGAGCTGCCCCTGCAGCACCAGCCTGCACCCACTGGCCTCAGGACAGGAGGGAAAGATCATTGAGAGGAGCATTCATTTGTCCGGAAATACCCTGATTTTATCACCTGAAATACCCTGATTTTATCACGGCACATAAAATCAGAATGACTGTGACTCATCACCACTATTGTGCGATTTTTCATGATGTCACATCATACCTGAAGGGACAAGGGGATAAGTGAAACGTTAACGAGACATTATATTTCAGGCTGGTGACACCACAGCTATAAGGCACCAGGGCAGCATTTAAACAGCTGGAAAACCGAGACCCACTTTCCACTGCAATTTTCCATGCGCTAGTAATAGGTTTGGTTACAGCTACTTGGTTACGAGTACCTGCACTTAGGTAAAATTTCACTCCTGTAACAACCCAGCCTCTGACCCAAACCAAATCTCCTTTTTGCCAGGTGCTGGGCGGACACAGCCATTCCAACCTCCTCACCCTGCACCGGCAATCCCTGGGTCAGGGACAATCCCTGCCCACCAGGGGTTGGTGAGTGGATGGAGGAGAAGGGGAGGCTGCCCAGAGCCGGCTGTTTCCATGACGCCGATGGCAGAGGGGACATTCTGACATTCCTCTGCTCAGATGTCCCATTCCTACCTTTGCCAGCTCCCGTGTTAGGGAGGACACAGCACCTTGGGGGTCCAAATCATGGTCCCACAAGGAGTTCCCCAGTCCATAACCACCACCCGGGGGTCTCTGGACCTCTGGTGACCCCTGATCAACCCGTGTCTCCTCAGGGCATCCCATCCCAGAGCCGCCGAGCAGGAGATCTCCAGCTGCCGCTGAACAAACCCGTGGGTCCCCTGCCCTTTGCACGGCAGATCCCCAAACCACCATCACCAGCAGGGGATCCCCAACCCCCAAAATCCCCGCGGCGCGCTCTGGGCTCCAACACGTGTGTGCGGGGACTGCCCGGCCGCTCACACTGCGCCGTGCGGCTCCCGCTGCCAACCCGGAGCTGCCGTGCCGTGCCGTACCGTGCTGTACCGAGCCGTACCGAGCCGTGCCGCCCCGCCCACAGCCCCGCGGCCCCGGGGGCGGAGGCGGCCGTGCCGTGCCGTGCCCATAAGGCGGGCGGGCGGGGTGGCCGCGGTGGCGGCGGCGGCGATGGCGGCAGCGCGGTGCCTGCGGAGCGCCCGGCGCCTCCTGCCCGCGGGCGCACGGAGCGAGTGCTGGGAGCTGGCCCGGCTGGCGGGGCCCGTGGTGAGAGCCTGGGCGGGGAGAGGCGGGCGGGACACGGGGGACACGCGGGGACACGCGGGGACACGGGGATCGCGGCGGGGCTGGGCTGCCCGCATCCCCCGGCGCTCCGGGATGCTCAGGAGGGAGATTTCAGGCACTGCTGGTCCTGCCCCGCCGGGTTTCGGCTGCCTGCAGCCTCCGGGCACGGTTCTGCGACCGCAGTCCCTCGGCCGCTCTCCGAGCCTGGTTGCCGCCCCGATCCTTATTCCTTGCCCCAGGCGCTCTCGCTGCTGCCCAGTGTGGTCTCTGCCTCCCCGCAGCTCGGCTGTGGAACAGCGCTGGTGGGCTCTGGGAGGGGGACTGAGCTGTTAAACTGCTCTGTGAAACCAGGCCGGAGCCCTGGCACCGCCACTCACCCCTTGGGTGACAAGTGGCACTTTGCTTAGTGCCAGGCTCCATATCTGGCCCTTCTGGCGGTGCCCTGTGCTCGCTGTTCTGAAATCCTCCCTGGACTGGAGCTGCCGTTTGCCATTTGTCTGGACCCTCTGGAGGGAAATGACCCTTTGGCAGCTGGCACAGACGGTGCTGAGCGCGTTTTGCAGAGGCTTCTGCAGGGGGGAACCACGCACCACAGCCCTGGTTCCGATCCCGATCACTCGCGTGTGAAACTTTGTGCTTTTAGCCCTCTGCTATATCTGGTAAATAAGTGCCAACTGTTAAACTCCTCAGAGGCACCATCCCTGACATCAAATCCCTGACCTGCTGTGTTCAGTCAGCAGAAGGAGCCTGGACTAGTTTCAGTTTCTGTAGATGAGCACATCAAGCCCTCTCAGTCCCCTCAGCCATCCTGCCTGCAGCACAGCCTGCTCCTCCACGTGCACAGACACCTCCAACCCAAACTACAGCTGCTGTTTGATGATCATTCCATGATAAACGCTGTGCTGGGGTAATGCTGGAGGTCCAGACCCCTCCTGTGGGGATTACTCACAGCAGAGGGTCGAGCACGCCTGGGCCTGCAGCATCTGCAGGCGGCACTGGGAGGTCTGCAGAGGAGAAGGGATTGTTCTGCTCTTCCTCTGACCCCTCGGAGCTGGTTTTCCAGCAGCTCTGGGCTCTTGTCTTGCCAAGTGAGCATGAACAGCTCCTGGGCATGGTTTCCAGCTGTGCCCACCCCTCAGTGGGTATAAATGTCCCCAACTCCTGCCATCTGTTTCAAGCTGTGCCATGACTCCGTGCCCTGGATGCCTGCAAGGGAGACATCCTCTTGCCAAGGGAAAATGAGCTCTGGAGTGCAATCTCTGCTGCAGCATTGTTGCACACTGCTGGCAAGGAGCTCACAGACTGGCCTTGGTGTCCCTCCAGGAGGAGAGGATGTTGTGGTTTTGGAGGATAGTTTTCCACAGATGCACGCAAATGTGCAAAAGCACTGGGATGTTTTATTTTCCCTTCTCTACGCAGCCTTCATCCTGGAAAAGAGGATTTCTAGTGAAGCCCTTAAGCCTCTCTTAAATGGGGTCATCTGGCAGATTGTAACCCCAAAATACCACGGGGCAGGTAGATGTTGGCTTTGAAAGACAAAGCTCCTGAGAGCCTGCTGGAGTCCTGGAGCTGCCTCCCTGCCCAGCAGTGTTGGCAAGCAGGGATGGGCTACCAGGACCTCAGCAGAGCCCTGGCATGGACAGAAGCACAAGGAAACTTGAGTGTATGGGTGTTCACAGTCCATCTCCTGGGGCAGGGCTGGTGTTCCACAAGCCCTAACAGGTCCTCATCTCACCACTCCTTCTCTTCCCATCCTAGTTCTTTGCCCAGCTGCTGGGGTTCCTGATCAGCGTGGTCAGCTCCATCTTCTGTGGCCACCTGGGGAAAGCTGAGCTGGATGCTGTGACCCTGGCTGTGTCTGTATGTATTGCTCCAGTTCCCTGTGGATTTAAAACACGTGAATTATGTGTCACCAAAAATGAAGAACCAAAAAACCCAGATATGTAGAAATGCTTATGTGAGGGCCCTGGGGTTTTTTTTTTTTTGCCCTGAGCACAGACAGGAGAGGGGAGCTGAGCAGTGCCAGCACCTGAGAGCCTCTGGCCAGCTCCCTGAGCCCAGCAGACCTGGGCATGTAGCCAGGAGCAGCACTGTTTGTTGTGGTGCTTTAGATCTTCACCCCTTGCTAGAAGATCCTTTGGTTAACCAGACTGTGTTATTCTGAGAAATAGAGAAGGACTGGAAAACTTCCCAGAAACTTGCAGCAGAGCTGTCTCCCCACCCAGCTGGGAGGGAGGCAGTGCTGTGGGCCAGCTTGCCCTGTCTCTCCCCCAGGTTATCAACGTGACAGGGATCTCCATCGGTGCTGGCTTGGCCTCAGCATGTGACACGCTGATGACCCAGGTCAGTGCAGCTCCCCCTTTCCTGTGCCTGGGAGCGTCTGCTGGGGGTGCCTCACCTCCTGTGCAGCGTGATCTGAGCACAAAGGGCAGGGCAGTGGCAGCTTCCAGACAGAACAGGGTTGGGATCGCTCTGCCTGGAGCCTGCTCCTTCCCCAAGGAGCCCTGGGTCATGCCTGGGTGCCAAAGGATTTGCAATCTGCAAGTCGCACCCAGCCAACCTGGTACCTGCGGCTGCAAGGCATGGGGAAGGCATTTGGCTCACCCCAGCCCCTTTGGCTCCCTGTGATGCCCACCTTGATGCTCTCTCCTGACCCAGACCTACGGCAGCAAGAACCTGAAGCAGGTGGGCACCATCCTGCAGCGGGGCATCCTCATCCTGCTGCTCTTCTGCTTCCCCTGCTGGGCCCTCTTCATCAACACCGAGAGGATCCTCCTGCTCATCCGGCAGGACCCCGAGGTCTCCAGGTCAGGGGTGAGATCCAGCCCTTCTGGATCAGGCTTTTGCCATGGAGTGTTGAAATCAAGGCTCTCTGGAGCTCGAGTGCAGCGCTATTTGGCTTGGCTCTTGCTTTGCTGGATCATTAACTGGGGAAACAACTCTCTTTCCAGGTTAACTCAGCTCTACGTGATGATCTTTATTCCAGCCCTTCCTGTAAGTCTCTGCTAAAGCTGTTAGAAGCTCTGAGGACCTTAGGAGCACCAGGGAGAGGAGGGAAGGCCTTTGCTGTGTGCCTCACAGGGCAGCTTCAGGGCTGTACAACCCTTGTGCCTTACAGGGCGTGCACAGGCCAGCAGCAAACAAGGGCTCTCTCATCCTCCTGTGCAATGCCTTTTGCTGTGGCCACAAAACTTGTGATGGACATTGGAGCCAGGGCCTCCAGGCTCACTCTTAGCCCCAAGATAAAGTTCCCACACTCACAGCTGGCTCCTCCGAGGCAGGGAGCAGAACCCCTGTGGGATAAGGGTCTGTAGGTTTATCCTTCCAAGCTTTCCAGCCTTTCTCGCGCTGATGAGGAAGCGTTGGAGATCTCCCATTTGGAGACTGATCTGTCTTCCCAATGGCAATGGGATGTGCTTTTTGTCTCTCCTGGTTTTGGGTGCTGGCAGTGCTTCAGCTGGAGCCCAGGGGTTTGGAGGGAGGTGGAGGGGCATTGATCTGTCAGTGTGCAGTGGTCCCAGTGTGGTCATGAACTGAATCCTGATTTTGCAGGCGGCGTTTCTGTACCAGCTGCTGACAAGATATTTACTGAGTCAGGTATTGTATCACTGGCCATGGAATCCAGGTATTCCCAAACATGGATAAACTTGGGGATCTCAGCTCACCGTGTTCCAGGGAGAGCTGGGCTGGGCAATGTGAGGTGAGCCAGCCCTGGCTGAGCTCACAGGAACCACTCTTAGCTGGCTCCATCTCCTACTTCCCAACTCTGTGTTTTATGGGCTGCACCAGCTCCTGAGCTCTCCTTGTCGCCTCCTGCACATCTCACAGAGCCCAGCCTCACCTGGAACACGAGCTGCCTTCTTGGCTTTCCCCTTGGGCACTGCTGGAGGTCCCTTGTGCTCACTGGATGGGGCCTGGGCTGCCTTTTGGGGAAGCAAACTCCAAAGTTCCTCCTTGGCTTCCAGGAGATCATTATGCCTCAGGTGGTGACGGGGATTGCAGCCAACGTCCTCAACGCAGCCATGAACGCCTTCCTGCTCTATGCTCTGAAGCTGGGCATGGTGTAAGTGTGAGCAGGGCTGGGCACGGGCTCTCCCTGGGTGCAGGGCTTTGCTCAGGGCATGAGGGGCATCCCTGAGTGCCCAGTTCTGCCACCCCTCCCTCCAAACCCCAGTAAAGCTGAGGCTGGAGGGTCTGTCCCATATCTGCAGCAGGGTTGCTGTGGGTGCCCTCAGCTCTGCCCTGCTGTGGCTGAGGATGTCACTTGTGGGCAAGGATGTCCCCTGTAACCTGCCTGTCTCTCCCCAGGGGCTCTGCCTGGGCTAACATGGTTTCTCAGTACACCCAGGCCATCCTCCTCGTCCTTTACGTGTGGTGGAGGAAGATCCATGTGAAGACCTGGGGAGGTACTGTTCTATCCTAACCCTTCAGAGCAGCAGTGTCTTTGGCACTGTCACCAGCAGGTGACAAAGGGATTGCCATCCCCTCACAGTGGGAAGGTGCTGTAGCCATGCCCTCAAGGCCTTTACTGTAGCTCCAAACACATTCTTATCAAATATCCCTACTCAGGAATGGCACAGCAGCAGTCCTGGGCTGATGTCCTGTAAGCTGCAGGGGGGGTTGTCCTCAGAGAGGGGATGTGGCTCCCCTTTGGGACAGCACATGTTCATCCTGCCTCACCTCCTCCTGTCAGGCTGGAGCAGGGAGTGCCTCGTGGACTGGGGCTCCTTCATCTGGCTGGCAGTGCCTGGCATGGTCATGATGTGCATTGAGTGGTGGACCTTTGAGATTGGGAGCTTCTTGGCTGGTGAGTCCAAACCCTCTTCTCCCTCTGGTTCCTGGTGGCTGCTGCTTGAGGGTGTCCCCAGATCCCCCCTGGCCCTGCCAGCAGCCTCCTCACCTGCAGGGCTGGGTCTGCAGGACACTGCAGGTGTTCCCCTCCACCCCATGGGCACAGGTGCCTCCTCTCCAGCCACTGAAGGAGGTGCCAAATCTTTTCCAGGGCTGATCAGCGTGGTGGAGCTGGGAGCACAATCTGTCATCTACGAGCTCGCCTGTGTGGCGTACATGGTAAGGGCTGGGGAAACCCTAAACAGCCTGGGAGGAACCCCAAAACTGGGGCCCTGGGGATCAGAGCAGGGCTTGGGACCAGGCAGGTGCTGCCTCTCCACATCCAGGGTGTGCTGCAGATGGGAAATCCCTTCACTGCAGCAATCCCCGTTTGTCCCCAGTTCCTCAGTGGGGAAGAAGAAAATCCTTGCAGGCTCTGCTGTCCCTGCAGGCTCTGTCACTCACCTCCTCCTGTCTCTGCTTCTCAGGTGCCTCTGGGCATCAGCGTGGCTGCGAGTGTCAGGGTGGGGAATGCCCTGGGAGCAGGGAATGTGGAGCAGGCCAAGACCTCCTGCATCACTGCGCTGCTGTGCACAGGTCAGTGCAATCCTGCAGAGCAGGATAAAGGGCAATTATTAGCAAATGGTCCAGTTTCCCTGCCCAAGGCTGGGGATGTCCCACAGGAACCCACTCCCACTTGTCTGGACCCTTTGGGCAAGGCAAAATCCTGATTCATCTCTTCTGCTATGAGCCTGGTGCAAAGGCTTTGATACTTAAAAATGCAGCTTAGTGTTCTGTCCTCACCCTCCAGAGGGTAGAGTGACAGGAAAACAGACTTGTCCTCTGCTGCAGCATCATTTGAGGTCAGTGAAGTCCAGTCCTCACCACATGGAGCCCCTGGGGTCTGGGTCAGGAGCAGAATGTGCTGCCCTTGAAGCAATTTGACTGTTCCTTTTTCTTTCAGGAGTCTTTGCTGTGCTGGTTTCAGCATTACTGGGGAGCCTAAGGAATGTGGTGGGATACATCTTCACCAATGACACGTGGGTTAACAGCTTTCTTTTAAGTACTATTGCCTTCCTGGAGGGTGTTATTTATACCTCAGAAGCTGCTGACAGATAAGAGTTCATAAACCCCTATCTGGCAAGGGTTCCTCAAAGGTTCCTCCACATTCCCAAGCATCCCTGGGCAGCACAGCTGCTTCTAACACTGGAACCAGGCTGGGATCAGAAAACCGGGATCAGCCTTTGTGGTTGGTTGAGGAAGATACGTGAGAAGCAGGGACCAGGTGGTGCTGCTTGCCCTGATCAGTCCATCCATCCCTCTTCCCAACAGGGAAATTGTCACCCTGGTGTCCAGAGTGATGCTCATCTTTGCTCCGTTCCACTTGCTGGATGCCACAGCAGTGAGTATTGCAGCACATGCAGTGACTCCTCCCTGCAGCTTGGGCTGCAGAGCTGCCTGAAACCCACTCTGGACCTGTTAAAATGATCCAGAGAAGCCAACTGAGAAACTGTCAGGGCAGCTTCTTGTGTTACCTGTGCCACCTCTGTGCCTGTGGCTGCCCCTTGGCATTCCTCCTCTTTTCCCCTGGCCACGGCTCCAGCTTTTTACTGGTTTATCAAAGCAACACAAGTGACCACCAGGCTCTCCCAGCACACTGGGATACTCAACAGACAGCAATTCTGGCCTGATTCCTCCTGTCATGTCCCGGGGGAGGCACCTTGGAGATCTCTTTGGGATCTGCTCCGTGTCTGCGAGACGAGCCCCACGCCGCATGCTCCAGAAAGCAGCTTTGCTCCTCTTGGCTTGGTGGGGCAGTGCTGTGGGTTTCCCTGTGCCCAGGGCTGTGGCGTCCCTGTCCCCAGGGCTGTGCCATGCCCGGGAATGCCCTGGCAGTGACACTGTGTCCCTCCTCTCAGGCCACGTGTGGCGGGGTGCTGCGGGGCACGGGCCGCCAGAAGCTGGGCGCCATTGCCAACGCCGTGGGATATTACACCCTGGGCTTCCCCATCGGCATCTCCCTGATGTTTGCAGCCAAGATGGGGGTCTTGGGTACGTGATTCCTCCAGCTGGTGTGGTTTGAGCTGTGCTGAGCAAAGGCTGAGCCCTGGAATTTGTGCCTGGATCTTCGTTGAGTCAGCGGGGCTGGATTGGACATTGCTGTGGTTGGGGTGGGCACTGAGTTGGTCCCAGTAAATCCAGGCTGACTCCCAGCTTCCTCAAGAGCTGTTTCCTTGAAAGTTCTTGGGCTGAAGTCCTTGGGCATTCTGGCAATGACTGGCAAGGGCAGGTTTTCCTCAAGCCCTCCCTGAAGTAACTTCCCACTGCTGCAGGTCTGTGGGTTGGGATGATCATTTGCATCTCGGTGCAAGCCCTTTCCTTCTTGGCTTTTGTCATCCGCATGGATTGGAGGAAAGCTGCAGAGGAGGTGAGAATTGTGCTTTTCTCTGGTGGTTCTTGAAAGGTGCTGAGTTAATTCCTGTTTCAGTACAACATTACAGCAGAAGTGAACTGGGGTCTGTCCTTCTCCTGTAGCAGAGGAGCAGCTTGGTGCTGAGAATGCTTTTCTTGGGAGAGTGGAGGGTTTTCTGGGCTGGGCAGGACACCCTTGCCCTGAGAGAGCAACTCTTCCCTGTGTTTTCAGGCTCAGGTCCGAGCTGGAACGAAAGAACAAATGGAAGATGTGAACTCCAATGGCACAGCTGCTATCAAAACATCTGCTGTGGGTATGCAGCCAGGCCTGACACCAGGCAGGGAGCCCAAATCCTCCACCCAGCCCCTTCCTTTCCTTCCCAATTGTGGCAACCATGTCTGTCCTAGAGGCTCAAATGGCTGGAAGGAGCACAGTGCCTGCTGCTGGCCCTGGGCCAGTGGTACTTCTCCTGCACTGAGCAATGGGGGTACAAGACACAGCTTGCAGCTGTGTGTCCCAGTGTCTCCAAGCCTTGTGAAGGGACCCTGAGCACTGTCACAGGTGCTGGTGCAGCCTCCCTGCAGCTCAGTCTGTCCCACAGGTTACACCTCCCTCGACCCGGACACCGGGGACACCACGGTGCTGCCTGAGAGCATGGTGATGGGGGAGAGGCAGCCTGGGCAGGAGCTCAGCCCTCAGGAGGAGCCTGCTGTGCTGCCTGTCCTTGCCCCCGTGCCATGGAGGGCCGTGATGCTCCGCCGTGGGCTGGCTGCTGCTGCTGCCATCGCTGTGCTGCTGGTGGGGATCCTGGTCCGGCTCCTGACTGGCAATGGATAAACCCAGGGGACTGAGGAACGCTGCACAGAGCAGGAGGGCACGGGGCAATGTCCCAGAGGGTGGGGAGGGACAGGGATTCCCCCACAGTGCCTTACAAAAAGTCCCTTTGCACGGTTTCTGGTTAGCTCACAACGTTTGATCCCACGCGCTGGGGAGCTGGCTCCTCTCCTGCTCTGCACTGGGATGTCACCCATCAGAGGTGGATGAGAGCAGACAGGGTCCTGGTGCTGCTGTCCTGCTCTCTGGGGACACTGGACCGTGTCATTTGCTCATGGCAGAGGCTCCTGCTGCCCACAGCACATTTCCTCACACACACCAGCCTGTCCCAGCATCTTGGGGTGGCAAATGCCACTTGCAGCCACTGTGGAACACAATGGATTTTGCTGGAAGATGTCAGACTCTGCTCTTGGGTGCTGGCTGCTGGCCCTGACCCTGCTCTCCCTCTGCAGGGTGGGCACAGGGCCTAAAGCAACTCTTCTTTGCACTTTTGTAAGGTGGGATTTTGATACAATAAAGTTTTCTGAGTAAACGTTGGGCTGTTTAATATGGTGTGAGCGTGACCCTGGCCATTGGCAGGACCGTGCTGTGGAGAGGAAAGATTGTGGGTCTGCTCCTGGCCCTGAGGTTCGGGGCTGGCTCCAGACACTGTTATCACTCTTCCCCTTGGGTACAAAAGCAAGATTTGTTGTTGTCAGGATTGTTGAGTCTCAGGTTCTGGTTGTTAATTGCAGCCCCAAGATGTGCAGGATGTCTCTGCTTCGGCCCATGCATCTGAAGAATGAGTCTGGACTCTTCACTTTTCGGTCTTGATGTTGTTTATCAATTCTCATCTATAAAATTTTCTTTCTGCCCAGCTGAGGTCTGGTACATATAACATATTTACATTTAATTCCCAATACCCATCACCTGTGTTAGACTGTGCACTTCTACTCTAAACCAATCCCAAAGTGCCAACATCACTGCAGAAAATGGAGACCAAGAAGAAGGAGAAAGGCTGGACACGCCCAAGTTCCTCCATCTTGTCCCCATAACCCCCATACCAAAAATCCTAAAATCTACAATTGCACCGTGTGAAAATTTCATTATTACACTATTCAAACCTCTGTGACTTTCGGGTCCTCATGCAAAGCTGGCAACTTGCTCCAGGGGTCAAAATCGAATCCCAGGTGCTCTGGGCTGTGTGCAGGGTCTCCAAGCCCCCTGTTGGGGTCCTCAACAACTCTGAACACCCAGAGGAATGCACTGAGTTCCTGCAGTTGAGCACTAGAGGAGGGAGGTTGTGTTCAACCATCAAAGAGCTGCCCCATGTCACAATGCAGCCAGCCCAGCCCTCAGTGCCTGTCCCGGGCTCTCACCTGCCCCTGGTGACTGTGACATGTCAGCTGCTGGGCCCTGGAGGGGTCAATACCTCACACACACGCGTGTGGCGCCTCCCTGTCCCCCCACAGCTCTCCTGGTGCTGCTGGTGACCTGTGAATGAAAAAAAGTGACACCAAGTTTGAACGTGCCAGCGGCCCCAGCAGCAGCGGGAGGACGGGGCAGCCCCTGCCCTGCTCGGAGCCCCGGTAGGTTTGGGACGGCAGCGAGGGGAGAGCAGGGAGGTGTCTCAGTGTGTCCCACGAGTTTTTGGGATGGCAGCGAGGGGAGAGCAGGGAGGTGTCTCAGTGTGTCCCACGAGGTTTTGGGATGGCAGCGAGGGGAGAGCAGGGAGGTGTCTCAGCGTGTCCCACGAGTTTTTGGGATGGCAGCGAGGGGAGAGCAGGGAGGTGTCTCAGCGTGTGCCACCAGTTACCCCAGCCCGCTCCGTGCAGCTGGGGGCTGCCCTGGCACCATCCCCATCCCCACTCGGGCTCCGGGGGAGCGGTGCCAGTGAAACCCGACCCGGCGGGGCTGTGCCAGGCCAGCAGGAGCCAAGGGGCCGGCTTGTCTTGGCCCCTGTGACGGGAGCGAGCGAGACACAGCCCCGCCAGTGCCGGCAGAGCTCAGCCCAGCCCCAGAGCCCACAGCCGGAGCAGGAGCAGCCTCCAGCGCTGCCCGGGGGAGCTGGGCTCAAGCAGGACAGGTAGGAGGGCTCGCAGGGTGGGTTTAGGATGGCTCAGCCCTAACGCTGGCTCCGGACAGGCAGCGAACACCTGGCACGGTGTGTCCGGGCTCCTTTGCGGTGCCAGGACCCTGCCGGGCCCCGCCGCCCCGTGCCCGCCGTTCCCCGGGGCAGCCCAGCACGCCGGCCCCGGCTGAAGTTCAGCCCGCCGTGGTTACACATTGCTGGGCCCGGCGCGGTTTAACAGAGCGCGGAGGAAGGGGCTCGCTGCATTCCCCCGGCAGGGCACCATGAAGCCGGAGAGCTTCCCCGAGGAGAATGGCATCGGGGAGGGAAGGGCGGCCGGCCAGGGAGCCCTCACAGCCGAGAGGTGCCAGAAGAAACGCCGCTGGATTCCGGAGCACTTCTGGGAGGACGCGAGGCAGCTGCTGGTGCTGGCGGGGCCGCTGGTAAGAGACTGCCCCCGGCACAGCCAGCCCTGTTCGCCTCCATCCCTAACCTCCGGCTCTGCTCCGTGCTCAGATCCTGATCCAGCTGCTCATCTTCCTGATCCACCTGGTCAGCTCCATATTCTGTGGCCACCTGGGCAAGGTTGAGCTGGCCTCTGTCACGCTGGCCATCGCTGTAAGCATTCATTCCCGGGGCCGGGCACCAGATCCCTCCCTGCTGACACGGGGATGAGAGATATGGCGGGGGAAAAAGAGGAGATTTCACACTCCCACTTTTCCTTTCAGCCCCCCTCTCCCTACCTGAAAGTCTAAAATGCTCACCTTCACTCCTTGCTTTTTTAATCCCAGGTTATAAATGTCACCGCCATCTCTGTAGGGTACGGTTTGACTTCAGCGTGTGACACCTTGATATCACAGGTGGGTAGGACATGCTGGCTTGTCCTGGGCACACAGGGGCTTTCCAGCATCAGCTGATGGTGCCCAGGCACCACACAGAGCCCTGGCTGCTCCTGTGAGCTGGGGAAGCTTCTGCCCAGGTAACAATCCCATGCAAAGGAAATCTGGGCTCCAAATCCTTCCCAGGAGCTTTTCAGGGTGGTCAGGGCTGCTCCACGCTCTCCAGGGCCCCTTTTTCCCCAGCACCAGCTGATTTCAGTGCTACCCTCTCACGCTGCAGACCTATGGCAGCAAGAACCTGCTGCGTGTGGGGGTGATCCTGCAGCGTGCCACCATCATCATCCTCCTCTGCTGCTTCCCCTGCTGCGCCGTCCTCCTCAACGTGGAGCCGCTGATGCTGCTCATGCACCAGGACCACGATGTCTCCAGGTTGGGTGGTCCCCTCATCCCTCCCCGGTGTGCAGGGGCTGAGAGGAGGGTGGTGGCCATGGCCGTGGCCCTCCCTGAGCCCTCTCTGTGCCCCCAGGCTGACCCAGCGCTACGTGGATGCGTTTCTCCCTGCCCTCCCGGTGAGTGCCACCTGCACGTGGGGACAGGCTGTCCCCATCCTACAGCTCATCTCGTCCAAAATTTTTTTTTCTCACTGGTTCATCTCATCCAAAATTTCCTCTGCAGGCGGTTTTTGTGTATAACCTGGAGGCAAGATACCTGCAGAACCAGGTGGGTCCTGAAATCCTCAAACCCACCCTGGCCCAGGGCTCCCTTCCACAGTGCATCCAGGGTTTCCATGCTCACTGTTCCCAGTGACAAGGAGCCCAGGTGCCCCAAAACAGCTCTGACTCTGTACATCACCCCATTCCATAGCCAGCTGCACCCACCCAACTCCCTTCATACTCCCCCACACCAGGGATTTACCTCCGTCATTTTCCAAGCAGGAGACATCACTGGAAATTTGGGGATTTTTTTTGGGAAAGGCACTGAGAGTGGGGCTGGTGGGAGCTTCACAGCTCCCTCCCAAAACTTTTGGGAAGACCCCCCCCATCTCCTCCTCTTTGCAGATGATCATGTGGCCCTTGGTGCTGAGTGGGGTCATCGGCAACCTCATCAACGTGGCTGCAAACTACCTGCTCCTCTTCCAGTTCCACCTGGGCGTCATGTGAGTGGCACCTGTGTCCCCTGGAGGGCAAAACAGGGCACCTGGCACCGGCCAGGGAACACTGAGCTCCCAGGGGTGCGGCAGGATGTCTCTTTCCACCCTGAGGGAGGCATAAGCAGGATGCCAATGACCTTTCTCCCTTCCTCTGCAGGGGCTCTGGCTGGGCCAACACCATCGCTCAGTATTCACAAGCCATTTTCTTGTTCCTGTACATCATATGCAGGAAGCTCCATGTGAACACCTGGGGAGGTAAGGACATCTCCCCTGCTCCCTCTGCTTCCTGCTTTACCCAGAAGTGTCCATAAAACTTCTATCAGGTGTTCTTGGTAGAAGAGGAATTCTGCTCATCCTGATGGTGAAACATTAACCCCAGCCCACAGTGCTGCTCCAGTGGCACTCGTCACGCACCAGCACTGGCAGAGCTCTGTGATCAGCACTAAACATTAATTCTGCAGAAATGAAACTTCCTGCTGAGGCTTTGGGAGGTTCAGCCCCAAAGCTGGATGAGCACAGACATAAGCAGGAGGTTGGACACAGCTCCAGGAGGGATGGGATGAGGGCTGTGCTGTTCTGTGGCCCATGGGGCAGCAGCAGAGAGGTTGTAGGTGGACATTGAGCTGCTGGAGATCCTGTGGAGGCTCTGAGAACAGAAATGGTTCTGTTCAGGATGTAGCACTTGGCCAGGCTGGTCATCCATCAGTGTTGTTTCTCCTCTCAACAGGCTGGTCCAGCGAGTGCCTGCTGGAGTGGGACAGCTTCACCTCCCTGGCCATCCCCAGCATGCTCATGATGTGCATCGAGTGGTGGACCTACGAGATTGGGAGCTTCTTGATAGGTCAGTGGAGAAGGGATGTACCAGGACACGGCCAGACTTGACCCAGAGCAGCACCCCCAGCCCCAGCCAGCACTGACCCCTCCTGTCCCACAGGCCTGCTGAGCGTTGTGGAGCTCTCTGTGCAGTCCATCATCTATGAGGTGTCTGTTGTGGCTTTCATGGTAAGGGCTGGCTTATCGCTGCACACCAGGGCTCTGTGGGGGCACACAGCAAAACTCTGCTCCAGCAAACCCCCATCTCCCTCTCTGCACTCGAATCTCTCCCTGCTCCTGCCTCTCCCTCCTTACAGAGATGCTTTAAATCAAATCCTGATCTCCACCCTGCTCTCTGCTGGGCGGGTATCCCCCTGTCACTGTGCCAGCCCCATTGCCAGGCACACGTGAGCCCTGTGCTTGCAGATCCCCCTGGGGCTGGGCACAGCTGCCAGCGTGCAGGTGGGCAACGCGCTGGGCGCCGGCAGCGCCGACATGGCCAAGAGATGCTCCCTCACCAGCCTGATCTGCACAGGTCAGTCCACAACAGCCTGGGAAGGCCCTTCCTGGCCCCATTCCCATGGAGCAGGGAGTGTTTGCAGTCCTCTGCCTGCCTCTTCTCCCACAGGCTGGGCTCAGCTCTGTGCTCTCTTTTCAGGGGTGTTCTCTGTGATTGTGGGGTCCATTTTAGCTTCCTCAAGGAATGTGCTGGGATACATCTTCACCCCAGATAAGTGAGTGCCCCCAGCTCCTGGCCTTGGTGTGGGGAGGTCAGTTCCCAAAAGTGATCCTTGGCTTTCCTCCATGCCCAGGGAAATCGTTGGCTTGGTGGCGTGGATCATTCCTGTCCACGCTGTCTTCCACATGTTTGAAGCCATGGCTGTAAGTCCCAGGGAATGCTTCTATTTTCCACGGGGAACCTTGGTGCTCAGCAGCAGTGTCATGGATCAGGCAGTTGAGGGTCCCTCAGGCTGCAGCTGAGCACCAGTGCCCACACCAGGACCCTGCAGAACTCCTGGCACCATCCCTTAGAAAATGTTGAGTGCATAAAATGATGGTGACCCACAGGACTGGGCAGGGACACAGAAACAATGGGCAGGGAGCTGGGCATCTCCTGGGCTGGGCCAGGGTGCTGCTCCCTGCCCCAGCCCCTCTCCCTCTCCTGGCAGTGTACCAGCAGCGGGGTGCTCAGAGGCATCGGGAAGCAGAAGTTTGGTGCCATCCTCAACGCTGTGGCTTACTACGGTGTGGGCTTGCCCCTGGCAGCCGTGCTGCTCTTCGTGGCCAGGATCGGCGTCATGGGTACTGACCCCAGGGCACTGCACCCCCAAACCCCCCACGGGCAGCAGCAGCTCCACTGGGGCTCACCACAACCCTCGTGCCTGGCTCTGTCCCTCTGCTGACCTGCCCATATACACTGGGCTGGACTGGGATGGCTCCTGCAGCTGCTGGGAACTTTTACTGGGAAAAATAACCCCAAAGCAGGCAGCCACGAGCACCCCGTGTTCCCACTGGCCTGGGTGACATTCCCTTTCTGGACCTGCTGTCCTGGGATGGTGGGTTGGCCCTGGCTGATGCTGTGTGCCCTCTGCAGGCCTGTGGGTCGGGTTGCTCGTCGCCGTCTTCATCCTCTGCAGCAGCTTCCTCGCCTTCATCTCCCGTGTGGACTGGGAGAAGGCAGCCAAGAAGGTAATCCAGGCACTGACAGCACATCCCTGCACTGGGAAGGTCCTCAGTGCCCTGCTGGGATGAGACAGGCTCAATCTCATGTCCAGTGCTCCAGAGCAAAACCCAGCACTCCCATGACATCCCTAAATTCAGCTTCCCCCTGCACAAGCACTCAGTGGCTTCAAGCTTTCCCCCTGCACCTCTTTTGGGGACACAAAGCTCAGAGCACATCAGGTGACCTGGGCTACCTCATCCCTGAGCATCACCTTGTGCCTCAACGCCTCCAGGGATGCCCCAGGAGAGGCAGCACAGCTTTGCCAGGTGGGAATTCCCAACTAACCCCAGCACATTCCTTCTCCAGGCTCAGCGGCGCGCAGGAGTGACCCCACAGAGGCTGCCGAGCCTGTGCACCGAAGGCTCCTACAAGGACCTGGATGTGGCTGCAGTCCCCCAGCCCCACACTTTCCTCCCTGCCAGGGCCGTGCTGGGGTCTGTCGGTATGGCAGCAGCTGGTGCTGCGTGCAGGGGAGGGTTTGGGGCAGGAAGGGTCCTGAAAGGTTCAGGAATGAGCCCATAAAATGGGGGAGTGTCAAAATGGGGGAGTGTCATGCTGGTGACACCCTCAGCTGCTGGGAGAGCAGTAATGACAAGCGTGGGCTCGGGAGGGTGACAGAGGTTGGCAGAGGGACAACCTGTGGGCAGTCCTCACCTGGTCAAGATCTGAGATCACTGCTCCTAAGGTGCCTTCAGCCCTGTGACAAAACTCTCCTGAGAAACCCCTCCAAACCCCGTTCTCCTTGCAGCGGGGTTAGAGCCACAGGGCGACATTGTGCTCACGAGAATCACCAGGACAGAGGGCCCCACGTACCAGCTGGAGCTGAGGGAAGCCGCCTCCTCCCCGGCCACCCCCGTGGTCACCAACCAGCTGCTGCTCCGCCGCGCGCTGGCCCTGGTCGTGGCCATCACCACGCTGGCCCTGGGCATCGCCGTGAAGATGATTGTCAGCACGGCCTGACTCCCACCAAGGACTCTGGGGACTCGATTTTGGGGTGAAAGCCTTTCCTGAGGGACAGGTGCAGCAGGAATGGACGAGCCAGAGAGAAGGTGGAGTGCACGCCTGTCCCGCAGGAGCCTCTGTCAGTGTTCAGCAGTGCCTGTGCAGATTCCAGTTGGGAATGGGCCCTGAGGCTGCTCTGGCACCCAAAATGCTGCTCTGAGCTGCCTGGCACACACTGAGTGTGTGGGGGATCCCCCACAGCCCATGCTATCACCACCCAGTGGAGCTGAGCTCAGCCCAGCTCCCCCTGCTGCTCCGTGACAAATGGCCAATAAAGAATAAACCCAGCTGGAGTGGGACTGGCTCCTTGGGGGGCAGCCTGGGGACAGAGCAGGGAACATCCACACATGGATCTCACCCTGCCCCAGGCGGCCTTTGCAGTAAAATAAAGGTTTTATTCAGCAAGGATTGAGGGCAGCTCTCAGTTACAAGAGGTAAAAGCCTATCTCTATCTCTTTTACCTCTATGGAGGTAAAAGCCTATCCATAAACTCATAAACCCCTGAAATTCAGTTACAGAGGAGGTGGCTGTGGCTGCTCTGCCACTCTGGCCAAGGATGCCTGAGACCTGGGACTCCAGTTGCGGCAGTGCCCCTGTCTTTGCTCCAATAGCCCCAAAAACAGCAGCACAACAGTCCCTGGCACTTCCCAAATCCTTAGGACAGCATTGGCACAGCTCAGGTGGGTTTTGCCACACCTTGGAAGGCTAAAGGTGGTTTCCCTGCAAGGAGAATCATCCATTCAGTCATGAGGCCCTTCAAGGATGAGATGCTGCAGGTTCTTCGAGGCTCCATTCCCTCTGCTCTGGGGACAGCCAGCCTGGACTGTCCCCTGCAGTGAGACCCTCATTTCCCAGGCTTATCGCTGTGGTGAGCAGCTTCCCTGGGGATCAGGTGAGGTGTTACAGAGATAACAGGCTCAGTAACGACTGGCTTTGTCTAGATACCCTTGTGACAAACACTCCCACGTTCCCAGGAGTTTTTAGAGGAGCTGCTGTTTACAAAGCAGGGTGGATGCTGCTTCCTTCCCTCAGCCACTCACTGCTCAGGCATGATCCACAGACTAGGTCTGGATAGATTCCTGTTTCAGTAGGAGCTGGAGCCTTTAACTTGGGGTGCATTTTTTTTGTCTTCTACCTCTTCAGTGCCCTGGCTGCCTTATAAGAAGTGAAATTGCAGCAAAGAAAAGTTCAGCAGTAGGAATGCAGGGAGCGAGCAGCGGGTCCAAGGCCTGGCTGCCCATCACCCCCCTCAATGGGGGCACAACACCTGGAAAGGCACAGAAACAGGGGTGAGCCCTCCAGGGAGGGAGCAGAGCTCAAACGAACGGGGTGATGAAGGGTTAGGAGGGCTCAGGGGACACAGCTGGGAGAACCCAGAGACCCAAACTCACCTTTGCCAGCATGGCTTTCACAGCCGCCAGCAGGGCCGAGATGAACTGTCCCACCCTGCTCCTGGTACACTGCTTCAGCAGGAACAGCTTGACCAACTGCATCATCTCCTCGCTGCCAGGTGGGTACCTCAGCCTGTTGGCAACATCCCACCTGAAGTCCTTGATGAGGCAGGAGCGGCGGTGGGAGAAGGTCTCGAAGCTGAACCTGCCGTGGTAGGCGCCCATCCCGCTCTGCCCTGAGGGACACAGGCAGGCAGCTCACACCAGCCTCACATAGCGACAGCTGCATTCCTCAAACTCACTTTGGCAGCCCCCAGGACACAGGGAAAGCTTGGTCATGCTGCTCCTCCTCCTCAGGGCAGAGGGGCAAAGAGCAGCTTTTTGAACTTAGCAGCAATCAGCGAGGACCTGCTCACTGCCTCGGGGTGCTGCTTGTGTGAGCCCACCCTTAAAAGGTTAATGACACCAATTATCTCCTCCCAGGGCCAGCCTTGCTTTTCCCACAGAATTCTCACAGGGGTTGGGGACAGGAGGAGCTGGGCCTATGATTTCAAGGAGTGGGACATGAGGAGGATACAGCAACACCCAAGAGCTCAGCCCTGTGCCCACAGCCCGGTGAGCTCTGCCACAGGACCCTGGAAACTCAACCAGGCCACGGACAAATTCATCCCACACCCCAACACAGGAGAACCAGAGCTCACTTGTGTGCCAGGGGGTTTTCCTCCCTCACTGAGTGGCCCAACAACCAAAACACGAATGAGCCTTTTTACACAGCAACCCAGCCCAGAAAACAACACTAACGGGAAATGCAGCTGAACTCCCGAATTGCCAAACGGGCAGAGAGCTCCTGGGTGGGGCCGGAGGCTGCTGCTGATCAATGCAGGTGCGTGGGCTGGGGCGGGGACTCACCCACACCGCCGAAGGGCAGCTCTAGGAGCACCGAGTGCATGATGACATCGTTGGCTGTCATGCCACCGCTGGAGGTCTCTGCTATCACCCGTCTGATCAGCTGCCCACAATGGGAGAGGGCACACAACAAATCAGGACGGGACAAACACCATGTACCACAGCAGCAGGGAGGGTTTGAGGTGATGCTTCCATCCCCCTTTGTTGGGGGCACAGACTGTGCCTTGTTCCATGAGAGAGGCCAGTTTACACCACTTAAGCACAGGATCTGCCCAGCTGATCAGCCACCAAATGAAAAGGCTTCAGCCCAAGGTGCTCCTCAGCCCTCCCGCCCACACTGCCTGGGGCTGTTGTTCCAGGGCAAAGCCCTGACCTGGATTCCTGAGCTGGCACAACAGAGCCAGGAAACGGGGGCAGGAGACAGCACCCACCTGTGTGGGTAGACATGTACAAACCTAGAGCCCTTCAGCAGGAGACTGGGAGCTTCCAGCAGCTCTGGGGACTCTCATGGCCTCCAAAAGCTGCAATTTCTATAAATTTCCTTTATGGAAAACGAACTGACACAGACCCTGCAGAACTCTGTGCCTTGGATCAGCCATGGTCAGGATCCAACAGTGCAGAGACACTTCCAGGAGGGAGCACAGCCGTGACCCACCTGCTTGTTGTTGGAGAAGACATAAAGGCCAAGGGGCTTCTCTCGAAGGTTGATGAACTCAATGGCTTCCTCCACGCTCATCACAGTCACAATGGGCAGCACTGGCCCAAAGATTTCCTCCTCCATCACCTTTGACTCCGGGGAAACATCCGTGAGGATGGTTGGTGCTGAGGCAAATGGGAGAATGAGAGAACAGCATGAGCAGGACACAGACCTGGCCCATCACAGCACCTTGGGCTGCTCAACATAAGCCAAGTAAGGCACAGACAAACAGACCCCACAAAGCGCCCACTGCCACCTCCCCTCCACAGCACCTATGAAGCGGGAAGCCTCATCAGTCTCTCCCCCAAGAGCAATCTTCTGCCCTTCCATCAAGCCCAGGATCCTCTTGAAGTGACTCTGGTTGATGATCCTTTCATAGTCTGGAGATGACTTCACGTCCTCCCCATAGAATTCCTGACAAAATGGAAGAGCAGAAACAAAAGTGCTCAGCACACCTTCCAACAGCACAGCTCCAGGAAATCACAGCTGGGACAATCTCCACAGCACAAGGGACTCCTCCCTCACCTTCAGAGTGGCCTTGATGTTCTCCACCACCTTGCTCTGGATGGATGGGTCACACAGGATGTAGTCTGGGGCGAGGCAGGTTTGCCCACAGTTCATGTACTTGCCCCACGTTATCCGCCTGTGGCAAGGGAGAAGGGGACGTGCTTGCTCCGTGCTCAGTCCCTTCCCCACCCCAGCACCTCAGCTGGGCATGCTGGCCCAGAGATGCTCCCCTGCCCTGCTGCTGAGGGCTCATGAGGGCTGCAAGAAGCTGACCTGCAGGCCACAGCCAGGTCACAGTCCTTGTCGATGTAGCAGGGGCTCTTCCCCCCCAGCTCCAGGGTGACAGGGGTCAGGTGCTTGGCAGCTGCTGCCATCACAATTCTGCCCACGTTGGAGTTGCCAGTGTAGAAGATGTGATCAAATCTCTGGGTCAGCAGCTCAGTTGTCTCAGGAACTCCTCCAGTGACCACAGCATACAGATCCTGCAGGGCAGGGGTGTCAGGGTCACCCCAACCCTGCTCATCACTGTGACATGGGGAAACTAGGGGACCAACACAGGGCCACACTCACCTTGTCCAGGTACAGTGGGAGCAGCTCAGCCACCAGCTGAGCCGTGTTCTCACTGACCTCTGATGGCTTCACCACCACAGCATTGCCTGCAGGGCACACACAGCACGGTCATGAGCCCTCAGTCTGCCCACACCCAGCTGGGATCCCACTGTGGGTTGGATCCCCACCCCACCAAGGCCCTGCTGGATCCCCACCTGCAGCGATGGCCCCAATCAGGGGCTGCATGACCAGGGCAAAGGGGTAGTTCCAGGCCCCGATGACCAGCACCACGCCCAGGGGCTCGTAGCTGATGTAGGCCTCGTCCCTCAGGGTCAGCAGGTCCTTTTTGACATGATGAGGGGCTGCCCATGATGGCAGCTTCTCCATGGTGAGGGCCAGTGCGCCCAGCACGCCCAGGATCTCTTGGGTGAAGGCATTGGGCCCACTCTGTAACAACAGGGAGTTTGGGGAAGGGATGGAAAAGGCACCCAGCTCCCACAGCCACTCTGGGGAGTCAGAGTCATCCAGTTCCATGGTGGGGGACATGACAAAAACCATTTGTCACTACACAGGCAGCCCTTGGCCTTCCTGCTTTGCTCAGGGTTAACTACTGTCCGTGCACAGCAAAAGAGAGGGACCCCCTGACAGCACAGACCTTGTTCAGATCGGCCTTGAGGGCTCTCATGATCTCCTTCTCCTTCTCCTGCACCATCCTCTGCAGGGCCTTCAGCTGCTGAATCCTGAACTCCAGCGGGCGGCTCCGGCCCGACCTGAAGGCGGCCCTGGCCCGGCCCACGACCTGCTGCATCTTCTCCATGGCTGCTGGGCACTGAGGAGACACCGGCCACCCCCAGCTCAGCACAGGGCCATGGAGGCCTGCTCAGCCCTGGGAACACCTCCAGGAGTGTCCCACCCTGGGCAAGGCTGGGAGATGTTGTCCTTCTCGTGAGGCATTTCCCCTCTCAAGCTGAGTCTGAGCGCCCTCAGCACCCAAGCCCCGTTCCACCTGCACGGGGCACCTCCAGAACAATCTGGGCTTTGCTGATTGATTCTGTTCTGAGAGTGCTTTCTCCAAGCCTCAAACCCACCAGCCACTCCACCCTCTGCTCACAGGGATGTTCCCAAGGAGCCAAAGCACAGAGATGACCATGGCCAGGGTGGGCAGCCAGCTGGGAACACAGCTGTGTGCCCAGAGCTGGCCTGCACCCATAACCCTGAGGCCCTCAAACATCTTCACAGAAACACTGCAGAGATTTCACCTGCTTCAAAGGAGCAGGTGAAACTATTATTAATTTCACTTTAGTCAGGACCAGAGATCTGGTCCTGCTTCCCTACCCAACCAACACACCAAGATCCCCTTAGAATAATTAAATCCTGTCCTTCCCAACCCACTGCCACAGCTGCGTGACACAGCCTGAGAAAGCAAAGTGACTCATTAAAAAACGAAGGAAAAACAGCAAGTTACCTTCAGAGGAGCTTCTCTCTCCACCAGCCTCCTGTGGCGACTGCAAGCAGGCACAAGCCCTTCCCCTGCCATGGCTGGGGGCGATCCCTCCTCCCACGGGACAGCTGGCCCCGGCCCAGGGCTCTTGCTGGGCATCATGAGATGCCCTTTACCCAACCCTGTCCAGCCCTGGGTGGCTGCTCCAGGCAGGGCAGTGACTCAGCCCTGGTGTGGGATGGCACAGCCCACGTGCCACAGCTACAACGCTCAGGATGTAAAAAACCCCAACCAGGCAATCCAGCATGGATCTGAGAGGGGGAAACCAGCCAGCTCCTCTGCTGGCTCACCCTGCTCCCTGCCTGGCTCCAACAGAGCTCTGGGGGATCCTTGCCAGGGTGCCAGGGACACCTCACAACACCTGTGAGCCACTCAGCCAAGCCATGGCCAGAGCTGGGACCAGCAGAGCAGGATTCCTCAGGAGACTGCAAGGACTTACCACACTCAGTTGATTATTTAAATTCTCAGTGTTTATTTAGTGCCTTGCAAAATGTATCATCAAAAAGGCTTAGCACATGGATTTTCACCAGACATGAAGAAATCCCACTTATTGCACAGTAAATATAATTTTCTACTCTACAGTAATTGCATTTAGTAATATTTTTTTTCGGTTTGCTTTAACATTAATAGTTCTAAGGCTCTTTCACCTTCAATTCCTTCAGCATCCTTCCCCCAAGCTAGAACAAGCCCCACATAATCCCCCAGTGCAAGATTACAGAATCCTGAGAAGCTCAAACACGAAGGAGCACACACACTCTTCCATTAATTGTTTTCCCTTGGAGGAACCTGACCAGGAACAGCTTTGTACTGGGATGAAGTTAATTTTTGTGTTAGACACTAAGTTTCTTTGTAGAAGGATGGTGCTGTTTTGTGTTTGTGACATTGGGAGTTCTGGTGTTTGTCTTCCCAAGTCACCACCAGGTGTGATGATGTCCTGCTCTCCTGGGGATGGCTGAACACCTGCCTGATGAGGGGGATTAATGAACAAATTCCTTAATTTGCTTTGACTTGCCTGCAAGCCCAGTTTTCACTTCACCTATTAAACTATTTTTATCTCAACATACAAGTTTTCTCACTTTCTTCCAATTCTCTTCCCTGTCCCACAGGGAAAAAGCAAGTGGCTGTGTGGGGCTGGGCTAATCCACAAGGTATTTGTCATTCCCACTTCTCTGAACAGGCCTGAAAGTTCTTTTGCTCCAGCATGAGACACTCATCAGCACAATACAGGCAGCACAGGCATCACCTTTGGAATTTTCTAACTGCTAAATAACTGTTAAAGGCACATGATGAAACACAGAACCACAGCAAGCAGCTGTGGATGATTCTGGATTGCAGAGATGTGACAATGTTTCACCTCAATTAAATGGCAAGGGGAACCTCACTGGGTTTATTCACAGCCAAATGCATCGGGCAGCACAGCCTGTCCCAGGCTTGTCACCAGGAGGGTGGGTGTTCAGAACATCCCCAAAACTGCAGGGAAAACACTCTCAGCTCAAGGGCTGCTGAAATTTCAGCTCCTGTTGGTCAGTGAAGGAAGGTGAGTGGTTTGGTGCAGGACACTGTGTGTCCCTGGAAGCTCTGCATGGCACAAGGTGCAGGCAGGGACTGGAATTTCTTGCTCTGCAGTCCTCCTTCGGAGAGCTTGTCCCCAGTGGTCCCTCTGTTCCAGCATGGCTTTTAAGTAAACAGGAATCTGAGCCTTCTCGTGGTTAGTGCCTCTCTAAGGCTACTCTGTGTGCTCGACAGCTCACTGAAATCACCCAGAACAAAAGAAAAGAATGACTTCCCAGCTTAAGGAAACAGACACAAAGCCAGCACCCAGAGTATGATGAGCACATGGTGCCTTCTCCTCTCTTCATCAGTTAAGCACCTGTGAAAGCAAAACACAAGAGCAACACCCTGTGAAGGATCTGCTGAGACAAAACCAGTTCCCATTCTAGAACAGCCTGAAGCAAAGCCCCTTCTTCAGGCAGGGGTTCCCCAACGTGCAGCTCTCCTGCCCCTCAGCATGCACTGGTTATCTCAGATGCCAGGGAAAACATCGTGCTCTGGCTCAGCCCCACATTCACTCATCTACAAAGCTTTTCCCAATCTCAAACTAGGTCTACACACAGGAGAAGAAAAAGGCTCCTACCTCACTGTGGCAGCCACAGCAGTGCTCTGAAACCTGCTCCTCCTTACCACCCACTGGGCCAGCCCAGCCTCTGCACAGCCAGCACAACCAACAGGGCTTTTCTCTTCAGCACAGACTGGTGGCTCTGAGAAACCCAAATGATTTCAAGATGCCGTGAGATTCCCCCCCTCTCATTGCCCTGCACAGGGCCTGCCTCCCTGGCTGCTGCCTCGAGGCCTGAGCCAGTTCTTGGCTCTTAAATCTCCTCCTGGGTTATGTGAGCAGGTTATTTCCCCTGGGATGCTGGGCTCCTGAGTGTCTCCAAGCAGCAGCAGCTACACAGACTGAAAGGCAGAGCTCTGATCCACTCTGCCTCCTCCTGTGCCCTCAGGAGCTGCTCCCTTGAGCTCAGTAATCCCCACGGAGCAGTCAGTGAAGGCACATGAAGTGTCTGGTTTGTCAGACATGGAGAACCGGCAGTGATTGGGCTTAGAGATTCAGATCTTGCTCCTCCACCTCAGGAGGCATCCTGAGCCTCCTGCAAGCCTCTGCCTCCTGCAGAGAGGAGAGGACATCCCACCCTTCCGCACTGCCCAGCTGGAAACACGGGAGGAAATGGGAATAATTGAGCTGAGGTCAGACAGGGGCTGCGATGGGCGAGGAAAACAAGAGTTTGTCACAGACCCCAGCTTTGGGACACAGCTTCCCTCCCCAGGGTGCCACGGCACAGACTGCAGCTCTCTGGGCTGGGAGGCAGCTCAAACGCTGCTGAAGGAAGCTCTGGGATGGAAGCCACACCTAAGCAGTCCAAAACTACCAACCTCTGCCTCTGGAGGGAGCATCCCACGGGTGTCACCTACCAGGGAGGAGCAACAGGGAGTACAGCAGCCTGGAGATCTCTCCGGGGATATTCCTATTCTACAGACAGCTTGCAAGAGTGAGAAGGTAAGAATTTAAGGTGGGACAGATAAATCTCAAGACAGAAAAAGAGGCCAGGCTCTACAAAAGGGCTGCAGTTGCAAAGAACGGGTCAGGTAAATTGTACATGCACTGCCATAGACAGCAAAGACCCAAAACTCACCTTGATCATCACTGCTGCCACCACCCCCAGCAGGGCCAGGACAAAGAGCCCAATTCTGGCCTTGTTAAACCTCTTGAGCAGGAAGAACTTGGCCCAGTCCACCTTCTTCTGGCTGCCAGGTGGGTACCGCATCTTGTTGGCGCTCTCCATCTTCAGGTCCTTGATGAGGCAGGCGCGGCGGTGGGAGAAGGTCTCGAAGCTGTGCTTGCCGTGGTAGGCACCCATCCCACTGTGCCCTGAGGGACACAGCCAGGCAGGGCACTGCTCAGCCTCAGCTCTGCCCACCTGAGGACAACTGAGCCTTCCTCTGCAGCACTTCTCAGTCTCTATGATGTACATTGTACTCCAACCCTCTTCTTCCTCACCTCATTTACACCAGTCACTCTGACTGCAGATAATGGTTTTAATGCACCTTCCCCAGCAGGCTGCACGAAATGCTTCAGTCTTTCCAAAAATACACCCAAAGGTTTTTTCCCTCCCGGCCCCCATCCTAATGCACTCCCAGAACTTATAATTATTATCAAGACCAGCTGCACTGAGACTCCTGAGCTGTAGGAGGCACAGGGATACCCAGACACAAACCATGAGTTGTTGTTCCCTGGGACACACTGTGTATTAAGTCCCAACTCCTAAGGAACTCCAGTAACTTACCAACACCACCAAAAGGCAAAGTTGAGAGGAAGAAATGCATAATGACATCATTTCCAGTCACACCACCACTGGAGGTCTCTGAGATGACTCTCTTGATTAACTAGAAAAAGAAAAAGACACAAAACAAAAGATTAAAAAGGCTCACAGAAGAGACCAGACCATGTAACTGGGAATGGATATACATTTCAACAATGTTCATCTCATCTGGCACAGCCCAGACCCACCTGCTTGTTGTTGGAGAAGACATACAGGGCAAGGGGCTTCTCCCGACCATTGATTAACTCAATGGCTTCCTCCACGCTCTTCACAGGCACAATGGGCAGCACTGGCCCAAAGATTTCCTCCTCCATCACCTTTGACTCCGGGGAAACATCCGTGAGGATGGTTGGAGCTGAGGCAAATGGGGGAATGAGAGAACAGCATGAGCAGGACACAGACCTGGCCCATCACAGCACCTTGGTCAACAAAGGCACAGACAAACAGCACCCACTGCCACCTCCCCTCCACAGCACCTATGAAGCAGGAGGCCTCATCAGTCTCTCCCCCATGAGCAATCTTCTGCCCTTCCAGCAGGCTCTTGACCCTCTTGAAGTGACGCTGGTTGACGATCCTTTCATAGTCTGGAGATGACTTCACGTCCTCCCCATAGAATTCCTGACAAAATGGAAGAGCAGAAACAAAAGTGCTCAGCACACCTTCCAACAGCACAGCTCCAGGAAATCACAGCTGGGACAATCTCCACAGCACAAGGGACTCCTCCCTCACCTTCAGAGTGGCCTTGATGTTCTCCACCACCTTGCTCTGGATGGATGGGTCACACAGGATGTAGTCTGGGGCGATGCAGGTTTGCCCACAGTTCATGTACTTGCCCCACGTTATCCGCCTGTGGCAAGGGAGAAGGGGACGTGCTTGCTCCGTGCTCAGTCCCTTCCCCACCCCTCAGCCCAGCTGCCAGCACCTCAGCTGGGCATGCTGGCCCAGAGATGCTCCCCTGCCCCAGTGCTGAGGGTGCAAGAAGCTGACCTGCAGGCCACAGCCAGGTCACAGTCCTTGTCGATGTAGCAGGGGCTCTTCCCCCCCAGCTCCAGGGTGACAGGGGTCAGGTGCTTGGCAGCTGCTGCCATCACAATTTTGCCCACTGCAGTGTTGCCAGTGTAGAGGATGTGATCAAATCTCTGGGTCAGCAGCTCGGTTGTCTCAGGAACTCCTCCAGTGACCACAGGGTACAGCTCCTGCAGGGCAAACAAGAGCCTGAGAGTTACCTTGATTCAAAGCACTCACATCAATGCAGCAGCTCTGAATGTGGCACAGGGCAGACTTGTTTGTGCCCTAATCCATGACAAGGACAAAATATAATGGTAGCACAGATATGCCCTGCTCCTTCCCATTAAATCAAGATTTGTTTCTCATTTTGTGACACACGAACTAAAAGAAATGAAGGCTGAGGCCAGGGCTGAGTCTGGCTGTGGAGCTGCTCCCACACAGGAAGAATCAGGGCACATATGACTGCCAGGCTCTCCCAAGGGCTGCCTCCTTCCCCTGCTCCTGCCTCCCACCCACAGAAGGCGCTAACACCCTGGAGGAAACTCCACAGGGCCCTGTGCAGTGACAGCAACAGCCTATCTCTGTGACAGTGCAAGGGATGACAGAACTGCCAGGCAAGAGGAGGAGGAACAACACCTCCTCCTGCAAGTGCAGTTCAGCAGGACATGAAAACCCAGGCCACGTTGCCATGGAACACCCAGTGCTCAATTCTCAGGAAGAGCCAGGCACTGCCAGCATCCCACACAACCTGTGCTGGCCTAAGGGCATCCCCAGCACAGCTCCAAAAGAGCAGTGAGAAGTGCAAACACAGCTCTCCATACGGTCATGGGTGTCACAAAGGCTGTCACACTGCAGCAGCGTTATGTAAGCTCACACACAAACACAGGGAGAATTTGTCAATGTACCTTTGGACTCTAACAGTAACTCAACCCTTCCTGTGCCTCCTGCTCATGCTCCTTTGAAGGGAGCAGGCAATGCATTTGGCTCAAACCTGCAGGAGCCCTTTGAAAGCAGGACAGATCAAGACACTCACATAAGGCGCGAGGCCACACTCACCTTGTCCAGGTACTGTGGCAGCAGCTCAGCCACCAGCCGAGCCGTGTTCTCACTGACCTCTGATGGCTTCACCACCACAGCATTGCCTGCAGGGCACACACAGCACAGTCATGAGCCCTCAGTCCTCTCCCCACACACAACCAGAACCCCACCAAGGCCCTGCTGGATCCCCACCTGCAGCGATGGCCCCAATCAGGGGCTGCATGACCAGCACAAAGGGGTAGTTCCAGGCCCCGATGACCAGCACCACGCCCAGGGGCTCGTAGCCGATGTAGGCCTCGTCCCTCATGGTCAGCAGGTTCTTCTTCACGGGCTGAGGGGCTGCCCAGGATGGCAGCTTCTCTATGGTGAGGGCCAGCTCCCCCAGCACGCCCAGGATTTCATGGCTGTAGGCGTTGTACCCACACTGAAACAACAGGGAGTTTGGGGAAGGGATGGAAAAGGCACCCAGCTCCCACAGCCACCATCTCAGCCCTGCTGCTTCCAAATGTCTGCCACTGGCAGTGACAAAGGATCCCTGGCCAAAGATGGGTGTGTGAGGCAGAACCCAAAACCTGACAGCCAGGACTGCCTTTGCAGTTCTGCCTCAGACTAACTCTTTCTCAGAAATGGTGGCAGCAGACCTTTGCAGGCCACAGTGGCACAAGGCCAAGGGGGACAAAAGCAAAAGTCATTTAGCACAGCAAAGGCAGCCCTTGGCCTTCCCACTTTCCCTTCAGGGCCGACCACTGTCTGTGCACAGCTGATGCACAGACATTAGAAACTCCCCGACCCAGACCTTGTTCAGATCGGCCTTGAGGGCTGCCAGGATCTCCTTCTCCTTCTCCTGCACCATCCTCTCCAGAGCCTTCAGCTGCTGAATCCTGAACTCCAGCGGGCGGCTCCGGCCCGACCTGAAGGCGGCCCTGGCCCGGCCCACGACCTGCTGCATCTTCTCCATGGCTGCTGAGCACTGAGGAGACACCGGCCACCCCCAGCTCAGCACAGGGCCATGGAGGCCTGCTCAGCCCCAGCAGCACCGAGCGCCCTCCCGCCCTCCAGCCGCTCCCCCCGGCCCATCTCCAGGCAACCGCTCGTCCCTCACCCCGCCGCATCTCTCCGAAGCCTTACATAACTCCCGAGTTAGAAAAGTTTGAGAAGCAGCGCAGGGCGTTGGTGGCAGCGTGGGGATGTCACCGAGGGAGCCGGGGCTGCTCCCGGCGGGGCGGAGCGCAGCGCGGTACCGAGCGACACCGGGCGAGGACACGGCGGGATGGGGACCCTCCCTCACGCCCCGAGGAACCGCGGGGACCCCCGAGCGGCGCCGGCGCTGGGGCGGCAGTGACACTGCGGCACGGTGGCTGCGAGCCGCTGGTTCTCCCCCCGGCCGCTGCCCCCAGCCCCGGGCAGGACCCTCCGCCCCCGCGGCCCCGCCGCCCACCGGGGTCGCCGCCGCCGCCGCCGCTTCCTCTTTCCGCTCACATGACGGAAGCGGAACGGGCGAGGCCGCGGGGCAGCCGCTCCCCCCCCTGCCCGGTGGTCCCGGTGGGAGAGAGGAGGAGGAGGAGGAGGAGGAGGAAGCGGAGCGGGGTGCAGGATGTGCCTGTCCCCGCGGTGCCGCCGCTACCTTGGCTCGGGGATGCTCCCTCCTGCCGCAGTCCCTCCGTGGGCTCCGCGGGTGGAAGCGGCTCTGGCGCTGCCGGGCCGGTTGTGAAACGCTGCCGGGGCGTGGGGCTGCCCTGGGGGCGGAGGGCAGAGTCCCTGCGGAGCCTTATCGGGGCAGGCAGCGGGGAAAGAGCGGGGCTGGCCCTGCCGTGCCGTGCCGTGCCAGCGGCTTCTGCCACGGAGGGGCAGCGAAACCGGGCAGGTGCTGTTCGGGTCCAGTTAACCTTGGTACAGTCGCGTTGTGGGAAGCGAGCCAGAAAAAACGCCGAGAAAGGAGCCCGGGCAAGGTTGGGCACATTCCGGTTAAAAATAGACCTGCCACAACTTGTCCTAGGAAAAGCACGGTGATTATTTAAAATTGTGTGCAGGTTGTTACACGCTGCCTCTCGTGACTCGATTTACCCAGCGCCTTCGCTGCTGCAGCTGTACCGCGCTAAATCCGTGCCTGCTGCACCTCTTTGGCACACAGGGCTGGCACCCGGGTCTTCCTTCCCAGGTGATGTGGGCTCCCAGCACAGAGCACCCCTTCTGCAAAGTTTAATCCCATTTTCCCACGTCAACACAGCCCTCCGAAGCTGGGAGTGCCTTTTGGCTTCAGATTGTGCAGAACCACAATCCCCCCCAAACACCGAGCTTGGCTTTTGTGGTCAGCTGGCTTCACTTACACCTCCTGGGCTGTGGCTCAGCATTTCACAAGCTGCAGCACAAATCTCAGCAGTAAACACCCTGCTGTGGAGAAGAATGACATGAGCAACTGCTAAAACTTGTGTGCAGGAGGCAACATGAGAAGGAAAAACAGGCTGGGCTTGGCAGTGCCATTCCCGGTGGTGTAAGGAGAAAAGGTGGGTTTGCATTGAAGAAACCATGGGTGGAAGCAGGAATGTTCCTCACAGGACCGTTGTCTGATGGAAATGCTCCCCGTTATCCTGTCAGCATCCTTGCAGGCACAGGGAGTTGGAGCTCTGTGCAGGCCCAAGGGAATTTGTATGAGGATTAGTGGTGCTGAAATCGGAGTAGAAGCCTGAGCATTACATTGTGCCTGGGGAAACGGTGCTGCACTGCACCCACCCAGGCTGGCTGCACGAGCAGGGAGGTGGATGGATTCTCCAGAGCTTGTAAAATTCTCACCCATCAGCCCAGAGGGGTTTTCATGTCACAACAGTGCTGCTTGTACTTGGCAGCACACACTGGAAGCAAATATCCCAGCTCCCAGTTATCCCAGTGGTCTGTGGGGATAAACCTTTGCAGAAATGAGGCAGCATCCTGGCAGAGAGTCCCTTTTAGTCCTTGTCAGGGACATCTTTTGGCCAGCTGGGGACAGGGAACAAGGCTGAGGGCTTTTTTAGCATTGCAGAGTCTCAGCTGGGTGAGACAGGAGGATTTCAGGGAAGTGTGGGATCCTGAGTGAGACAGAGGAATACCCCGTGCTCCCCACGCCTGGGAGCTGGCAGTGTTTGCTATTTTAATTCAATCACTAAGAAACAATAAAGGGAGCTATTTATGGGAAAGCAATGGAACTCCAGAGGAACGGGGAGGTGAGCAGTGCTGGGGGGGCTCTAATCTGTAGTTACAGCAGCAAGAGGTGTTTTATTGAGAAGCTGAGCTCAAGATTCCCCCCTACCCTCACTCCTTGTAGCCCTCACCCCCCTTTGGAGTCAATTAACAGCAATCAGACAGGCTGCCCTGCCCTGGGGAGCAGCCCTTTGTGCTTCCAAAAGCACCCAGCAGAGCCTGGGAGAGGAGGACTTTGGTTTGGAAGATAAACTGTGCAGTATTTGGTTTCAAGAGTCCACCACATAACACAGCTGATCAATAAATGTCCTTTTAGCTGACACACCACACTCACACAACTTTGAGTTTTCAGTACAATCCTTCGTCTCTGTTTAAATGTCTGCCTAGTCTCAAATTCCAAATGTTTTCTGGAGGTCACATAACCCAGCCAGACCCCAAACCCAAACAGCACTCAACCATAAAAGTGGGTACAGAAGATGCACAACAGGGAGAGGTTTTTGAGGAACCTACAGGAATAATGCAGCTCAGTTCATTTATGGCATCACTTGTTTTGAAAGCTGGGGCTGATCTCACATTTGCCAGAAGGAGATACTGTGTGACACACAGCCCTGGTCTGTGGGCTGCATTGTGGACAGAGTTCAGGCCATGGAAAATGTGAAAGGGACACAAACAAACAATGGGAATGATTGGCACAAGGGCTGCAACAAGACTCACCAGCCCCACTGGCACTCGGCTGGCTTGCAGGCAGCCAGGAGGGGGGAGCCTGCCCTGCACAAAAGCCTTTTGAAAAGGTGTTTGTCCCAAGGAGCAGTGCCAAGGCTTCCTTCAGCTGGGCTCCAGCTGACTTGGAGACCTCAGGAGAGGGGTGACCCTGATGGACTCCACTCCTCTGCAGAAAGGAGGAGCCGTGGGGGCACTCTGGGAAAAGCCACAGCCAGGAGCACAGCTCAGGTCAGATGGGGAAGTTCAAGGTGAACAGAGATTTGCTTAAAGACCTAAACAGCACCCTGGACTGTCAAAAAAGATAGTGGAAAGCAGAGCTCAGAGCAGCCAAAAGATCAAAATTTAAATAAAAAAACCTCCCAAAATATGACAGGAAGCAGGAATCCAAAAGGAGGTGGGTCACAAGTCTGGTCACAAACCAGCCTATCTGAATTTCAAAGCCTCAACAAGCTTTGGAAGCAGCAGAATCCAGCTTTCCCTGCTCCAGATGAAAAGCAAGTTTCCCTTTTTGGTGTAGCTGGGCACAGCACTGGGACATGGGTGAATCACAAGTTACTGCCTCTGAACCCTGAGGTGATGGGATAATAATTTGATGTAGCTGTACAAGATAACAGCAAGAACTATGCAAAACCCAGGCAGTCCCAGCAACAGCTCCCTCCTCAAAATGCTCCTTGGAATAACTTGTAGCATCTTAAGTTGCAAGTTAAATTAACAGGATTTCCTTCTCTGTGTCAGAGGAAGGGTTGAGAGTTCAACTTATTGCTTATGAAAAGCAGCAAATGTCAGAATCAAAAGGTGGTTTAGATATTTCAGCTGACATTTTGTGAAATGGACAGAGTGGAGCAAAACACTCACGGAGATGCTGGAGAGCTGAGCTAGAAAAGCCCAGCAAATCTCTCAAGTTCTATCTTTCAAAGGCTAGGGGGAAAAAAAAGTATTTTTTAAAAACAAGCACCTGCTGTTGAGCACGGAGAGCCAAAGACAGAGGACAGCTTCAGGATCTTTGTGGAATGAGTTTATGCAGAAAGACAGGCCGTGAACGTTGGTCTCCTCCTGAAAACCACCAGCAAGAATAGCCCTTTTCTTCTCCTCCTGTTTGTGCAGCTGTAGCCTTGCTGGCAAGAGGGGAAGGAGAATGAGCTTGAATCCTGAAAGGAAAGAAAGAAAACCAACAAAACCCAGTGAGGTCCTGAGAAAAGCAGCCTATCTCCTAAGACTTGTGCATTAAAGCTGTTGCTTTGTTCCTAGACTCAGGCTCAGACATATCATTAGCATTCCCAGCTCACTCCTTCCTCATCCTCTTTATGTGCCGCTCACAAGTGGAGGGGTTTTTAATAATAAATTGGGGAAAATTTGATAGTACACCTCAAAAATACAATATCCACACAGCAGCTCCCACAGCATATCTCAGCTGGGCAGAGGGCACAGGCTGTGAGGTGAACAAAGCCCATTTTCTGTCAACTTTGGATAGAAATTGTAACTTCCTGCCAGCTTTTGTCAATTAGCTCTGTATTTGCTGTTCTGGCAGCCCCAACAGCTCCCCTTTGCTAGAGGCAACAAATAAGCACCTTGTTGGGAGATCATACAGCTGTTACCCAGGATCCTACTTAGCATTTTTGTCTTCCAATCCAAGTTTAAAAAAAAATGGAAATAAAATAAAAAAAGCAGCAGGGTAAATTGTCTTGCAAAAGCCAGAGAAAAACAAACTCAAGGACATTTTGTGCCTGAGCTATCCAGAGATAAAGAACTCAAGGATGCTGCCCCATCCTGCCCTGCTGGGGGGAATATTCAGCAAATATTCAGCAACTTCTTTAACCAGGCAAATAAAGATATTTTCCTAAATTTAACACCTCTGGTCATAGAGACACAGAAACTCAGTTGTACCATAGAAACACTTCTAGTGTCAGTATTTATTTTTACCTTAATATACATTTATACAGGCCATAATAAAAAGGCTATTACGCAACAGTTCCGTGAGTTATTACCTAGTTCCAAGAATAATGCATGCAATTACAAAGGAGAGGTAGAAACACCGTATTAAAGACCTAAAAATACAAACATTATATAAACAAACACTTTCAAATTAACTGTTGGAATTTCATACAGATAAATAAGGTAAAAAGTACATTACTCTGTCAAAGTAAAGGAAACACATGGTTATCCCAACACTGAAACAATATTTTGATGTGTAAGCCCTGTACAACTTTGTCAAATAGTTCAGACCACTGTGTTTAAGAGGATTAAAATGATTTTGTCCTGGAGAATGGTTTATTCAAGTATTCAAGCAGTTGAGTAACAAAAAAAGTCCCAAAAACAAAGTATAGGAACCATTTCCAGAGAAGCTGATCTGCCCAAATACTTTGCAAATCGCTGTCCTGATGATCTCATGGGATGCTTGAAATGACAATGCCTATAAGGCTAAATGAAGCTTCCCACCTCTCCCCCAAAATGCACACAAAATAATCCTGATTTTTCACACACTCTATATGTAGAGATCCTACATCATTTTATCAGCATCTCAAACCACAACATTATTTTCTGGTTTGTTTTTTTTTTATCTTTTTTTTTTTTTTTTGCATGGTTCCTTGCAGAACCTTTCAGTTTACAGTATTTATTGTAATACTGCCCAAGAAACAAACTACAGAGAACTGTCATTACACCCCTAAAGACTGCAGGCATTAATGCACATATTGCATGCACAACAAAAGATGCAACCAAATCTATAGAAAAAGCAAACAACCAGCAACTCAACATTGCTATTACTGAGAAAGTCCAGAGCAGTAGTTACTCAAGTATTAGACAAATAGGTATAAAATGGAAAGGTTCACATGAATACAAGTTTTTACACAGTTTGTTTGAAAGTCTTCTAGAAGCTACATTTGAAATTCTGAAAAGAATTTTATGTACACTGAAATGAAATTCAGCCAAGTCCATTGTGCCTTCTTTCTCTAGATTTTTTTTAATATAGTTCTTCAAAAATGAATATACAGTTGCTTTAGTAAATTAGTGCAAAACAAAATATTTTGGAAGAAGATCATCAAATAGTATCCACATCAGCTGAAAACCCCCTGGGGATTTTGCACAGATGGAGGGAATTTTTTCCATCCCCACTTTTCCCCTGGGGTAAGAGCGTGTTTGCCATCCCTTCATATGACAACCTGAGCCATGTGTACAACAGGTGAGCTCCAGACAAGGCAGCTGAGCCCCAAAAAGCTTCAAGCAGCACTTGCACATGGTTAGGGTTTCCCAAATTCACTCAGCCACATTTTACTGAACAGCTTTAAAAACTCTTGAGGGAATCTTCTGAGGGAAATGTCTTTTTTTGTACCTGATGCAGAAGGATCCGCTCTCTAAAAACCTCACGAGGGAAAATCAACAACCCCTGATCATTCAAGTTCAAAGCACACGTACAAGGATCAGTTTGAAATGTGAAGAGAGATTCTTTTAAATTCTGTTGCTAGGAAGGAAAAGGAGCTGCTGGATTGGTAAGGCAAGTGTACTTTTGGAATTTCTCCTCTTTGAATATGCTGCTGTTTCTTTGGTAGTCACCACAGAAATGTAAGAATCATCTTCCACATGGGGCAGAACAAGGACAACAATGAAGCTGTTGTGAAAAAAGTGCAGTATCACTGATGTGGTCCCTTATGTTCACACCATCTGGTCCTCAGGATATTCCTACTGCTCATACACAGCCACTGTGCTGTAGCAGAGTGCAGAAAGCCTTCGCTCAATGCTGGATTTATCTGCAGAGAGAGGCACAACACAGGTGATCACCAGACTTATTTTACAATGAATTAATTCCATGTAATATTAATGATTCAGCTGAACTTACACTTGTGTACATTTTCTATATCTGCAGGGTCTTGCAGTATTTTAGTCAGTCCCTCCAGCAGCAGGGCTGCCTTGTGGTATCGATATGTGATATCCTCAGTTTGCTGGAACATCTCATCCAGAGCTGCTGACTGCACCTGCAATCAGTCAGGACAGTTTCACACACTCCATTAGGCAAGCAGCAAAATGAGAAATGCAGAATTAATCACCTAAAAGTGTCATTTAGAAACTCTTTTTCAGCTTTGATTTAGCTGATGTGGTGTTGTAACTAAGACAACAAAATGAAGGTGGAACTGGATGAACTTTAAGGTCTCTTCCAAACCATTCTGTGATTCTGACAGAATCTGACACAGATTCTGACAGAGCACCTGTGCTGTGATAATATTCTGCACAAAAAAAATCCATAAAAACATTTTTATATGAATAAATATGCTCATTCTTCCAACTGCATTCTCTTGTAAAGAAATGAATTAATTATACACAGCACCACCATTATCAGGGTTAAGCACAACATTTGTCAGAATTTTTTGTGTGACACAAGAATTCCCTCTCATCACTAAAGCAGTTCACTTTCCTTTGTGGTCACTGAAAAGATCAATTCTATTTTCTGGTTATGTAGAAGAGATCTGTGAGAGAAGGCAGCAATTCCTGAGTTCAGGGAAGAGGAGGGACTCACCATTTCCACAGCACAGTTGTAGATGAGTTTCTCTGCAGTCACACTGTTGATTTCATCAATGAACCTTTGCTTGTCCGAAAAGAAACGATTCAACTTTTCTGTCAATTTTTTGCACATTCCAATACAGAATTTGTATCTCTCATTGAGGCTTTTCACAACTGGGAAAAAGGTAAGAAGAAATTAAAAAAAAAAACCCCAAACAAAACTCAAACAACTCAGCCTAAGTTCAGCTTTGTAAACTAAACTTGTTTAAACTTGTAGTTTTAGTGTTTATTTACTCCACCACTTCTATGACTTGAGTATCTATCACATAATTTCCATTTCAAGTTAATGAATACCCATTTCCTAACTGTTTCTGGCTGTTTACTATGAGAGTTGTGCAATTCTACATATCTACAGTTCTCCTGCAGAGAAGAAAAACAAAACAAAGGTTGCAACTTCAGCTCTCTGAGTGATGTATCAGCAAAGAAAATTCACAAGCAAAGCAAATTAGATGATGTTGCATTTACCTTGCTTAACAGCAGTGGATGGGTTCAGTTTGCCAGATTTGACCTGTGCTTTGGCAAGATGCAGAGAAGATGCCAGTAACTGGGCAGCTTTCATATACAACACCAGCTGCTCCACTTGTCTAGGGAGAAAAGGAAAAAAAAAAGTAATTTATGCATCAAAATATCTTTTTTGAATGCATTCAAGCCAAGGGCAGACATCACTTTTTAATCACAACACCCCACAGGAGCCAGCAACAGTGGAAAAGGAAGACAGATGTTTAAAATGCAGCTCCACCCCTCCCTTCCCTTCACAAACACTCTGTCATGGGGTGAGGGGACATCTGCTCATTTAGGAGCTGCAGCAGCAAAGACAGACTGCTTTAAATGCAGACTTTTGAGAAAGGAGCACTTATTTGTGGGGACTCTCTGCCCGAGGTCAGTGTCTCACCACAAGGGACAGGGTGTACTTCTCATTTCCTATCCCCCTGGAATTCTCAGTTGTGAAAAGCAAACACTTGACAGGGGTTTTCTGTTGGGTTTTTATGACTTCAGGAAGAAGGCAGGAAGTAGAACTGCCCTTTCCCACCACTTCAAACTTCTCATATTTTTCCTTGCTTTTGATTTTGTATTAGGGCTGACTATTTTTTTCCAGTGAATCCAAATTTGGACACCTCTTCTCCCCTCCCAAACTCCACCTCAGGCCTTCAGTCAACAGGAAGGGATGAGGGCTCAGATCTGCATGAAGCTGGTACATAATTTTCCTTGCTCAGAAAGGAATGCACTGCTGACCTCAAGCCTGAGCTCAACATTTTCCCCAGGAAAGTGGCAGAACAGAAAAAAATATTTTATCTTTGCTCTTTCTGATCTGTCTTCATAAAAAATAATTCCTATAAAGATTCTCTACAAGAAAGCAATCACTCCCAGCAACAAGGACAGAGTTTCAATAAATTTTTAAGTGTTGGATCTTGACTAATTCTCTGACTGCAAACTTACCCCCATTCCTTGCTGAGCTGGCTGATCTGATCCACAACAATGCTCTCCTGGATCTGGTAGAGTGACACAGCAGAAGTGCAGAGCTCTGGGTTGCCCCCTCTCACTGCTGTCAGATCCAGGACACACTCAGTAAATGTCAGCATCATGTTCAGGTGACGCAGGGTGTCTGTGTGCTCTCTCTGGCAGAGGGAAAGATGACAGCAATTTAACCACTCTGAGCCATCAGCCACGTTTAAAACTCTTGTTAATCACTGAAAGATTTCTTGTTATGTCAGTTCTGTGCAGGAATCACATTGTGCTAGAGGCAGCATTAGGGATGACAGAAGCAAATGGGCCCCAACAGATCTGAACTTGTTCTCTTTGTTAATGAATTCAAGATATTGTAGCTTATACCTAAAGAGTCTTTCAACAAAGCCAAAGGAATTGGTACATGGAGTTCTGTGTTGAAACCTGAGGAACTAAAGGAATCACAAGTTGGACACATTACTTATTTTATTATCAGCAACACAAAAGTATGCTTGGCACTTGTGTGAAGAGCCAGGAGGAACATTTGGCTTTTATTATGTAATAGACTGAATACCTACAAAAGAACTGATCTGCCTCACTCTAATTTACACTTGGTTCTGGAATTAAATTGTGTTAAAAGGTGGCCAAAGTTTACACTTCAGACTAAAAACTTCAATTGGAGTGAGCAGCTCAGTGCTGCTCTGTCAGTAAATCACACAGTACACATGCAGAGCTCCTCCTCAAAAAGAAGCCTTCAAAACAAATCAAACATATCTTAGCAATGTTTATAATATTTTAATTAATAACACAGGTCTAAATACAGGTCTAATTTAAAATTTTATCTGTGGGAAGAATACAGTGCACTGGTAAGCATTCATGTTATATGAGATATTCAATAGGGACCCAAACACCTTCCAGCAAGATGTGAATGAGAAACCAGAACAGCAATCTGCCTTGAGAAATGTACACTCCAAGAATAGCATTCTGGTGAAAGACCACCCCAATTTGTGTTTTTAAAGTGTCACTCCCCCACACATCCTAAAAAAATATAGGACAGTCTTCCCACAAGTGGGATTGAATCATTCCCTGACTGTGAGGCAGGAATGAAATGCCCAGAGGGGTTTGTTACTGTCAGCACCCACAGCCACTGGCATGAACAGAGGCCTCTCTGGGAGGCTCTGGGGGACAAAATCAGTCATGTTCCTCTGGTTACCAATTCAAACATATAAAATGCCAGCAATAACTACCTAAGAGAAACTGGCAACTACTGATCCAGCAATATTTTCAAGATACTAAACATAAAAACCAACAAGTGAAACAGCACAGACGAAACTACAAAGCACATGGAGCAACCCTGATTTACCACATCTGTACCAGCAACATCACACATTAGAAAACATGAAATGATTGATTCTATACCTCCATTAAAGTTTCTTCAGGCAATTCAGGAGCTTCAAAAGTGATAAATCCCTCTAGGCTGGGAGGGGAAGTACCATAGGGGATGTACTTCAGACTGGGAGCTGCCTCAGCCCCCGGAGGAGAGGAGCCCATGTAAATGCCAGGAGGAGAGCCCATGTACACACGGCCACTGGTGGAGCACAGGGACCCTCCAGAGCTGTTTGATCCCACTGCAAGAAAAATAACACACACATTCAGTCTGATCCAGCCCTGGGGCTGGGGGTGACAGCAAGGGACACAGCAGGAGCCAGCACAGAGACCCCATGGAGTCTCTCCTCACTGCTCCCTGCAGGCTCTGCAGGGAGTGCAGAGGGTGAAATATAACAACAGTGACAACTCCTAAAGCTCTGGACTCATGGCTGACAAGGACTGCAGCTTGTGCTGTGGCTCACACTGCCCACCTGAACCCTTCACCCTGAGCTCTCTGATATTTGGCAGCACAGATATTTGATGCTGGCTGATATTTGATATTTGGCTCTTACCAAACTGCAGGCAGCTCCCACCCCTGGTGTGCTGCTTCTGGGACAAAGCATGGCAGCATGCAAAAATCAGAATTCTGACTTTTCCTCTCCACCTTTGCCATGGAGATCACACTCCCAGTGAGGGAGTAAAGCTGTGTACACAGGTGGTTACTCACTGCTGGATTGTAAACCTGTGCCTCTGACCCTCTTTGGGGGAAAAAGGCAGAAACCATCTGTATTAATCTCTACTTTTTCCAGGGTAGCAATCAGGCCCCAGAATTGGACAAGCCCAAGTGCTGCCTTTGAGAAATGTCCACACAAATGCCAGGAAAGTCTTACCTGAGGTGGTTCTGGTTCTGAGGACCATGTGGGTGCAGGTGGGAGGGGTGGCACTGCTTGGAGGGGACCCCACAGTGAACATGACAGCCCGAGAACTCGCCCCACTTGCCATGGATGGAGTGGCCATTGCAATTCCATAGGCTCCTGCTGGAGCTGGGAGAGAACATTTCAGCAAGTCAGTCCTTATTCCATATAATCACAGCAAGAAGTAATTACATGCAGCAAATTGGAGCACTGCAACACAATGTGCTTTGATGCAGATCCAAGCCCTGGACTAAGTTAGAAGTTCTCACAGGAAATAAAAGAAGCTGAGTGGACAGTCTTGGTGAGACACAGACAGTCAAGGTGCAGCTTAATGTGTATTTTTACTTTCAATATCTCAGTGTTCTACTCTCACCCAGGAAAGAGCAACAGAGACTCCCTGAGAGCCTGAAGATGTCAGTTTTGCAGTAAAAGATAAAGCAGAAAAATTCTAAAGGCAGATTGTGCCAGGTCTGGAGGCTAAAGACCAGCCCTGTCTGCAGAGCTCCTTCCACCTGCTCAGAAGGGAGAACTTCTGGTGGTGGCAAGGGACAAACTCAGGGAGGAAGAGAAAAAAACCCAACCAAACACCCAGAGTTACATAAATTTGCTTTCATATGAGATCAAGGTGGAAAATGAAAAGCCACAAATGCTAAATTAAAAATAAAACCAAACCAGAAAATCCCAAACCCCTCCAGCCAGCACAGGCAGTCAGATATTTCTGTGTTTAGCACAGAAATAAGTATTTTCCTGTCTCAGTTATTTTTAAAGCTATGCTAAAGAAATGGAACAGATCCCCTTAAACATTAAAAAAAGCCTTCTGTGCTGAGGCTAAAAATTGTCAGAACCAATCCTCCAAGCTGGAAGCAGAGCTGTGATCCAGCTGGCATTCCATAAAAACCCAGGCACAGGGAAAGAGCTTGGATTTATCACTCTGATCCTCACCTGTATCCATTGGCCTCTCTGTGTTGAGGCTGTCTGTGCTGCCTTGGTATAACTGGCCCCCAAGGGTGGTTTTTACCTGTTGATCTGACAGCTTCCCAGTACTAACAGACCTGGACAGGAAAACACATCAATTCCCCCAAAAAAAGTTATTCAGGAATATCATCCAACTTGCAACTAAGGATAACTAAGATTCTTGGTATTTACTACAGAGAATTTTTCAACAAAAATAGAAAAAGTATTGAAATCTTGCTTGTTATCGTGGATCTTCTAAAATAGAGCAAACCATAAAAATAAAGAGACCTTTTCTTCTTGAAAAATTTATATTGCAAATTTTGCCATAGATATTTTCAAGCAAAAATTCTACAGGCTTTACAGAGGCAATGAAATTCCAGATTCAGCTAATCAAAACAAAAGGGAACTAGACAGCAACACAAAGTGCTCCAGGAAGTCTCTGCTATATTTATAGCCAGTACAAAATGTTTCTGTTGCACACACCAAACCTCAGCATCCCCTCACAGCTTTTTCACCCTCTGAGAGTTGCTGTGTGCAGTTGTGCTGCTTCAGGGATGCAAAGTTTCTCCTAAAGTAAATGGGAGAGCTCTAAAATATCATTTTAACATAGAGTTTGGGGGAAATATCTTGTATAAACACCTCATTTACTCCAAGATATCCTTTCCTCTTTCAAAATTCAGCCTGAAATTTGATGAATGCTCTGTTCCTGGCAGTGCCTACCTGCCAAAGGTGGTTTTGCTGTGCTGCTCTCCTGCCTGTTTGTCAGCTGCCTGGCTGGAGTGGAAGTGGCTGAAGTCCCTTGGCTCAGTGATATCTTTAGGCTGCAGCGGCGTTTCAGCCAAGCCCTGGCGGTTTGCCAGAGCCAGCAAGTTGGAGGATGCTTGAGTTTTAGGGATTTTAAAAGGAGCTGTTGCCTTTAGGAATCAAGAGCAAGAAAACACACACAAAAAAAATAAAAATCAAAGTTAGAAGCCTGAAATGTTATTGTTTTCAGGCAGTGTGTGACTGAGGATTGGAAAGGTAACAAACCTTGGTGGGAGAGCCGATGATGGTGGGCAGGGGGGTTTTGAAGAGCCAGTCTGAGCTCCTGGGAGAGGATCCCATGTGCTTGGTGGGGGATGTCCCCAGGCTGCCTGGCCTGCTTGGCTGTGGAGAATGACTGTACCCATAGCCAGCATAGGATGGGCAAACTGGGTCTGAATGCTGCTTTCTGAGCTTCTGCTTGTTCTGGTAGATATCTGTGAGAGTAGGAGCACTCTGCAACCTGGCTCCCATCAGAAGGGACTGTGGGGACTGAGATGGTGGCACAGGAGAACCTGTGGAGATGACAAACAATGAGGTAAAATTCTACTTGCAGTGCTTGCAAAATATATTGATAAGGCTCAAAATTTCAGAGAACAACATTAAACTGCAAATATTGAGAGGTGTTTGATCATTAGCTCACTAAACAGCAAGGAGAATAGATTTGGCCCTTGGATTATTTGAACTATTGCTACACCACACTGATGAGACCTCCAAGCTGCCAAATGGGCACAATTTCAGGCTGACAGCTGTCCTGGCAGCTGCACAACATCTGGCAACCTGCACCAAGACAAAAAAGTGGTTGGATTCAGCAGGAATGGCACAACCAGCACTGAAATCCCAAGCTGAACAGAGGTTCTCAAGGCCTGGAATGATTTTCTTACAAACAAGAGAGTGAATGGGACATTGCATGTTAATGACTTGTTTTGTGTGTAATGGCTTCATTTACAGACAAAGGCAGCTCCATGTTCCTGCAAGAAAACCAGGAACTAAAAAGAACCAAATTATTCAGATGGAACAGTTTGGGGACATGACTTTGAGCAGTTGTTTACTTTTTAGTCTGTCTGATTGAATCTTGTTTCAAAAGCTGACAGAGGAAGTTCACACTTAGGTATGAGTGCAGCTTCTCCTAAAGCAAATGGGAGAGCTCTAAGTTATCATTTAAACAGAGTTCTGGGGAAATAACTATATTTATCAACACCTCACCTACTTAAAGATGACCCTCCTCTTTCAAAATTAGGCCTGAAATTTGATGAAATGTTCTGTTCCTGGTGTGTGTTTTTATGTCTCATGATAAGGAAATGTGCAAAGTTACAAACAGTACATCAGAATTCAGCATTATGGCCACAGCTTCCCAGAGAAAATACCTGCCTGTAACCTCCAAGAACTGACATTGAAGGGAGTTTAACTCATGTTTTAAGAGAAAAAAAAAAGAGGGAAAAACTGAACCATACAACTAGAGGTTTTTTTAAAGCTGGCCATGAGAATCTTCTGAGAGAGGCTTCATTTCATGTCTGCTCAAAAAAACCACCCCAAACTTCTTGCAGTTTGCTCAGCAAAGTGCCCAGCTGTTACAACACATCCTTCAGCCTTCTTAAGTCCATGTTTTTGCTAGCTGGATTTTGAATATGAGCTACTTCATCTTGATTTCATTCCACTCCACTAGGCAGCATGTTTCAGAACAGTCTGCCTGCCTGCAGCTCTAGCAGAGGGATCAAGTCTATTTCTCATTAATTTTCCAGCCAAGAATGTGCTTGCCTGAAATCCCTCTGCTTGTCTGTCTCACAGCACTGGAAAGTCTTCACCTGTAGTTTTAGAATCAGTCTGAAATCTCACTGGTTACAGTTCCAGTGTTGTTGGCACCCCAGGGAAGGCTCCTGAATTAAAAGTGTGTCCTCTGCTGCCACTGGCAGCAAGAACAGCTCAATTAGTTCAGGAGCTACATTACGAAAGACATCTTCAGTCCTTAGAAAAATCTCAGCTCAGATGACCTCACCTCACCCAAAGCAAAAAAACTGCTTCCCACAGCCATTAAAATGCTGAGAGACAGACTTGCTGCAATTTGTGGTATTGTACAAACAAAAATACCACTGCAGTCATTTCAAATTAAGAAGTGAAACTAAGAAAGAAAAAAAAAAAAACGCAGAAAACATACAAAGAATGAAACATTAAAACCCCTGCCAGCCACAAAAACACTGCTGTGGTGTGTTGCAAGTTAGTTTGATACTGGCAAAGGGCACTAAACCAACAGCCTGACAAAATTCTACCCAAAGTAAAGTTGCAACAAGAAAGGCAAACACAGTGCTCTGTATTCTCTTCACCCACACCCCTTCTCACTTTTTAAGAGACCATTTCATATCTAAGGATTCACTCATTCCTTTTGTTGAGCCAGCCAATGGCACAGCAATTATCAAGGCAATTTTTGAGACACCTCATAGAAGTTATTCCATATGGATGAAACCATCCCCAGACATGTCTACTGAAAGAAGTGAAGGCTCTACCATGCCCAGATGGTTTTGGACAAGTGTTTAAATAGGAGAAAAACTCGCAATGCAGTTTCATTATCATATCACAGAAAGTCAAAATAAAAAGTATAACTGGTAGTTTAGGTAGAGAATAAAATGCACCCAAAATGTGCACAGAGCAGAACAAGTTGCTGAATTGCATTTTCTTATACCAAACCCTTCTGGCATTACAGTGCAATTCCATCTTTAACAGTCTCAGAACATCTTTAAGTCCTATTTCTTCTTGATCTTTTTTTTTTTCCCTGCTGGCATGCCATGATGATTTATGACTTGCAAAGCTTGCTGACTGCTTAGCAACAGTAACATCAGATCCCAACGATTTCCCAAGGGAATGATGAAGACGTGTTGCACGCTGTGCACTGGCAGCTCTGCCTCCCTTTCTGAGAACTGGCATGACAGAGCTGGTCTATCAAAACCAGATTCTCAAAGCATGTTACTACCATTCATTATAAACCAGCCCTGGTAAAGGACAGGCTTCATCAGAGTTGTTTTTCCATCTTGAGAGTGAGAAATTTCAGTGGCTGTCTTACTGTGTAGGGAATTAGTTATGGGCAAAGGTGTCACCAGGCCACAAATGGGCATTTTCCACAAAAACTCAGTGTCTCCTATTAACCCATTCTAATGTGTGTTGGCTCTCCTACCTCTTCACAAAATGCTCTAGAAGCTCTGTCAAAATAATGCTGATTGCACTGTCCAAAGTCACTCACCTGAGAAGTTTCTACTCCTTGATTCGTGTCCTTGGAGTTGTCCACAACAGCAGTGCCCAAGCTGCTCAGGTATGGTTCCAACTATGCAAACAAAACAAAAATGTGGATTTACACTTTCTACTTCACTTACAAAGCTAAAACAATTCACAACCTAGTTAGTTTACTTCTGTGAGCCATTTAACAGAAATTATTTCTGCACACATGACCTGGCTGGGCAGGTTGTGGTTTAAGATTAATTTCAAGCAAGAATCAGAGTTCTGAATGACTGCAGATGAAGCTTTACTAATTGCTGAGCATTTCTGTGCTTACCTAGTGGTGAAGGAGAGTATGGTCTGGAAGATCCTGTGGACAGCCTGCGCCCCACAGCCTGGGCAGGGTCAGCAGGCACAGGAGAGCACGAGCCCATCTTCATGAACCCCATGGGGCTGGTGTTGGAGCGCCTCACCACCCCGGCCCTGCAAGGAAAACAGGGCTCACACACACTGTGCTCTCCCTGAGAAAAGCTTCAGAACCCCCCTGAGGAGTCTGATCAGCTAAAGGAAATGCTGCTGTTTCAGCTAAGAAGTTAAGCTTTCCATACTGAATTAATCAAGGTTTAATTTCCTTTGTTACCACACTTTTAAATGTTGAATGCTATAATAGTCTGTTAACTGGAGAACATTAAAACAGACTTCTCTTAGTAGACCCTAATCTTCAAAAAACTTATCATCAATTTTTTTTATTTCCCAACCAAGTATGTGGCCACATTTCTCTTCACAGAGAAAAGCAAGGCACAACTTCCCAAAGATTTTCTGGGATTCACATTCTCTGAACCGCAGAGAAAGAAAAAACAATTCTTCTCTCATTTACTGCTCCTGTGTTTTGGAACAAGCAGAATGCATTGAGAAAGGTTATTTACCTGAAAGAATTTGCTTGATTGGATTCTGGTGTGAGTGTTTTGATTCATTAACTCCATATGTGTGTGTGTGTCAGGACTGTCAGCTGACAGTCACAAGATTCTAGGCAGTTGAGTTCTTGTGCAGATTCAGTGTAATATAGTATAATACAGAATAATATAGTATAATAAAGTAATTAATGATATCTGATATCTATAGAGTCAGATGCATAATTTTCTCCCCTTTGTCAGGGGTGCCCTGCTTTTACAATACAAGTATTGCTTAAATCCCCATTTTTTAAACAGCAAAGATTCTGACAAAATTTTCATATTGTGTCTGGAATACAGATAACTGAAAACAGATTATTTAAGGGAAAGTCATTTCCCTGCATGTAGTAGCTATAATCAAATCAGGGATCCTGGAAAAAATGTGCAAGAAACCCTGGGTTTTGTTTTTGTAAAGATCTCCAGAGTTCTGAGTAGTCTATTTATGAGTCTTTGACCTTCACCAGCCTGATCTTGTAGAGCACAAGGCAGAGAAAAAGCCTGGCTCACTAGAGCTCTGTAATGAGACAAGCTGGTTAACAGGCATGCCAAAAATTGTTTCCTTGATATTCTACAGAACAAAGCATTCATCTCATCACTACATGTGTGAAAACAAACCAGAACTTATTACTGACATTTCAGTTCATGATGTAATGCCATGCAATACACAAAGAGCAGTAAAAAAAGCAAGACTTCATCTTTTTACCTTCTTGGGCTGCATTATGAAAGAACAAGCTCAATTTGTTTTCATGAAATATTTCAAGCGCCCATCCAACAATCTTGAGACTGTGAAGGGCTTTTATTTGTTATCATTGAAACGTCTCTTTAGCAAGAAAGCAGGGACATGTGCCAGGGTACAAACACCAACCAGAGCAAGAGAAAGGAGCTGAAAAGCCCATCCTCACCTGGGTGAGCCGTGGGGGTTGGACACGGGGCTGGCAGTGGAGGAGAGGTTCTGCTCTATGCGCTGGTAGTTGCGCAGCTGGGTGGGAACCGGGATCGGCGCCGTCTCGCTGCGGGGGGACACGGAAGGCTGACAGTGCCTGGAGTTGGAAGGTGTGGAGACAGGAGGTGGAAACAGGAGATGAATACAGGTAGGCAGGTCTCACTCTGTCAGAATTGTTCTCTAGGGATTTGGAGGAAATCTAGGAAACAGGGAAATGAATTTCTTCTGTGCTCCCTGCTGAGGTCTCTGCTGGTCCTAACGCGGCTCGAACGCTGCACAGAGGAGGATCAGGAACTGTTCAGCTCTCCCTGCCTTCTCTGCACTGCCTGGGATCACACAGAGCTGGGATTTAGCCCTTGGTCACACATCACTGAGACCTCCAGATCCCTCTGACTCCCTGCCAAGCCGCCCTGCTGTGTTTACCACACTTGAAAATAGTGTTCTAGGAAAACCCAGGGACAGGAAGTTCAGAGCAGGGCTGGAATGTGGACAAAAGCCACCAAAGCACAGGCAGAGATATCCCCAGAGACATCATGAACTTGCAGCAGGAAAACATGTTATGTAATGTAAGATCCAACCCCTGACAGGGGGAGCCAAACCACACACCTGAACATTAATCCACAGATTGCAAGTGCAGATTGCCCAAGTTCAGCTGGAGTGTCAGTGACCTGCCTCAGGGTGGTTCCTCAGGGTTGTAATCAGTAACCAACACTTTTAAAGGAAAACAGAATTCAACTGAAAGAATTTCAAACAAATGGGCTGTGTGGAAGATAATAATTTTGCTATCTGGTCCTTTATTGACCATGTCTTTAAAGAAAGATTACAAATTCCTAGAAGAAATGTGAAAAGAATTTCTCTAGAAGACAGGGCACTTACAAGACTCACTGCCTGGCTCCAGCTGAACAGAAATCTGGCTTTTTTTACTGTAATTGCCCTATTCTCTTTGCTACCACTTAGAATGAAATATTACTTCCTAATAGGCACAGAACTTCCTTAGCAAAAGAAATTAAGTTGGTCCTGCTGTTGCCACCCAGTTTCTGGATCCCACAGAGTAATTTGGAAGTTGGCTGTGGACACAGAGTCAGCAGAAAGCCTGAAAACTTCCAGGCAGGGAGAAGGACTCCCATGTGGAAAGCACAGGAAGGCTGTGGGCAGCCTGCCACGACTACACAGCACACTGAGGGAGCACAGGGAGCCTCTCCCCAGGAGAGGGAAGCAGATGTTATTTAAACTGTGGCACTGACACTCAGGAGACCATGAAGGCACTTCAACTTTTAAAGAACTCAGCACAGAAAATGCCTTCACACAGCCCTGCAGGTAAATCCAGGCAGCTCCTGAGCTGTGAGCTGACAGGAGGGAGCAGAGCTGTGTGAGTGGGTGCAGAGGCACAGCCCAGGCCCAAAGCTCTGGCCAGTCTGATGTGGTTTGTTACCAGTCAGGGAAAATGCAACACAGATGTGTGCAGAGCTGCATGCAAATCTTGTTTCTCTGAGGTGCAGAGGATAAAACTCATAATAAACCACAGGAGAGTGAACCAACTCGACCTAAAAACTGCCCATTCTGGCTGGAGACTGACTGTGAAGACACACAGCAGCAGAACTATGGGCAAAATTAATTCAGTTTCATCAGTTAATCAGAAAGATTCACTGTTTCACAGGGCATAACCTTTTGTAAAAAACCAAAAAAACAAAGTGAAACAACCTACAAACAATGAAAGAATATTTGCCAGGAAATAAAAAACTAAACCCCAAACCAAAACCAGAATCTTGTAGAATGTCAGACACACTCTGCTTTCTTCAGACCATGCCCCATGCAGCCCCAAATGTAGTTAATGAATTAACTCAGCCAGTAATTAAACTATTATAGTACAGAGTGTGAACAGTAAGCACCTGTTTCTAATCACATGAACATTTAGTTCTTAGCAATGTACAGATAACACAACTGGCACATTTTCATAACATTTCTAACTCTAAAAACCCTGCCTGACACAACTTTAAAAAGGAAAGAACAGTGTATTTATACTACATTGCAGCTGGGTCTCTACAGGCCAAAGCATCCCCATTATCTGCCCTTAAACATAAAACATGAGGCTAAAAGCTGTATTGACAGCCCCTGTCAGCACATTTCCTCAACTGCACAAAGATCAGCACAAAGTAACAAACTTTTCTTGTGACAAGCATTTCTAAACAAATAATGCTGACTTGCAGCCCTCTAGCACTGGCACAAGCCAAAAATGCACCCAACATAATAGCTGTGTTCCCCAGTTAGCCACTCATCCTCTTTCTGTTTGTACTGAAAACATCATGAAATTCATCACTTGAACAAATTCTGCTTAGATATTCCATGAGTAGTTAAACACCATAATTAAGCTTTATATTTTCCAAAGTAACACAGGAAAGATTTCAGGCCCCACTGATGAAAATCAGTTCTATTTTAAGGCAGCAGAAACTGAAGCCTACAGCCATGAGGAAGAAAGGGGACTAATTACCAGTCCTGCTGATGGAAAACCTGCAATACATGTTTAGCTCCTTCATGTGACTTTGGCATCTTGTGAGACACAACCATGAAATTCACAATAATCACTTGCACACAGCCACACCCAGTGACCAGACAAACCAAGCCAGCCACGAGACACAAACCCACTGCAATCTGGGCTTTCAAAGTTCCTCTTCCCTCACAACCACTCTGTAAAATGTATCTGCATTCAACATCTTGACTCACTCCATGAGGGTTGTGCTGTGCTTCCCAACACCAAAAAAGACAAGGCAGTTATGTCCCTAAATTTCTGCTTTTAAACAGCTCAAAATTTAAACAAAGAATTTTAAGATTTCCTTGAGGAAATCTTTTGGAGGTGCACCAGAGAAGCCATGAAGGGTAGAGAGCCTGGAGAAAAGAAGTCTTGCTTCTATTTTAGTCCAGTTTCACAATTAAAAAAAAAGAAGTAAATAAAGCCAAACCCATAAAACAGCAGAGAATCTAAGGCCACATCACACACACCTGTTGGCTGGACCAGAGGCAGCACTTCGAGAAGAGGCTGTGGATGGTTTCTGTACAGTTCCTGAGCTTCCAGAAATAGTTAATGGTGACTGCCTGTGGAAACAAAAACCACTGTCAAAAGACAGGTTCTCACACCAGAGAAACTCTACTTGGCAGCAAAACTTCCTGAATTCAAACTGTTTAGATACTCAAATTCAATTCTTGTTTATCTTTCAGAAAGTCCACAGAGCTATGACAACCCAAAAGCCCAGAACCCCCTTGTGCAGCTGCAGCACCAATTTTAGAAGAGGAGGTTTCTTTTGGAAGAAGCTCAGCACACCTACCCTCCACACATCAAGAACTCACTGGAAGCCCTCCTGCCAGCTGCTCCCAAAGGCATATCATCTGCAGGAGGAACACATGGAAACCCACATCAGCAAGCAGAATCAGAAAAAAAAAATTACATCTTCCATATTGCTGTTGTAGAGAAAAACATTTCTGTGAGTATATGAAAGTTTCCCACAAAAGGTTTTGTGTAGGAAAATATCTCAAATGTGACCCCCCAACAAAAATAGACTGGGGAAGGGAGGTCTTTACAAAATTATTTTGCTGTTTGTTTGTGGGTTGTTGCCATATCATAATTTTGAAATAAACTCCACTGGGTAGGAGTACAAGGTATCAGCACTGGGATGTTTACAACAGTGGATGGCAGAAACCCTTCAGGGCAGTAATTTAGTCAAATATTTACCACAGCTGGTGGCATCATCCAGAAATCAGCTGACTTTGTGCAATTCAGGTTGGGACCACGTCATAAATGAGCCACATCCAAGTTTCTCCTTTCTATAAGCCCAGGCTGATGTTTTACCTTTCATGTTAGAAGTGTTTTATGTTTACCTACATCTGTTATTTAAAGCTCTAGAGCATGAGCTATAAATGTTCATCGAGTCTGGAGGAAACAAAGTGTCTGCTTCCACAAAGAACTCCAAGAGAATCTTTGGGTCTTTTATCAGCAGTTGTTTACAACTGAATCTCTTCTTCTACTGCCAAGCCCCACTATTTTCCATGACTTTAACCCACCCCTATTTGGCATATTTGGCTCTCAGTGAAGATAAAAATGTCCCAGATAGAAATGCAGTACCCAAGAGTTTCCTTCCAAAGTGGAATCAAACTACATAAATTAATTTTAATTTGAATTTTGACACATTTAGAGCAAAGAGAGCCAAAGAACAACAGGAGGTAGAAGTGTGTTATGAATGAAAATTGGGTTGAGATGTAAAAATAAGAAAAGTTCTTACATGAATGGTCTGAAGAGATATTGTGTGGGACAAGAACAAAGTCATCTGTGTCACAAGAGGAGTTCTTGCTACTGGTACTGGCAGAGTCTTTAGAGACCTGAAGATAGTTAGGAGGACCCAGTGGAGGGGAAGACAAATTTTCTTCTTGAATGTGCTGCATGTCTGGCAGAGACTGGAGGGGGGTGGTGGGAAAAAGAAAAGTTACAAAAACCCACTGTAGATCCAGTGATTCACAAAGCAGAAATGCTTTTGAACTATGACATTTCAGATACTGGAGAACTCTGTAGTGTCAGTTTAGACAGTTCTGTACTGATCAGGCTGTGAGTTTAAACAATTGGGGTTTATTCAATTATTCCTGGTGATACAGATGTACCTGCTCCAAATGTCACATAGAATTGAAGTCACTGGTTTGTAATAAGGGGCCTTAGCCAAAAGGGCCAATTCAAAATTTATCTGTAAATCTGTAACAGTCATTACATTGCAAACCATATTAAAATATCTAAAGATTTGCTGCTCTAGCATTTGATATTTGTATGGAGTTTTTTTTACCCTTAGCAAAAAGAACAACAAAACCCCCACAAGATACAACACAAGGAACAAGAGAGCACCAAAGTGTTAATGGTATTTAAGGAAAAGACAGGGCTGTTCCTTGCTCTTTGCTCCTAAACATGACAGTTTACAGTGTTCAAGTATTAAAAGATTTTAAAAATTCATGAATTCTTGGCTAAACATTACAGAAGATATTTTCTGGAGATTGTTGTGTAACACAGAACTTACTGGAGGAGAAGCAAAGCGACAAGGAGAGCTACCACAGGAACTGCCAGAGACTGAGCCTGGGTATGTGGGCACTGGTACAGGACAAGCTAGAAGAGAAAAACCCAGAGGGGGGCAAAAAAAAGTGACTAAGACTTCAAAAGGCTGAATTTCAAACAAATTCCCTCACTGCTTCTCATTCATAAGCCCTTACACAGCTTATAAGAACAGCACATCCTCAATCACACGAGGGTATTTCAGTTCAGTGCAAACGTCAAAAGAACAAGTAAATAAGTATCACATTTCACTCTGGCATAATACAAGAAAGGATTCAACACTCAGGCTCATAACAGAGCACAACAACAGGCAGGCTGAGGAAAATGTCTCATAAACACTTAGTGTGATATTTGGCAGATCTTTCTCCCTCCCAGCCTGCAACATTCATCATTCACACAAATAAGTGAAAAAAAAAAAAAATCAAAATTCCAACTAACTACTTACATTTTTTCACTGTTGAAATGTGATCCAGGAAAGGGTGGTTGAAAAACGCTTCTGTAGAACAAGAAACAACCAGCATTGTGAGTAGATGTACAAATGACAGAATTTACAGACTGTAATGCAGATGGTGATAAATGGTTGCATTCCCAGAATCAACACTGCAGAGCCAGAGGGTGAAGAGCTTATAAAAGATTAAAGCTGTCTATGGTATGTGCTGCTATAGAGTTTGGAAAGGAAACAAGAATCAATTTAATAACTTCAAACATCAGTCAGCAAGGCAAATCAGACTGAATCACTGGAAGAAATCTTGTGACTGCACTTAAAGCCATGTACACAAGAAACCTCCCTACACTGCTGAGGAAATTATGTTTTCTGTGGTGGTAATTCAGTTTTAGTCTGCTCTTCAAAACAAGGAGCATTTTTCACACCAGACACTGAAAGTATTTTCAGCTCTGCCTTTCCCAAGGATTGACATTTATTTTTGAAGCCATTAATGCTCCACCTTAGGTGGCAAAAAAGAAAATCACAGTAGAGCCATTCTCCTTTCCACTTCCCAACAGCAGAACACAACAATTCATGGCATAAAGGAGAATTAGACACCACTTCTTTAAAAATCTCCTCAGTGAGCTCACTGTTGTTCCATTAGAAATATTTTGCTTTTGTTGTAAATGGATATGCTGAGGCACTTTTAATTGAGCATAACCAGTTGGCCACTAAGTTACATGGAAAGTTTTGCTCTGCAAGGAGCAGTGTTCAGCTGGTTCAGGGAATTTGAGGGTTAGTGGGAGCCAGCTGCTGAGCTGGGTGAACTTTAATGTCCTAACACTGGAGGAAAAACAATGCTGTGCCTCAGACATAAGCAAATAACAAGGAAAAAAAAAGAGAAAGAATCTGAGGCCTGGAGTATGTCCCTTCCTTCAGCAACACTTTCCCCATGACCTGATAAGGGAAGGAATCCAGCTGTAATGCCTGAACAATGCAATTATTCACTTGAACACAGGGATCAGGTGCTCTCCAGCTTTGGTCCAACACCTGCTGTTCTACTTCACATTGCTGGAAGCTCAACAACATTTCCAGTGCTATTTTTACTTTAACAACAGGCCACAGGGCTCTGCTAGAAACTCTCCCTTTCACTCCCTTTGCTAAGCACATTCCAGAGCAGCCCCTTTGAGGCCCTTTAAGTGGCTCAGCCAAGGAAAACATGACTTTCAGCACTGCCACTCTGCTTTCTATTTTTCTTTCGAAGCACAAACGCTTTCTCCCACCACCACAAGTGATACAGTGAATTTCCCATGTTTGAAAAACTGTAGGGATCAGCATACCCAGAGTGCAGAGTGGAATCAATTACTCACAGTCCATGTTTGTGAGGTATTATTTCTCCTGCATGGAGAGATTTATATACTGACCAATATAATTTGTGACATTCTGCCCAATTATCGTGAGCTTTTTCTGGATCTCAACTAAAATTTTAAGATTAACATTTCCTGGCAGCTATGATAAAATTGCATTAACAAGCAGTGCTACAAAATTTAAATAAGCAGCATGAATATCATGACATACAAGATGCAGCTAAGAAGAATTAATCAAGATACTGTTCAATAATGTTTTTCCAAAGTGGGTTCTTCCAGTACATGGAAATCAGAAATGTTTGCTCCCAATCTGATGGTAAAACACCAGTTAAAGTAACAGAAATAAAGAAATCAGAAATGTTTCCTCCCAGGCTGATGCTAAAACATCACATAAAGTAACAGAAATAAGATTTCAACATGAAATTTAAGGTAAAGCAGTAAATCCTTGATGGAAAGGGCACAATTGAAAGAATTAAAGTGATTTATATTTCACTACTCAAAAACAAAGTAATGATTTATGTGCATCACTTAATACTGACAGTAGTTATCCAGTGATTTGTTTTAGCTACTCTGCCTTCTTTATGAAAACAGAAGAAAAAAACCACTTCAGTTCTCATGTAATTGGTTGTGGACAAAAGGTCAAGATAATTATTCTGCTCACATGAATACAACGAACAAGGAAAGTCAAAAGAGCAAGAGAGAGGAAAAAAGAAATACACACCAAAGTCCATTCTGTCCTTTTGGTTCCTCTGAAGCAAACCCAAGAGCAGGTCAGCCAGGTAAGCTGATGTTTCCCTGGGAATGCTGCACACAAGAGGAAGTAAAACATGCATTAAATGTAATGCATGCATTGAATAATGCACAGCACATTGAATTTCAGGAAAGCAGCATTCTGCCACACCCCTAAGTCATCACTATCTGTGCTTTACAGCCTCAGGCCATTTAGTTTCATCTGGGTACAAAGCAAGGTGCAACATGATTCACAGGTATCACACTACATCCTTGCAAAGATAGCAACAGCAAATATTTTTATGAATCCCAGGCACTCCCCAAGATGAAAAAGTGTTCAATCAACAAGTGTAAGTGACAGGAAAGGCCATGGTGACATACCTAGGAATCAAATTCCTGTTCTTTTCATAAAACATTCTCAAATCTTGAGGACTATTGGCCTGTCAAATAAAAATGTACATTAATTAAAGCTCAGTTTCATGGAGGAAATAGCTTTTGTTCCTAAGCACACATACACAAAAAGGAGACTTTTGCATATGGGCATTAAAGGAGAAAACACCAGGCAGAGCACTGAGGCTCCTTCTTTATGTATTTCCTCTGGATTGAACACACTCATCATGCAGACTAAGCACAAACAACTTCTCCCTTGGCATTCCCAAGCCTGTGCAGCCCCAACACTCAGACATCACTTGCTTCTGCTTTCCTCATCAGAAGCAAGAGCCCCAGGAGTGTCCTTCAGACTGAGAAGGGGGAAAAGGAAAGGAATTGCTACCTGAAAAGGTGGTTTTCCAACAAGACACTGATAAATCACAGTTCCTATGCTCCACAGGTCTGCTTTAGCATCATAGTGTTGAGACATAATCACTTCAGGGGCCTGGAAATAACAGCAAATTCTCAGAAGAGAAAACAACCAAAGGAAAGCCACAGCAATATGAATCTACTGTCAGAGCAGTATTAACTGAGACCACTTCACTGTAAGAGAAAATTAACATTTTCATGTGCATCACATGGCTTGAGAGCTACCAGCTCCACCTAAAATGAAAGCTGAGTTTCAAAACCACAAAGAAATTTCAAATGCTGATGTTCTGAAGAAAGCATCCAGCATTTGGCATGTTTGGCAAGAAGAGGGACATGTTATTTACTTGGCTTCTGCAGTTCTTCTCCTGGACAAACAACCACTAAGAAATGATTGATGTCTCTCTGATTATAACAATCATGGTCTCCAAATCCCAAGGAAATAAAAAAAAGGTAGAAAAACCATGGAAAGGGGAACTACACTCTGTCCCTGATCCTTGTAAAGCAACACGAGGCATTTGCCAATCTGCAAGCAGTCAATTATTTTGTTTTGGCAGGAGAATGTTTGAGACAAGCAAGAAAATGTGAAATATCCCTTACCATGTACATAGGGGAACCACACAGAGTTGCAGCCATCATGTTGCTGTGCAGATAACGAGCAAACCCAAAGTCAGCTGTGTAAAGAACAACCTTGGTCAATGAAGAGAAAGATCATTTTCAAATTTTTACAGTCTAGAAATCACCTGTCTCTGACTGAAATCTGCTACAATTAACAGAAGAATGGAAAAAATACAGGTTTAATATCTAGCCAGCTACATGGAATACTAGAATCTTTGTCATGCTGAAAGAATAATGGATTATCTTTCAAATGAGCAAGCCAAGAAGCAGCAGTGACATCATTTACACAAACTGCTGCTCAGGCACCTCCCCAGCTGCAGAACAGCCTGTCTGGCATCAGCAGGAAAGGATTAAAGTCACTGGCTAAATATAAATGGCTCATTAAGAGTGATGAATATACAATGTGCCTACAGTGAAATCACATCAGGTACAAGCTGAAGAAGTCAAGTTTCAGGTGCCTGAATTTTCCATGCAGGTAAAAGCATCTGAAGCTACCAAGTAAGGACAGCAAGGGAAGAAGTTTGGTCTCCCCTATGCAGTTTTTGAGCAAAAGCACAGGAATGAACTTGTTTAAAACAAGGCAGTTTAAATAGACACTTAACAGACAACAAGGAGTGATTAAAACTCCTGAAGTGGCCTCTGCAGAGGAGTTTGGTAGTACCATGAATATTTGACATCTCTCCCCTGTTACCAGGCCAAACCTCCCTTCTGCCATGCCAAAACCAGGTCATAACCTTCATTTCTAAACCTCTCAAATAACCCTTAGGAGGATCTACCACTAAAAAAGAAAACAGCTGGAAATGCAATTGGAGTCTTGCATACACAGAGTTTTGAAATGGGTTAAAGGCTACTGACAGTTTCAAAAGTTAGATTTATACATAATTAAAATAGTTTAGTACTAGAAACATCAGCTAAATAGATTTGTCCTGCAGATTTAATCAAACAGGTCTTTATGATTCAATCCTTTTTCATCCTGAGAACACAGCACAGCATGAAGCTCATCATTCTTGACTTGCTGTCTGATTTGAATGAATTGAACACACTCCACATGCAGGACTTGAACTGGAGAGCCATTTCTGAGGGGGAAACACCCAAGAGTGCTGATTTCCCTCCCACAGAGGGAGCTGTACCTATTTTGATGCGGATGCCGCTGACGCTGGATTTGCGGCGGCTGGCGTAGGACAGCAGGATGTTCTGGGGCTTCAGGTCCCTGTGGATGATGCCTTTGCTGTGCAGGATCCTCATGGCTGCTGCAATCTGCTGCAGGAACACTCGGATGGTGTCCTCACTCAGAGTCCCCTTAGCTGGCAGTGACACACACAGGAGCAGGGGGGAGAAAAAATACCAATAAGTTTAGCTAAAAGCAATCAGCTTCATGGTGATCAGCTGAAAACATAGTGAGTTATAATCTAATCATCATGAGTTACAATCCAGTCTCCTGTGTTTTTCTACAAATGTAAATATTCTCAACAATATTGACATCACCACAGTTTTAGAGCAGCTACAGAACTCTAAATAATCTGTTTTTCCAGTGGTTTATTCAACTCGGTAGCATCGTAATTATAAAACTTCTCAATTGCCATTAAATCTCAAATTAAATCTCATTAAGTTTCAAGCTGAGTCAAGGGAAATTTAGGTTGGATATCGGGAAAAAGTTTTTTACAGAAAAGGTGATGAAGCACTGGAATGTTCTGCCCAGGGAGGCGTGGAGTCACCACCCCTGGGTGTGTTTAACAAAGCCTGGATTGGCACTGGGTGCCAGGGTTTGGGTGAGGTGTTGGGGCTGGGTTGGACTCAATGATCTTTAAAAGTCTCTTCCAACCCAGTAATTCTTTGAAATCCTAAACTTTGAAATAAAAAAGGCAAAGGAAGCAAGAAAATAAAAGAACTTCACATTAAGTATAACCAAAAAATCATTGTTCTTTATGGAGATGCTGAGAACAACTCTGCTCAGAAATTTCATCCATGATAAAACTTATTTTGAAAGGAAAAAAAATGAGATGTACTTTTGAAAGTCTCTTCTGAAGGTATTACCTCATTCTGCAGCCCAAAAAAGCACTGAACACAGGAGCTGGATTTCACTGAGTCTTTCCAAAGGTTTTAATGGCAAGTGAATTAGGCTTTTAATACACACAGTTACCATAACAATAGCTGTGCATAAAAAGATTCCTTCAACAGGCTGACATACAAGGGCAAGTAGAATATTTTCATCATGAAAAATGTGAAGATTAACATCTCTGCTCAAAATTTTGGTTGGAATAAGAATCCATTTGTCATGATTTAGAAATTCTGTCCTCACTTTGGGCAGAGCCATGGAAAATCTCTCCTAAGCCAGCACTGCCTCTTTTTCAGAGCATTATTATAGAAGTAAATCAGTGGTTTTAAATTCACATCTTGGAAAAGAAAAACAGGTGCAATCAAAACACTGGGAACAACCCCCAAAATGTAGTTTTAGAAATAGAAACCCACACATCTTTTCAGCATGCTGCTGATGGTTAACTACAGCCTCTCCCTCATTGACAAATAAGGGAATGTTACATTCAGCTGTGGCAAAAAATAAAAAAGCATTTTCTGTCTGTGAATTACCAATTCATTTACCCTTATTTAAAGCACAAGCAAAAAAATCTCAGAGAAACATCAATGGATGTGAGGAATACAGAATATAAACACATAAAGCAAAATAATAGGGAAATACAGTAATCAATTACCTTGTAAGTAATCTGCCAAGTCCCCACCATTGCAGTACTGTTAAAAACAAAGGGTTTTATTTAAAATATTTAAAATAAAAGCACTAAAACACCTGCTACATCATTGCTACTTTGTAATTTTTAATGAAAATTAGATCACTTCCAGCTGTTTGCCTTAAAATTGTTTTGTCAATTATTTGTAATTAATAATTTGATTTTCACCCTTCATCAATACTTACAGTATCATAACATGAAACTGAATAATTTATGAAACAAACAGTGCTGATAAATTTAATGGGGCATAGGAAATTAATAATTTCCTTTTCAAAATAGTTTGTTTTAGCAAGCCATGGTTAGTTTGCAGCTGTGCAAATGAACAGTTTTGTCTAAAAGTCTTTAAAATCAACCAGAAACATACATGTTAACACATACCTCCATGACCAAAAAGACAGAATTGGGCATTTCCTAAAAGAGAAGAAGAAAAGTGATTTAAGAATGTGAGAATACAAAATCTGTACCTGCATTAACCAAGTGCAACATGGGATTTTCCCATCCCTGAGACACCTTAAAGTCATTGTTTCAGAGCATAGCAAAAGTGTAGATTTTTCACTAGCAGATATTTTACATTTCCAATAATATTTTCATATGCAAAACCATAAAAGCACCAGGCAGTACTTCCATGAAGTGCCTCCCTGAGTGAGCTCTGGCAGCAGCAATCCCTGCCATGCTCCTCAGGGCAGGGCTGGGAGCTCTGTCCATCCTCCTCACATTTTCCAAAGCATTCACCTCCCATGACCTCCCTGCAACCTGAATTCCCTCTCTTGTAACTGGGGAAAAGTTCCTGAAAGACAGATTGCCCAACTTCTACTGTAAATTACCTACACCCTTCACAAATCCAGTTACAAAAATAAATCCCTGCTTGAAGCTGACTGTAACAAAAACATTCATCCTGTTTCCAAATATTTATTTTGTGTGAGGGAAGAAAGGCCTGACCTGTTTGTTGCTAATAATCAACATTGTTTTCCACAGTCTCCTGCATAAGACAGCTCTGGTGGGCCTACAAAATTGAAGATTCTGAGAGTTTTTTTAAAGCAAAAGTATTTTTTTCTCCCTCTGAGCTGATTAAGATTGAAAGGAAAGAACACAAAGAGAACTGGAAGGAAACTAAAGGAAGTGCACAGTAAACAGGATGATGCTTTCAGTTACACAGTGTGTTACCTCCCTTTCCCTTTAAAAATAAACTTAAACAAGGGCTGACAGATTGAGGGAAAATATGGTTTTTTAAGGCAGTTGAAGGAAAAAAAGTGAGATGGCACCAGACAAGGGCAGGCACAGGCCCCAGTGGGAAGTGGGACTGCAGACAGTCTGACTAAATTCTGCTGAAGTGTCACAAGGAAGGCAAGAGGGACATTGCACTGCAAAATAAATGCTGTGAACTCAGGCACCCTCCCCTGTGCTTGCACTGACACTTCAGCAGATGCTCCATTTGACCACTCTGGCAAGAATTGCCACCAGGGTGCCATTGGCAAGGGCTCAGTTCTGTTAGAAAACTTGAAAAAGAGAAATAAAAGCAAAAATGGGCCCGGGCTAGAGAAACCAATGACCCCTAAACACAGCACAGAGGCCAGGGATGGCACAGCCCATCACAGACACTGACACCCAGACAACTCCAAATAATGGAAATAATTACAGTTCAAGATGAACTGGATGGTTTAAGGTTAATTCAAGGCTGTATTAACCTGCTTCACTTTGGGGAAGAATTTAGTCACTCCTGTCTGTGTTACAGAAATGCATTTGAGGTTCTTTCCAGCCCAAAACATCAAGCACATTTTGCAGACTTGTTTACATTTGGAAATTAGCTTTGAAGAAAACAAGTTTCTAGGAATATGAGTCAAATCTGTTGGGAATGGCAGGCAAACTCCAAGCAATATAGAATATTAAAGCAGCAGCGATCACATTTCAGGAAGCCTCAATTGTTCAATGCTTCTGCAATAGCTGTGGCCAACATGAACCATAATTTACATTCCTACAAACACCTCAAAACCTCAGTGCACACAGCAAAGCAAAATAGCCCATTAGTAATTACTTGCTTTGCAAATTACTGGAAATATATAATTGTTCCTTTCTGCATTGTTCCTCTGCACCAACACCTTCCAAGACAGAAGCTGTCTTTTAGGAATCTGAGATCCCAATTTAACAAATTGAAAATTCTGCCAAGTGAGGATCCCTTCACTTAAAGGATAGCTGTGATGTGGAGCAGAACACCCCAAGGGAAGTCCAGTGACAAGAAAGCAGCTCAGCTCCTGGATTTCCAGCCCAGCATTGCAATCCCATGAATCACAAAGATATTCCATGGTGTCAGAGCCTCCACAGCACAAACCAGCAGCTTAGGGCAGCAGGTAATGCTCAGCTCATGACAGACATTTATTACATTTATTCATCACAGAACTAAGAGGATCTGTGTGCTGGATTCCCTTGGAAACAAAGTCCTCTCAAATGAACTGCTCTCTTCAGAAACACTGAGCTGATGATTTGCCCTGTTGTACCAGCCTTCACCTGTTTGGAAAGTCATTGCTGCAGACCACACTGGATTGCCCTCAAAGAGAATTACTCGTCTCTTTTTTTTTTTAATGTCTTAAATGTATAAGAATGTTTATGTTCTTGATGAAAAATAACAAACCAAGTCACCAAGTAAAGTCCCAGTAAGAAGTAGAGCATGATTCCTTAATGTAGCTTAGAAAATCCTTTTTTAATGAATCAGCAGAGCAGATTAGAGATCCCACAAAGACATTTTCCCAGACTCAAAAGTCCTCTCTAGCTCATAGTGAGGAAGTAACAGCCTGCACAGAACTGATACCAACCTCCCCAACCACAACTTGTCCCAAGTTGAACTCACAACCAAACCCTTTTCAATATCCCACCAACACAAGCTTCACTTCAAAACAACTGAACTCGTTCAACCCTTCAGAGCTGCTCAAATTTTGCCTTCCAGTTCTTGGCCAGCCTGGCTGGAATGTGATCTCCATTTGGGGAATACATTCAGAACAGACAAGACAGTTCTGGAGATATATTTTCCCCTTCTAAATGATTTTGCTGAACAATAAAGCTCTCCCTATCACCATTCCCCAGACTGGTGACTTCTGCTGACTGGCTCTGCAGAGAAAAGTGCTCAAAAAGGAAAGATTAAAAACCAGCATGTTTCACATCTAACATTCAGGAATAAAGCTGACCTAGCAAGTTATTCTAAACTGCCTCTTGAAACAGATAACAAAGCTTTCAGCAATTTGTATTGATGTACAGATCACAAAATTAGTGCAGCTGGAGTTGTTCTGACCTACACTTCTACCTAGATAAATAAGTAAAACAAATATCTGCTGGTGTTGCAACAATTAGCAGTCCTGCCCAGCAACACACTGAAAGTTTTCTTGATAAAAACCTACTTTTGCTCCTTTTTATTCTGAATCTAAGTTTTACTTTCAAGCAGAGGCTAACAGGAAACCAATTTGCAATTTTGAAAGGTAAACAGATAAACCTAAGAGAAAGAGGTTAAGAGGCAACATATTTGCCAAAACTTGCTATGTTTTAATCCAAGGATTCCAGCAGTTGTCTTGGGGGATGCAAAATTCAACTTGAATCACAGTCTCAGCAAAGTAGTTCCATTTAAAAAAAACATTAATTGAAAAAGAAGTCATTACATCCATGGTTACTTCCCAGAGCTGTTGCTAGATCCTTGGAGTAGTGGCAGAGACATTCCCTGGATTTCATTCTGGTTCCCAAGTCCTCCTTTAGAACAAGCTGAAGGTCTGCAAGGAGCTGAGTGAGCTCCCAAAGCAGCAGCTGTGGCAAATAGTTACTCCCTTTTCACTTCAGGTCTGCAGATTTGATTTCATGGCAGTTGATGATGGGAGTCCCCAAAGCAGGAGAGTTACCCTGGCAGCTTGAGCACTGCTGTTATCTGATTCATTTTCTGCTGTGTTCATTTGTGCTATATTGGATTTAATTTTTGGCCAAGAACACTCATTTTTTTGGGTTTTAAATACATTTGGCAAAAATTCTAATGATATAGTGGAAAAGGACAGGTCCAGATCTTTTAAAGGCTGTTTCTCTCTGTATTAGACATTCTTGGTTTACTTTGTGCGGGCAACACAGCAGCAACTTCTGTGTTCATCTCCTATCACCCCAAGGACTGAACATTTTTGTTAATTCTGACAAAATATTAAATCTCAGACTAAATGTCACTTGACATGTGCCTGTAGGATTCCAACAGGGTGCATGCTGCCAATTATTCACATAAAAAAGAGCAATCAGCCATGGAGAAATGCACCACAAGAACTGGATCATCCATTTGCTGTTAGTGAAATGCTGAATTTAACCAATGTATGGGAGGTGGGGAAAGAGGCTGCTCTGCTCCCAGCACCAAGGTTCAGCAGAGTTTTGTACTAAAAAAAAATCACGTGAAACAGTTCTGAAATTCAAATTACAGCATCCAGGCACAGCAGGTAAGCAAAAGACTGTGTAGAAACTCTTCTGAAACAGTTCTGAAATTCAAATTACAGCATCCAGGCACAGCAGGTAAGCAAGGCCTGTGTAGTAACTCCAACTCTGGTTCTGTGGGTCACAACAAATTCTAATCCTGGCTGTCTCCAGCATTTACTCTGCATCATTCCTGCACTGTCATAACCAACCTTGGGCTGGCATCAGCTGCCAGGTAACATTTCAAAACCTTTACACTTGCTACAGGGCAGGATTTTTCTTTTATCTGAACAGCATGTTCTCATATGATTGTTTCCACACAGACACAGGGGATGGATATTGACACACACAAAGGCCTTAAGCAAGGAGCTGAGGGAACAAAAATAAAGATATTGAGACACTCTCTGTTCTGCTGGGAGTGTGGAGGCAATGCAAGCTGTGAGACACTGAGATCAGGAGCACACACAGGATGCCTGCAGCAAATATCTCAAGAAACACATGCAATAGCACCAGACCAACTGGAGTCCTTGGGTAAACCAGAAGTATTTAATTCCTGCTGCTAAAACAACAGTTCCTCCCCTCAGCACCCCTGCTAAGAACTCCTGGGCTCTGTGTGTACAACAAAGCTGAGCTGAAGGTCCCAGAAGGATTTCTGGCTCCATTCCCACTGGCTTTCTCTGCTTCCAAGGACAGCAGAAGCAGCTGCAGGTTTTTTGTCTGCCCTGTAGCAACAAGCTAAGACAAGAAACCATTTTTATCCAGATACTGTTTCTCCAATAACACTCTAGAAATTAGTTCTCCCTAAACTACTGTTCAAATAGCAAACTTCAGACTCCATACAGTGAGGACATTAATTCATTCTCCTAAAATGCTATCTCCAAGATACATTACAGGCTTTCACTGTGAGGGCTGACATTCTAGAGAGGTTTTGAATTAAATTATTTGCTAAAACAGGCACTGTCTGGCACTGTGGAAGAGATTAGTTCTACTCAGCACACACTTGGGATCATGAACTGCACAAAACTGTAAACTCATGTCCTAAATATAGAACATTCCAAATAACTCACTGATACCTTCATTCCACTTCAGTGGAATACTTTATCCAAGGATCTCAGTGTATTTTACACTGGTAAATTAGAAGCTATTTTAGACTCCTTTTACTTTTGAGAAACAGTGGCTCCACTCCTCCAATTAACAGGATCCAAGAGTGATTTTCTTTTGCAGGATGAATGACATCCCACAGCACCACCACGGGAAAAGAGTTGCATCCTTAAACCATTTTAGAGATTTGGGAGATTATTCTTGAATGACAGACAATCAAACACTTGCCCAAGAAGATAAGTGAAAAGTGTCTCTTGCTATCCATCTATCATATCTGAGTTTCTTTAAGGATTTTTAAAAAAAAAATCATTTCACCTCTAGGGATGAGCTATTTTCCAGAACCCTACTGCTGAAAAACATTTGTCTCTCCCAGATGGAGGGTTTTTATTTAAATATCTGTACAAGTTTCCTCAGCCTCAGCACCATGGCCTCCACACCCTGGTGTGTGCAGCTCCCCACCCTGGGAGCAGTGCAGTGCTCTGCTTACATAAAATGCTTATCTGCAGCTCAAACCTGCCAGAGCTGCACGTCCACCTCATGGAAATCAAGGGCAATTATCCTGCTGGCTGCAGAACAAAACATTTTTATGCCACCATCAACACACAGCAGTTCACTGGGGTGTGGCCCCAGACGAATGGGCACTTCTAGTAATTGAAGTGCAGACACACTAACAGCACATCAGATGGTGCTCCCAGGAGATGGAGGGGGAGCACTGGAGAAGGGCTGAAAATGTTCATGCACAATCAGCAGAATGGCCCACGAGTTCGGCTTGGATTTCATTAAAACCTCCATGGTGTATCTATCTTTATTGTGCTGACTTGTGTGAGTGGTCATGCAACAGGAGCACAACCATAAATGAAGAGACATGGAGGAGAGGGAATCTAACAACTTCCTGAGAATCAATCCAAATGAAGCTTTTTGCAATATATAAAATAATAATTGTACATTTATTCTCAAAAGATGCATTCCAAATTGCTATGTTTTCATCTAAAGTACTGTCATTAATTTATTATTATGAGAGTGAAAGTATTCATCCTTATCACAGTCAATTTACACTTTTTTCACTTAGTTTTGCCACTTTCATTGCACACCATCTTTTCTATCTGAAAACTCAGAGTAACAATCAGCTCTTGGCATATTCAGCTACATGATATGTCAAACTGCAACTGAAACAGGAGCATTTTCTTATTTCAAACTGTCTAAGGTTAAGAAAAGCTTCAGCCCAACAGAACTACAAAAATAAAACAGACTCCCATTCACACTGAGAACTTCCTACTGTGACACAGACTCCACTGGCTCCAGCACTGAGGGGAAAAAATACCTTCTGTAAACTTAGAAATAGCTTGAGATCCTAAAGTCTTATCTGCTGGACTGTATCACCATGTTCACAACACCCTGGCAAACAAAAAGGGCACACATGCTAGAACATGAAATGCTACAGAAAATTAGTAGGTGGAACAGCCTACCAGACATGTGAATGCCTTGCATAGTGTTCATTCTTGCTGGGCTATAAATTAAATGTAATCACAGAAGTTAATGATGTCTGCCACTTCACACACACAGCAGAAAGGGAAAAGCTCATTTGTGCAAGTGGCACACTCTTTATATCACATTTTGCAAAGCAATTCCTGTTGCCAAGCTTTGTGTTTGCCATGAATGTGTTTGAAATGTATCAAGGTACAGGACACAGGTTTGCCCTTCTCTTTGCTTTAACTGCTCATTTTATTTAAACACAATAATTGGTGACAAGCAGCAACATCCCCCTCTCAAAGGGAGCAGCACTGATCATTCAAGAAAATCTGTCACCTCTTCCTGGGGCAGAACAGAAAAGTCAAAAAGTTATTAAAGAAACCATAGACAACTGTAGGATTCTGGAGTCTCTTTCCTTGTGCATAAACCAAAAAAACAAAGAGTTTCTCCAAAGCTCAGATGTTAAACCATCAGAACACCCAACTATTCCACTACCCCCACACTGAGCTGCAGAGCTGACTAAGGAACCTCCATGTATAAACAACTGTAAATGATAAATCTGAAATTCAGCTGCTTACTCACACACCAACACCCTCAGCCAACAATTCCAGTTGCTTCTGAGATGTCTGGACATACTAAATTTAGGATGCTGAGAGATGATTTCCACTTAGCAATGCTCAGGAAAACCTGGTCTCATCAAGAAGCACAGCAGACAATACTTTCCTTCTCAGAGCAGATAACATCACTCAAAATTTAGATTTTTTTGAAGTCAAGATCCAGGAAAAACAAACAGTCTCTAGATTGAACCTAGAAGTTTTGATGCACAGTCAGCTGCTACATGAACATCTCAGCTTGGTACCAAAAGTAATTGAAAATTACTTTTGAGTAAGTAGGACTCAAAAGTGAATAGGACTCGAGTCCTACAGCCCTAGAAATCCTGAGCTCACCTAATTTATGACCCATGAATACAGATTTCTACAGCAAAAGATAGAAATCCACACAAACTGAAAGATTTAGCATGTGAATGTGTAAAGACAGGAAGGACTGAATGTCACAATCTCTATTTTGTGTTGCTTTGACTATGCAATGCCCCAAAGGTGCTTCTCAGTAATTTTATTTTTTTTTATCAGTGTAACTCTGTATTTAAAATCAGGCCTGAGCCCAGGAGATAAATGTATAGATCTTATTCCAGCAGAACAAATGCATGAGCTGCCTCATGTCTGATTTAGCTTTGCTCCACACTGGCAGGCCTCAGGATACAAAAATTCCCTTCCTAAGCAGAGCACACTCCCCTAGACAGGCTGCAGAGCAACTCCTGCACCTCACCAGGCAATAGAGACAGGAAAACAACCTGAGGGAATTTAATTGAAGAGATCCAAGTGTCTGCTTGGCTTTTTTCTCTGTATCCTGTCCTTCTGGACACACAGGCAACAGATACGTGTGACTGTGGTTTTCTGCTTTCTTCAGTTCCTCTTCACTGGCACAGGGCTCAACACCACATTTCTGTGTCACACAGATGCCCAAGATGCTGCTCTTACTGTCACTTGTTTTTGCTGAATTCCCAATTGATGACAGCAACAAAATAGATCCATTCAAAATAAATCCATTCAAAATCTTCCACTTGGCATACATGATATATATTCATTATATTTTCGTAAATTCATTTTTAAAAAGGCATCAAAATATATTTTACCTGGACATCATAAAGAGCTACAATGTTCTCATGCTGAAGTTCCTGTAAAACAAAATATTTGTATTATGGAAAAAGGTTATTAGTATTACTACTATTATTATTAATTAAATTTGCTGATAATGCTGATTTGGTGATAATCAAAGAGAATCTTTTTATGATGATCAGATGGAATTTAGAGGAAATCCCAGTTGTTTAGACAATATTTAAAGGATAAGGAAGTTAGGCAATATCTTGAGAGGTCATAAAAACATTTGGTTCCAGAACTTTATGTCAATGACTTGTTACAGAAAGTACCAGAGCACAAGATCCTCTAATGAGCACTGAAAGCTGACAAGATTTAATTTCCTACTCTTACATAATTCCTTGCTTAGTGAAGTAACCAACTCGACCATGTTCAAATCAACCTTACTTTTCTAATACAAGGAAAATCAAACCAAATAACATTAAAGAAAACTCATGGGACAGCTCATAATTATTTGTAGCTGCTCAAAAAACTTTTGTTTGTTAAGTACTTGCAGCACACTAATACTCCCAACACTAACTCTGGTATATATTAAATAAATGAGAATATAATATCTATATAAAGTAGTGATGTATAATAGAATATAATAGTATATAAAGCAGTGATGTATCTCAAGAAGCTCAGAAACATGGGAAGAAAGCAGCACTCAGTATTACTGCAAAGCTGTGTGAAATGAGATGTGAAATCCAGAGAGCAGGGAATGCTAAATGACCACCCAAGGAGAAGTTTCCATAAAATAACACTGAAAAGCTGAAAGATGCCCCATTGCATTTCCTCTGCTAGAGCCACACTGCACATTTAAGGCAATTATCACAAGTCAGAATGGGCAGCTGCTGCAGGAATTAAAGTCAGCTCACTGGTTACAGCTTTCAAGGCAGCTCTGAGCAAAAAAGATGAAGAAAGATCAAAGACTGATGCTTCACCCTCAGCTGTGATCTGCTGGGAACAGGAGCCCCATTGGCCATCCTGAAGGACAAACTCTTCCACGTGTGCAACAAGCAAAGCACAGACACTGTTTCCACAACAATTTGCTTCTTTTAACTGCAAAATCATGCTCACAACCTGCTCTGAGACATTTCCAGAACTAAAGATGTAATTTTTTTTCTGTTTTTCTTAGTATTTTTATTTCTGGATCGCTAACAATGAAACATCACAGCAGCAATTACTGTGACAGCACCCATGACCTGGAATGAACTAGGTCAGAAGTCTCTTTTCCTTTTCAAGCAAAGCAGCTTTAAAAATCACTGCAAATTAACATACCTTTAAGATTTTTATTTCTTTCCCAAGTAGGATTTGTGACTTCGACAAGTTCTTTTTGTTAATACTCTTTATGGCTACTTCCCAATCAGTTTTCTGGAAGTTAACAAAAAAAGTACTGTTAGTTTACTCTTTTTTTTTTTTTTTTAACTTTATTCTCTTAACAACTATCTAGGAAAATACAGAGAAAAAGTTGCAAGATCACCCCTCTTCTACCCACTAGTTATTAATACGTCACATGACACCATCAAGAACTATTTCATTCCACAGCTATTAAAATCCAGCTACACTGCATTTGGCTACACTGCATTTTAATGGATTCCAATGCACTAAAAACAAAACAAAATAAAACCTAAGTAATCGTATCCCATTTATTTTTTGGTAGCAGTGCTATATATTTGCTTTTTTAGACTTCTCTCAATGATGAAGTTACTTTCACTGTCCTTTTTAAGGACTTCTCATTTTCAGCTTTTCTATACTCTGCAGATGAAAACTGCACAGAACCCCCTCTGTTTTAAGCAAGTTTATGTATTGTCTATTTATATATTATTCTATAATATATATTATATTATTTATTTCTGAGGTGGGAGCACCTCCATTGGCCTTTAAAGTTTCCGTTTTCATTTCTCTTTTTTTTTTTTAACCCCAAAATCACTGCACCGCGCCTCTCCAAGCCCTGAGCACTGTTAATCCTCCAAAATGCTAAATCTCAAGGGCTGTTTTCTGGAAAGCAAAGCTCTTTAGGCACCAGAATAAACTCGCAGCATCAAGAAACCATAACGTAACTATGAATATCCGGGGCGATGAGCAAGTCACGCCAGGAAACCAGACACCTCTGAATTTAAGAAATCTTCAGCCAATCCCAAAGGAGACAATTTTCCATTAGATCCCTCGTTATCCAGCGAGATAAACATGACCCTCCCGACAAACAAAGGGCTCAGCCTCCCCTACAGCTGCAACTCTCCCCTCGCCGCTATGGCAGGGACAGGGGAGGAGCGGTGGGACCGCGGACAGGCCGGTGGGGTCGAGGGAAAGGAAAAAATAAAGATTTTCTGGATGCCGGCGCCGGATCCCGGCTCAGGGCCGCGGGGCAGCCGCGGGCCGCAGCCCAGCCCGCATCTCCCTTCGGCTCTTTTTTCTCCCAAACCACGTCAAAACTCCGCAGAGGACACAACCCTCCCACCACCACCGCAGCTGTCACCCACCCGAGGGGCTCCTGTGGGCCCCGGGTTGTGTAACCAGCCCCGCTCCGTCGCTGTTTACCTTGCGGTGGCGACCTTTGAAGACCACAGCAAAGGCTCCGTGTCCTATCAGGTCCTTCTTGCTGTACTCAAAGTCCCCCACCACCTCCATCATCCCTCAGCGGGGCATGAAGCCCCCGGGAAGGACGGAGGGAAAACAAAGGGGCTCTTCCTGCAGCTACAGCCGCCTCACGGCAACCGGCGGCGGGGTGGGAGCCTGCCCCGGTCCTGGCTGCCCCCGGCGGCGGGGGCAGCTCCTCTCATAGCGCCGCAGACCCCCGGGCCGGCGGGGCTGCTGCAGGGCGTCACCGAGGCGAGGGGCTCCGTCGGGCATGGGGAGGGGAAAGAGGGGAATCTCAAGGGTCGGTTGTGAGGGGACAGCGCGGCATCGGCGCCGGAACGAGGGGCCTTCTCAGCGGGGAAGGGGGTTCCGTGCCCTGCCGCTGCCCGGCCCCATGGCCCCGCCACAGCGGGGGCTGCCAGCGCCGCGGCCCCGCTCAGGGACCGAACCCCAGAGCATCCAGCGAAGCGGGGAGAGGCGCGGCCCACGGCTTCGGGGATGGCTGTCGCTGTCGCCGCCGCAGCCCTCGCGAGAGCGGAGGAAGCAGTGAGGGTGCGGACGGGGGTCTCTCAGGCCGCCAGCGCCTCCCGGGGCTCCTGCGGCTCCACCACTTCCTCCACAGAGATCCGCACTCGGCCAGCCCCGGCTGCGAGTGCCCGGCCCTATGCACCGCCTCGCGGTTCTTATAGGCCGCAGTGCGCAGGCCCGGGCGCTCGGGTGCTTCCGCCGGCGGCCAAAGAGTGCCTCACCCCGGGTAACCTGGCGGTTCCTCCGCCGCCAGCGCCTCAGAGCGGGGCCGTTGCCCCGAGCCCTCCGGGGACCGCGCTGAACCCGTCCCGTCAGGGCTCCGGGGGTCGGTGTGCTCGTCTTCTCAGTGACGAGGGTGATCCAAGCCCCTGGGCCCACCCTTGCCCTCACGCCGGGGCAGAGAGGCCAAACTCAGCCCTCACGCCCGGCCATCATCTCAGCCCTTCCCTCGGCCGCCTCAGGCGCACCCGGCAGCGAGGACAACGCTGAGGGGCCACCAGGGGAAGAGCGAGGAGCGGAGCTGCACAGGACAAGAGCTGGGACAGTCAGGTATGGAATCATCCCAGGTTTCCAAGGCAGTGGCACTGCTTAGATAGTACCTCCAGGTCACACACCCTCAGCCCTGTCCCTGCTCCAGGTCACACACTTTCAACCCTATCCCTGCTCCAGTAGTGAGCAAGATTCTCCCTCAAACCTGAAACAAGGAATTTCAATGGATGGAGAGGCAATGGAGGAACAGGCATTCAAAGTGCTGTGAGCCAAAACACTTAGAGTTGTTTGCTCCCTTTATAAGGAGAACAACGCCTGTAATTTACAGCCCCTGCCTCCCAGCACTTTTAGATCAGCCTGGAGCTGTTTACAGCACGTACAAACATTAAAAAAAACCCAACCAGCCACCGAACAACAGTCACATGGAGCCGCTGACCTTCACCTCCAGGTTCACATAATTATGCTCCTTTCCTCTGTGTTCATTCCTCACTGCTCTCTTGCCATGTTCTCCATCACACCACCTCCACATCCCAGTTCCAGACCCTTTCAGGCTTCCCCAGTATCCCCAGTGGGTGCAGGCTGTGACCCCACACAGCTGTGCTGTCCCTTCCCTGGCGTGACCCAGGCAGGCTCTGCTTTCAGTGTCACCAGATCAAAACAGAGACTGAGCGAATAGCTCTGCAGCTGGGCCTCTCCCCATTCCTCACTTATCTCCCTTGGCTTTCCAACACTCCAAACCTGGAGCAGTGTGCCATGTCAGGACCTCCTCAGCTAAAGACTTCTTCACCGACAATGAACTTAGATGTAAAAATATCCAGCAAGAGATTCTTAAGGATTGACAGTTTTATGAGGGGCATTTTAAGCTATCAGAGGAATCCTAAGAGATTTCTTTTGTGAGGGCTTTAAAACCCCTCAAAACTGAATCCCCCCCTTTATCTGGTGAAGTTTTGAGCCCCCACCCAAAATCCACCCCAGCACTACCCTAAAAACAACACCAAGAAAGTGGAGTTGGACAATAATTTCAACAGCTGAGAACACCCCTCTGGAAAGAATAAATGAGATGTAAAAATATTCCAAGTTAATCATAAATTTAAGTGTTGGTAGTAACAGACACTTTGTGATATGCTTCACAGTGTCCCTTTAAACCAGGAAAAAGCCCACAAGCCTCCATGTGTTAAATATTCTGATTCATAAAAATAATTTCCCTCAGAACCGGTTGTTTATTGCCATCCACCAATTCTCACTTCAGTATTAATCCTCCCAGCGTCAGCGTGTATCCTCACCCCAAAATCAATGTCACAAGCTACATTCTAGGGAAGCTGAAAAACAAATTCATTCAGAAGATGCCGTTTGAGCAGATAAAAGTCACCACAGCCATGACTAAGCCACCCGATCTGCATCACACTTGCGAACCGAGACACATTTCCCGACACATTTCCCTTGGGCAGCAGCGCTGCCTCACGTCCTTTTTGTCCTCCTAATGGGGCTGGAGCCCTGGAGCAGGTTTGTTTGGGCACAGCGAGGACAAACAGGCAGGAGCGGCAGCGAGGTTTGACCGGAATAACAAAACACCCCGCGCTGGGATGGCAGCGAGCGGCACCCGAGGGCTGCGGGATTTGCATGCGGGTCACTCCTCCCAGCTGGGGCCGTGACTGGCGGCGTGTCGAGAACTCCGGCATCCACACCACAAAGAACCCACAAACAGCACCGTCACTGGGTGCTGGAGGAGTTCAGAGGCAGAACGGGCTGGATTCACCTTTCCCAAGTGCTGGAGATGCTGGGAGAGGGTGCAGGATAACCCCATGGGGGTCCTGCTGCTCCCACACACGGATATCCAGCATTTACCTGTGTCCTGCAGCACCCGGGGCTGCTCTGCTCCAACCATGCACTAAAACACCCAGTGCCCCTTCCTGATCCACCCCAGTGATCCTTCAAAACCACCTTAAATCCAGCATTTACCTGTGTCCTGCAGCACCCGGGGCTGCTCTGCTCCAACCATGCACTACAACACCCAGTGCCCCTGCCTGATCCACCCCAGTGATCCTTCAAAAACCACTCTGTCCTGAGTTGGTTCATTTTTAGCATCCCACTCTGCAGGAGCTGCAGCCCACTGAGAGCCCACCCCCAACCCACAGTTGTGCAATTCACAGAATTCACAGAGGGAAGGAAACAGAAGAGCAGTGCTGGAGATGGCTCTGGGGCTCCTTCCCAGCTGCACCACCTTGCTTCAAATTAGTCCTCAGTTGTGAGCCAGCATTTGTGATCACAAGGGCAACACATCAAGGAAGGAATTAGCAAATTCCAGGTTGCTTGTCTGAGTGCAGAGAAGGATGCTTTCATCTGGTAGCAGCTCCATAGAACACAGACATCACTGCCCTGAGCTTTTTTAACACCTTTCATCCTCAAAAGCACCAATGCACTTCACAGCAAACCCTTCTCTGCCATACCACACCACCAAAATGCAGCCCTGAGGTAGAAACATCACCTGAGTAATGCCTGGGCTGACCCAAAAAAAAAGCAGAACAAGGCTGCTTTTCCTACTTTTCATGCAGAACAATGAATGAAGTTCATTTTCTTCCTATTCATTGAAAGATTTTTCTTGTCTCGCTCTCTCTCTCTCCCCAGGCTATAAACTTGCACATGGAAATTAAATTACAGATCTGGGAAAATATTCAAGAGATCATCTGAGTTGAACAGGACAGGAACATGTGGCTCCAAGGACCCAGGGAACACAACACACACTCCACTTGCATGGATAAGCAAGACACAGCCCCAAGTAAGAGTTTTCACATGGATTTTAAGGCCTCCCTTATCTAAATCAGCGCCCAAAGGTAGGAGTGACAGCATCCTGCTCACCTCAGAGCTATCTACTGCATTCCAGGTGTTCTTACCATATCCTTCCTTCCTTCCCTCCATCACACTCAGCATTTCATTAGACAGGTAAACCTTCCTCAGAGGACTGACACACTTCCCAGTCCTTATCACCACTGTCCTCCATTGGGATTTGTAACAAAATTAATGGTGGCATCAGCTGGGCTTTTAAAGGAGAAAGTGTCAGAGGGCTCTGCAGGACAGTTTCTGGCTATGCTTAAAATTATTCTTGTATTACCAGTGAAAAATAACACCCTTGTGGTAGGAAAACCTGTGTGGGATGCTTAATGAGTAACTCAGGAGGAACTGGACTGAAACATGGAAGCAGATCCCAGGATTCCTATCAAACAGCACTGGGAAAGCTCAGGCTTTTCAGTAAGGTTGGGGCTGCTGATCCCAGAAATGCAATCACAAAGCTCCAGCCTACCTCTTAGCTTTGTCCTTTGACACAAAGTAACATCTCCCCCATTAATAACAACATCAACCCAAATTTGCATCTGCAATCTTCCCTTCCCTTCCCTTCCCTTCCCTTCCCTTCCCTTCCCTTCCCTTCCCTTGAGCAGGCTCTGACTGCAGCCAGGCCCGGGAAATGGTGCATTCAAATCAAAGTGGGAGGAGGAGTGGCAGGAATTGCTAAGGAATACAGCTGGAGCAGGGCCAGCTCTCAGTATGCATGGAGCCTGCTGCTGTGTGAATGGTAAAAATAGCAGCAGATGCTTAGATAAGAAAATACAATTTGGTTTACATGCAAAGCCATCACAGAGCGTGGCTCAAAAATCTACCTGCTATCAGATCACAGGAAGATTAAACCCAAGAGCTTATTTTGGTGTGAACTTTGTTACAAGGCCCTCTCTTTCTTCAAGAGGTCTCACTTCCCCTTGGAAAACCTTTCTGCTCAGCATTAGAAAGGTGAGTTCTAATCAGGCCTTATGTCACAGAAGCAGAGTGTGAAGGGATGACAAGAGCATGGTCAAAGGGCACAGTGATTGCTTTGGTTTGGAAATCATTGGGCAAGGTACACTGATATTTTAGGTACACCTACACACATGCACAGCCAGGCCTAGTTCCCACAGGCAGGATCGTGTCCCTGAGCTCTGATACATCCCTGCCTCCAACACAAAACACACCATGGACTGACAGGGCACAGTGACCCTGAGCAGAACTCCAGGGGAGGAGCAGAGAATGATTCTTCACTCAGGAAGAGCCACTTGCAACCAGGAGCTGCTGCTTGCAGCAAGTCAGACTTGGGAACAAGGCTGAAATTCCAAGGATGGGTCATTCCCTTTAGCACAAGCACCCCAGAAAAGTTGGAAACCAGGCAGGCCTCTTGGCTGTTACCAGTGACCTGCTCCTCTTCTCCCCAAGGGCAGACTGATCAGCTGGTTTTAAACCACCCTGTCCCACATTTACCTCAGTGAATTACAAAAGGTTTTGTTTATGTAGATGGATGCAACCTGGCCTTCACTGTCAGCAGGAACCAGCTGGAGGAAGCACCTAATGAAAGAGCAGCTATGGGATACTGAGCTCTTCCCAAAAGATCCCACAGAGACAGATCCCTGCTGGCTTGGCTGGCAGGAGGAGATACTCACAGGAACTGCTGATTGTCTTCTCAATCATATTAAAGATTTAACCCTTAGTTCCAGTCTGTGGCTCACATGAACACTTGCAGACAAACAAAAGGCCATTTCTGCACCATCTTAATCTTCCAAAGCAGGGATAAAGTCCTAAAATGCATCTTCTGCAGCTGGGAAGCATCTGAGACCCAAACTCCTGTTCTGAGTTGTAGTAATCACTGCATATGAGGACTATGGAGAATGTTTTGACCTTCATGCTAACCCACTGCAACTAAATCTGACAGTATTATTTCTGTTCCTTATTAATCACATCTTGATTTTCTCTGTTTTGTAAGCATCCTGGCAATAAACACTTTGTCTAGGTCTATTCACCTCATGGTGGCTGGAAGCCTGAACTGACTGATAAAAGGGCTCATAAGCAAACTTACAAATACCCAGCTGACAGTGTGAATCCCTCTCACCCACTGGGCAAGAAAATGCATTTGAGAAATTCCAGAAGGAGCCAGCCCTGTGCAATGGCAGTATTGCTATTTTCTGTGTCTGTCCCAGCCCTGCTGTCAGCACGTATCCAGGGCAAGGGACAAGTGGCACACAGAATTCCTGCTCCATTCTTCCCCACCCTATCCTTCCTCCCCCTGAGCCAGTGGTGGATGGGAAATGGGCACTCTCTCCCCTGTTCAGAGCCTCATTTTCCCATTCCCAGGAGCTGCTGAAACCTGAAAACTCAGCTCAGCTCCAGCAGTTGTTTGAAGTCCAGGCCTGTTGCACCCTGAACAGATTAGCCAAGGAGTGATCTGCTGTGGATGCAGAGGATCACTGGCAGATAATGCTCAGCACAGCCCACAGGGAAATGGGGCTGTGTGGAAAGGCAAAACCTTACTGGAATAATGAGAAGCCCCAAGTCCTCATTCTCAGCAGATCTTTGTCCCAGACATTGTGACACTGTGCAGCCAAGCACAATTCTGCAATGGATTGATGTGCTGAATTTTCCCATTTTTCTCTCTCTCTGGAGGTCACACAAGGACAACCCTCTCTGTTCCCACTAAAACCCTCTTCTCCACAGGATTCTTCACAGAGCAGGAAAGGGCAATAGCAATCTCCACCCTCTGCTTGCCCCTTTCAGGACAATGGCTACTGTGAGGCTGAAATTCCAATAAAAAGCCAGTTGAGATGGAGGCAGATGAGATATCGCTCCTGTGATGTTCAGAGGAAATCATCCTACAATGCACAGCTCTTAATAAGAACTAAAATTAAAATTTCCTTAAATAAATATAAGGAAAGAGTCCATGAGGGAGAGTTGCCAACGGGAACACGGAGCTGTGTTGGGTCAATCTCTTCATCCATCACCGTGGAGATGTCCCAGGACTGTGCTGAGGGCAGGACCAGCTCCATGGCACTGCTCCTATCGACGCCATCTGCAAAGGGAAAGAGCTGCTGTGACCCTGTGGTGGGGCACAGCTCTGCCCAGCAGGCACCAGGCAACAGCAGCACCACAGGGATCTGGGGTCATCAGCCACAGGGAAATGGCAACCAGCTCCCAGGAATTTGTCTGCATGACTGGGAAAGGGAAGAAGGTCAGAAAGAAAGACCTGACCAGCTGGTGCAACTGTTCCTTTCCCTCTCCAGGAGTCAAAATATCTGAGTCAAGTTTCATCCTGAGTCAAATTCCAGCCCCCTCGGCTGGAGGGGCTCTGCTTTCTAGTTATCTCCCAGCCCTGAGAGAGGTCAGGTGTCTCTCCCAGCTGGGATGTGACACAGTGCTCTCTGAAGGAGATCATGCCCTAACCATGCAGGTCCCTGCAAGGGCACTGTGGCTCTGAGGGGCACAGGGAGTAGCTGCAACACCCTCATGGACAAACAGGTTACTCACATCCGCAAACACTTGTCCTTCCCTCCGCTCGCCACCCTCTGTCCGTCCGGGCTCCAATCCGCTGCATACACCTGGTGAGATGGGAATCAGTCACCTGTGCTGGGAGGAGGGGTCACTGCTGCCTCCCAAAGCCCCCAGCCCCAGCAGGCAGCTCACCTCATCTGCGTGGCCGGGCAGATCGATGGCCAATTTCTTTGTCTTGGCATCCCAGACCTTGAGGGTGCTGTCGCTGCTGCCGCTCACCAGCAGGCGGCTGTCGGCTGACCAGGAGATCTGGTACACGGCCGAGACGTGGCCCCGCAGCGATGTCAGGTACCTGGGACAAGGACAGGCTGTCAGAGCAGCAGGCTTTGTTCCTAACCTGCTCTTGCATTCGTGTTTCTTCTCCACCAACAGTCACAGGATGCCCAGCACACTCCAAGCAGTCAATCGCTAGACAGACTCCATCCAAAAGCTCTCCCAAGTGGGCTCAGAACCTTCTAGAGGATGTCTCCCCATCCCACCCCCTCAGACAAGAGACCTTTATCCAGCAGGCAACACTTCAGCCCTCAGGTGTGAAGTAACCTGCACAGGTGTGTCCTTCCCTCTCTGGCTGAGAAGCCCAGATTTAGGAGGACCTTTAAAATCACTGACATGAAAGCCAAGCTCATGAGCATTAAGGTTGGTTTGCTGCCTCCAAGAGCTCAACAGTACTGCAGCTGAAAGTTAAAAGCTGGATTACAGGAGCATCCAAACACCAACAGCACTACTTGTAACTACAAGAATTTGCATCATCCAGAACAAGCTGTTCTCTGGCACAAGAACTGTTTAAACTGGGTCAGTCTCCAGTTCCCAACACACACATCTTCAGGAGATCACTGGAGTGGAACATCCCATCCCACCACAGCTGCGCCCGCCCCGGAGAACTGACCCTGCAGCAACAGGGTGTGCAAACAGGTGCCAGGCAGTGCTGTGGCTGAGTCACAGTGGGGCTGCACACACAGAGCCAAGCACAGACACCCTGACACAAGAAAAGCCAGACAAGACTTCCCAAGGGCAGAAAAACACAGAGGCAGCAGAGTGACTTTGTATGAGCTGAGGCCACAGAGATGCTGAACACACCAGGGAGCTGCTGGCAATGAACTGGGCCCAGCCCTGTGTGCCCTGAGCATTACACACCGACTCCATAGCAGCACCTCCTCTAACAGAACAACCCAACTCACTTTCCTGTCCTACCATCCCAGAGCTTTATGGACTTGTCAAAGGAGGCACTAGCGATGGTCCGGGTGTCTGGCGAGAACAGGACTTGGTTAATCAATGCCTGGTGGCCTGTCATTCTCTCCAGTGGCTTCTTGTCTTCTGCTGGTCTCCAAAGAAACAGGGTGAAATCATCTGACCCCGAGACAAGCCTTTCTGGTTCCTGGCCCTGAAAAGGAGATGGAAGAGCCCAAGTTTTGTACAAGCCAGGTGTGGAGAGCTTGAAAGCACAGCAGTGTTGGGGTGTCCACTGCTTTCACCAGTGACAGCAGGGACAAAAGGGACTTACCCGGACTTGGTTGTACCTCTGCAGTGCCCTCTCTTTCAGTTCTGACACTGAAAAAGGGAAAAGGAGGGTGAAAGAGAGATTGGCAATCCTTAGATGAAAAGAAATTTTATAACCCTGTCATGCCAAGTCCAGTCCTGGCTCTGCAAGTTTAGCAGGAGCATTTGTAACCACTCAATTTGCCAAAGTGACCTCCCCATCCCCCAGACTTCTCCACCCTGGCATGGGCAAGAAAAATCTTGAGTTCCAGCATGACCAGCCCTCCCCCAGCCTCCAAGGTGGGTGCTGCACTCACAGGAGCCTTTGACATCCTGGGGGTTGATGGTGGCCTCGGCCGGCTCGAAGGCGCCGGTGCGGAGAACGTAGTCGGTGCTCAGGGCCATGGTGTTCACCCAGTGAGCGTGGCCCTGCAGCGTGCGGCACAGCACACCCTGGGGACACAGCCACCCTCAGACAGGGACAGGACACAGCCACCAGGCTGCAGGGACACACCCCACACTTTCCAAACCAGCTGCAGGCAGGTTCAGTAAGCAGGGAAGACAGAACGCTGTTGAGCTTCAGGAATCAGTTTCCCTTGCACAACACCCACCAGCTCAGGTTGCTGCAGGGATGTTTCCAGCTTTTAGACCCATTTAATGCTCTTAAGGATGAAAACATCACACAACAGATACCCCTTGCAAATGGTGCCAAGCAACAGGTCTGACAGGTCAGGAAGATAGAGCAGCTCTGTTTTCCAGGGCACAAGCTGTGCCAGGAAGAGCGGACAAAGCTACCCCACAGTGTGCCCAGCAGCCCAAGGGCAGTCCCTCACTTACATCCTGGCTCCTCCAGACTTTGATGGTCCTGTCCTGGGAGGAGGAGTAGAGCAAACCATCGCCCCCCCATTTCACACAGGTCACGGACTGCGTGTGGCTCGTGAGGATCTTGTCACACCTGCCCATCAGCGTGTCCCAGATGCGGATGCTGCAGTCCTTGGAGGCACTGGCCAGGTAACGGCACTCTGGGTTTCTGGCAAAGAGATCAAATCCATTTGTGCAGCTCCCCTGAGCTCCCTCCCACCAGCCCCAGAGGATTCAAGGGTCCAGCAGGCAATAAAATGTAACTTTATTTTGCATAAAGATCAGAGAGAGGCCAGTCAGGGGCAGAGCACTGACCTCCAGGGAACAAGGTCTCACAAGGCAGGGGAGAGGCAGACAAATGCCTCCTCCAAACCAACTCCTGGGCTGCACATTGGAGAAATCAGTCCAGGGTAAACCTGGCAGCTGAGGCCTTGGCAATGACCTTGCTTGCACAACTTTAACCCACTGGCTAATGAGGTCACCACAAACTGGCACCTTCCCTGGGCACAGGCTGGAGAGAGCCCTGGGCAAGGGGATCAGCCTCACACAGGGAGCACAGACTCATGGCATTGGGAATGTGTTGGATGTTCCTCTGCCTCTGCCATGCTTCACCTCCAGCCTGTGGACAGAGCTGAAAGGAACTCTGTCCATCCACATCCATTGTGGCTCAGGGGACAAACTGAACACATCTGGAAGCAGCTGGCCACAACCCAGCAAGGACAGGGCAGCCACAACCTCTGCCTTTGCATATCTTTATCATTTTGCATGGTGGCACCAGCAGTGAGGAAGAGCACAGCCCCTCCCATTGCACTGGAACTGGCTGAAGGAGGAGAACTGCAGTCCTGGCAGGGTCATGTCTCTCCTCCCCATTTCCTCATCTTCCTTACAATCATTTTTTTGCTAATCCAGTTAATTGTCTGCAAATAGCTGGAGCTTCCTACTGGCAAATTCAATTTGCAGGGCTCTGCTCTGAAGGGGCCCTTTTTCTTTCTTTTTTTATTTATTTCTGTAACATCTTGGATTAATGGCTACAACTGTCCCCTTCCACCCACCTCTCCCAGAGGGAGCTTTAGCTGATGGAAGGGATAAGGGGATTGTACAGTTAATCATCCCTGATGATAAACAAACAGCATGACAGAGGCCAGCAGGATCAGGAGAGCAGAACGGAGAGCTCTGCCCTTGGACACCACCAGGCTTCCCTGCTCCCACCTCAGCACATCAGGGTTTGTCCAGCACCACAGAAGCAGGTGTGTCTTTATTCCCAGGGGAAAAGAGACACAGCCTGGCAGTGATTCCCCAGCAACTCCCAGGGACTGTGAGCAGCACCCGGGACTCCTGGCTCCCAGATTTTTCCCAGCTCACCTTGAGAGCTGTTTGACGTGGGCTTTTTCCTGTAACAGGAGCAAGGCAAACAGGAGCAATGCCCTTCAGGTCAGGCTGCTCTTCTCCACAGGAGCAGAGGGGAAGGGCTGAGCTGGCCCTTCACTCACCTGTGCAGCGGCTCCCAGCACAGCCACGTGATCCATTTGGAGTGGCCAGAGAGCACCCGGCCGATCTGGCTGCCAGTGGCCGGGTCCCAGAGGAAGATCTGGGCAAGAGAGGAAGCACCAGGGTCACGTCAGGCCACAGACATCATGTGAATCCCACAGACGTTGGAGCTCCATTTAGAAAGCAGAGGTGTCCTTGGGATCGTGTTTGCACTCGCAGGCAGCAGCAGGGGAAGGGGGCTGGATGCCTTTCCAAATCCCTGCAGCAATCAGCTGACACCCAAAAGAATGAGACCTGATTGCCCTCCTGTCTGCCTACAGCACTGCTGCTACAAAGTTATCTGACTCAACTCAAAAAAGATACAGTCCCCCGAGAGCCACCCCGTGCCAGAAACTCAGGGAGTGTTTGCAGAGCACAGTGAAAGCCACAGCTAAATGCTGCTGATTATCGGATGCTGTGGGTGGGACACATGCTGGTTTTCTCTTGTTGATTCTCTCTCTACATAAATGTTCATCTTAAGAGCCAAGGCATTAGTCATCTCCTACTTAAGAACTGAGGAGAAATAGGGAAAAGGAGGACAAGCAGATCTCTGGGTTCAATTAAAGGCAGAGCAGCCCCAAACCATGGCTGAACCACCCTGGCCCAGGACATTTCCTTGGGATTGGCATCACAACTTTGGCAGCTCTGTGAGTGCTGTCATTGCTCCCAGACCATTCAAAGGTTAGAGAGAGAAACTGCCCCTCAGGAACTCAGCTCCCATTTAACCACACATTTCTGCACTTCGGGCACACGAATTTTGCCCCACAGCGAGGGCTGAACTCCTTTCACATTTGTGCAAGAGGGAATTTGGCCGTGTCTGTGTGGGAACGCTGTGACCAGGCTGCTGCAGCACGGCTGGATCACGCCAACAGCAGGCCTGACCCATCCTCACTGCAGACACCTCCCTCGTGATGGAGCTGCCTGCCAAGGACCATATCCAGAGCCTGGACTCTTTCCTGGACAGAGGGAAAAGCGTCTGCCACGAGACAGCAGGACTCAGCAGCAAGAGCTCCCCAAGGTGACAATGCCAGAGCACTGCCTGGCACAGAGAGGCTTCTTGCAATACTGGGACACATTCACACACACACAGAGCTCCTCTGCAGAATGGGAATCCTGCTCCAAACAATGGGATACACCCCTGAAGAAACAAGGAACACCCCTAATCCCCCCCAGCCCCATGCTGAGGGAGTCCAGGTGTACCTGGCTGTTCTTGCAGCCCGAGGCCAGTTTCTTGCCATCAGGTGACCAAGCAATGCTGAGCACCCAGTGCCGGTGACCTGGCAGAGAGAGAGAGCACAGAGGGTGTGAGTGGAGAGCTGGGAGTGTCCCTGGTGTCCCAGCAGGAAGCCACTCTGTGCTCCTCCCGGCCAGCCCCTCTTTCACCACTTTGCCAAAGAGAGCTACTGCCTCCCCAGGCTGCAGTCCCAGCTCAGACAGCACCAGGCTCTGCCCTGCTTGTCCCCCAGGCACACAGGGGTCACAAGGTGCCCTCCTGGCACTCCCCAGCACCCACCTTTGGCCGTGAACTGCGGCGTTTCCGTGCTCAGGTCCCAGAAACGGACAGTGGTGTCTCCAGAGCCGCTCGCCAGGTACCTGGGAGAGGGGGAACAGCTCAGCACAGTGTCCCCAGGACAGGACAGTGTCCCCAGGACAGGACAACGGCAGCTGCCGCCTTGCCCTGATCCCCGCCTGCAGCCACAGCCTCGTACTTTCCCGTGGGGCTGAAAGCCACCGAGATGACGGCCTCGGTGTGTCCCTCCAGGGAGCTGGTGCAGCGTGTGACCGCCCGCACCCTGAACACCGCCTGCGGCTGGTAGATGATGTCCAGGACCTTCTCTGTCTCCACGCTCTGCCCTGCCAGGGTCTTCTCCAGCGACGCCACGATCTCGGCATCGTGCACGAAGAAGGCCAGAGGCACCGGCTCATCCTGCGGGAGGGAAGGCAGGTGAGGTAGCGAGGGCGGCGCCGGTCGGGCTGGGGGTGCCGGGGAGCTCGGGAGGGTCTCACCTTCTGCAGGAGGGCGTTGCAGACCAGCTGCAGCTTGTCCGGAGTGATGGTGACCGGCACGTCGAAGGGGGAGCCCAGGCACTCCCCTGCCTCATCGCGGAACTGGATCAGGAGCCGCTGCACATCCTCCTCGTCCGGCGACATGTTCTGCGGGACAGCGGGCTCAGCTCCGGGAACCCCAGCGGGCGGCGGGCACAGCTCCCACCCCGGCAGCGATCCCCGCCCGGGGACAGGGAACCTCTACAGGGGGACCCCGCGTGGGGACCGCGGGACGGAGAAACAGCCCGCACCGAGCAGGAGCCGCGCGGGGGAACCCCAGGAGAGGGCGAGGAGCCCCCGGAGCGCCGCAGCACTCCCACCCCTGCAGCTTCCCGGTGCTGCCCACCCCGGCCCCGGCCATCCCGGCCCCGCTCACCGCGGCCATGTGCGCGCCCGCCCCACGCGCGCCGGAAGCGGGCGGGGAGCGCCGAGCGCGGCGCTGCTGCCCCCTGGCGGCCGGCGGTGAGCGCGGCGCTGCCCCGGGGCCGCGGGTTCGAGGCCGGGCAGGGACAACTCCCGCGGGCCCAAAACTTCCCAAAACCTCGGGGGGGTTTGGTGCCAAAACGACTCAAGATGGGCCGAGCCTCTCACATCCAATCTGGCCCAGAGTTTAACGAAACGCAGCCCTGAGCAACATCCATATCCAAATCTGGGAGCTGTAATCTGTGAACACGCCCAGAATTACTTGGGATCGTGCCAGGGAGGAAATTGAGGCAGGGGTGCACTAAAATAGGCAAGAGTTTAATGTGGTTCAATACATCACGACCAACCCCTGCCCCTTTACACTTTTCCAATCGAACTTCTGCCATGTCCTGTGATTGAACAACTTATTTACTATTTAAATAAGAATTAATCTTATTCACCACACTGCCATTAACATAATCTATTAAGAAATGAGGGCAAAATGAACCCTAAAACTTACATTAAAAACCCCATCCCATGTAACTTCAAACCCCATGAAAACAGAAAATCGACACAAATTTTAATATTTATATATTTTAAATCAAAACACAATTAAATATAGTATGTTTTAAGTACATGAATGCTTGGGTATGAGAGAAATAAGAGGTGGTACATAGTACCAAAAACCTATACACAGCCTTTTTTGCTTTTTCATAACAATACAGTGTGTCTCTATACAATCAAATATTGCAACAGAATAACACTTTCTAGTCAATCAAGATATTCTGAACATTGGAAATGATTTGAGTTCTTCGCATAGTGATTTCTTTGCACAAGTTTGAGGAGAAAAGCAATCATTAGAGTTAAAAATAAGACCCAAAATAAAAGTGTTGTATACTAAAAATGCAGCAGTAACATAAGGGTGAGACACTGAGTACTTCTGCTACCCTGCAAAATCGATTTGCTGGGGGAAAAAAAGGAGGTGCTGTGTAACATGGTAAGTGTGGACAGTGTCAGGAAGAAGGCCAGAGGTCATTAAAAACTGTTTTTCTTTGTAAACCAAACATCTGGAATTAGATCCTACGTTGGGTGGAGGACAACAAGCGATGGAGAGTGGCAGCAATTCCTTTTTTCCTTGCTCATGGATGGTGAGGACAGGAGTGGAGCACTGCAGGGTCCAAGGTGGGAGCAGAGGGGCTGCAGGACCAGCCTTGGCTCTGCTCTGTGGTGGAAGCAGGGGAGATGTGTGTGTGTGTGCAGGTGTAGGAGCTCAGCAAGGAGGAGTTCCTGACCCTTCTACACTGCCTTCAGAGTTAATGCAGGTATGAAGTAAAATACATTTATCTTACACTTGAATACTCATCTATTTCAAGTAACGGAAAATTAAACTTAGAACTTCCCAGGTCATTCACTGCCCATGGATTTGCCCCACAGCCCTTCCAACTCTGTGTTTAAAAATTACAAGCAGTAGAACCAGAAACTACAGCAAAACCTTCCCCTCTGTTGTGGCCTGTGTGTCCCATTGCAGATATTTTGCTTGAAAGTCTTTTTGTGAGACAGGGTCAAGTATTTGTGAAGTCAATGACAGTTCCTCAGTGACACATTTGTAAACTGCATCTTCATCTCAGAACCATCATTTCTGTGAATGCCTCATACACCAGGCAGAAGTGTTTCTTCACTCTCTACAGTGGAGGTCCAGGATTGCTTCTTCTTCATTCTTCCTCAGAAATGAGGGGATTCCAGTGGTTGGAGTAGCAGTGCTTTGTTTTTATTGGCTGTGTTAAAGAATCCACCAATAGGGAAAGTTCGCTCTTCTCAAAGTGGAAAACCAGATTTCCTGTCCTGGAGTTTCTAAAATCATAGCTGGAAAAGGGAAAACCAGTTAATTTTACCTTAAAACATACAAGGTAATTGTTCAATAGAAAGACATTTTGTGTTTAAAAACGTTGAAGCCAGGTTTGTTTGAGTTTAGGGGAGAAAAAAGCTCCAAACCTAATCCAAACACACTCAGCTTTTTGATTACTTGCTTAATTGAATCCAGAGCATCTGCAGTCATTTGAGAATTCTAAATACTGTGCTGAGTGACCTTTTCATCCAGGCAAACTGGAATTGTATCATTGCAGCCAAGCTATCAAGTAAAGTCATTGTACAAGTTATTTAAATGTTACTGCTCTATTAGAAAGAAAATAATCAGTGTTCACTGCCAGTGAAGCTGTGGATCCACCCATTTGGATCCAAAATCTGGGCTTTGGCACATGTGCACTTTCAATAACTGAACATAACGCAAGTTAATTTTTACAAACTCACATGCCCTGAAGTCAGAAGTACCAGACATTAACTTGGTAACCTGCTGTCACCAATATTTCACAAAATCCAACTGCTGCCTCAGAACTGGGTTTTTTTAGACAGAGAACACATGGGCTGTACAACAACAGCAACTAAGCAACAACACACAAACCCATGCACAGGGTGAAAGTCTGGAGACAGAAGTGTGTAAATGAGAGCACCCAACGAGACAAATCCACAGCTGCTGAGTTTCACTGAACTTCAAGCAGAAATGCCACTACTGACTAAGAGGACACAGCAAGTGTGAGCTCAAGGCAGGAATTACACTTCATCCTGCAGCACAGATTACCCTTTAACTAATTAGGCAGTTTGGAGACTCAAACCAAGACAAGTTTAATGCTTGCACAGGAGAACCACCACAGGCATCTGCTAAGAAATTCCTACATCACACGTAGGCTCAAACACTTCCAAACTTTGTTTCTTCCTCTCATGCTCTGCTGGTTTGAACATTTTCCAGCGTGGGTTTCAGCCACAGGAGGAAGGCAAGTGAGAGCTCTGCTGCTCCCACAGCCTGGCTGGAGCCAGATGAAGGCAGCAGCCTCTCCACCCCCTACCTTGGTGACCTTCTCCATGGGCTGCTCACACTGCGCCTGCTGCATCACGTCGTTGACAATCATCTTTGCTATCCTCCAAGCCATCTCTTCTTGAGCCTGAAAAACACAGCCCAAAACACAGATAGCCTCAGGTTCTTAAAGGACAAACACAGTGCTCTCAGCACAGCCTTGGAGTCAGGGAAACCTTCACAACTCCATAACCTGTATGAACATATCCTCCCTCAATGGAAATGCACCTGGCTTCCAAGTGTTAACTTCAATTATTGTACCTAAGGCTTGATGCAATTTCCAAGAGAGTTAGTGGAGATTTTAGATTTATCTCTTGGGGATTTATCCAAGCCCCTCAGAGGGGAAAAATGCAGCCTGGAATCCATGTGCAGTGGTCACTCAAATAACACTTCCACCCCTACTTACAGATAAATAAAATCACAACAAGAAAAACCCTGACTGCAAGCACACACTTAATTAGTTCAACCAGCGAGCACTGGCAAAGAGCAAACCAGTTTCACACATACATGCAATCAAACTACTTTTAGCACACAGAGTCTCCCTGTTCTGGGTGCAGCAAAAAGATACTCAGAGATAACAGGCAGGATTAAGAACATCAATGCTTTATTTCTCTGAAGTATGAAGTCACAAGAAGAACATGAAAGAGGACACACCTCATCTGTATTTCCTTGAACCCATTTCTTCATTGCTTGTGAAAACATGGACCCTGGTTGAGATAAAAACAGCAAGCAAGGTATGTCAGCAAAGTGAGGCACAAAGCTGATTCCTGTCACCCTTCTGAGGTTTGCTCTGCTGCCATTCAGGACATGGAGGGGTGGCAGGAAGGACAAGGGACTGCCTGCAGCCATTTGGACACTGAGCCTTCCCCAGAGCTGAACAGCAGCACCAGCAGCAGCTCCCAGCCTGGGTGGGAAGCTTGTGCAGAGCTGCAGCTCTTTTTCATCTCAAGACCAAAGCTTTGAGGGTTTGATCACCAGCTCAGCTGCTGACACTTCCATCCCTGCCACGTTCCACCAACAGCTCCAACTCCCACAGGCTGCTCATCCTCCCTGGAGTCCAGGAAAGCAGAATTTGGGTAGGAAACTGGGCCAGAGATGGGTTTTGCCTCACTACAGGCCAATCCCCACAGAATTTCTATTTAGCTTAAAACAGATCTGGAAAGAGTCAAACACTTTGCTTATCTTAACTCCAGCAGGGAAGAGAGCAGCTCTGCAGATGTTTGCAGAAATGGAGAGAAAGAACAAAGCAAACCTTTTGATTTTTTGACATCAGGCTCTGGTTCAGATTCTCTGATGAACTGCCCCAGGTCACTGACTCTTCCAAATGTCATCTTCCTGAGGAGAGGAGTGAAGAACCATGTGGGTGATCAAAAGAACTTTGGCATTATGGAAAGCTGTATTTGGCTATATACTGGCTACATTTTGGAATCAAAGAGGAACAATAACTAAAAGGAAGAGAAAAATCAATTAGAAATATTTTTCTGGCTGCCATTTTGACCAAAGAAACATTCACTGGGTGTTAAATCACACTATTGAAATAAAGTTACTATCAAATATTAAGACATGGACTAAGATCTTGCATTTAGGCCTACTCTTCATGCAGGAGGACACAGCAAAAATGAAACAGAGGTGAAACATGTAACCAGAAAGGAAACAAAACACTGAAATGAACCTTACCCTGCATATGTTCGTTGATACAAAGATTCTGGATCCAGACTTGCAGCATCTACAATTATTGCTTCATCAAAATTTTTCAGGATTTTAACATTAGCCTTTTTGACATTGGACTACAAATAAAAATTCTAAGTATTAGTGCCCAATGCAGATAACTACCAGCTTCTTAACAAAACTGCAATTTTACTGCTTTTAACACAGATAAACCTCCATCAAATCTCTAAGCAAGAGTATAAAAGAATCAGTGTGTCTATACAGCCTTGAATTCCCAACTCACAGGACACTGTTGTTAGCAGAGGATGATAAAATTCTGTGGCCAGAGCCAAAGACACAAAGCCCAGGTCAGCACAGGCTGCTCAGTTATCAGCTCAGCAGATCCATGTGTGCTCACAAATCATTTGTTGTGAGTCTGGAACATCCCTCCTGCTCTTGCTAAGCAATTCCCAAACACAGATGCCTCCCCCATGCACAGAGAACAAATTATTTATCTTCTGGCCTGGAGTATTTATATAAGATTATGAATAAAAAGCCAAGAAAACATCAGAGCAACAGCAGGGAGGGCACAACACACAGCACTCCATTATCGCCTCAGCACGGAACAGGAGCACCAATGGCAGCTCCTTTCCTGCTGCTCTTTATGCAAAAATATGCAGAGAGCCAGAGATTCTCCTGTTCACACAAGCAGGAATGCTCACACAGAAAGCAGCACCTCATCTCCTAAATTGCCCAGCCAATTACCAGCAGTTCCTCCTGCTCAGAGGTTCAAGCAGCAGGAGGCTGCAAGAACACAGATTTTATTCCTCATTTCACAGCTAGGGGAGGAATATTCCCTCCTTGCAAATTAGGAGGTTTAAAAATAGCACAAGCAGGTGGTACAGCTTCCAAGTTGCTGGAAAGTCAGGACATGACTAACAGTGGTGTGGATACTGGGTTTGAAGCTCAGGGCTGCCCTGCAGAGTTCAATAAAAGCAGCAGTTGCTTGGCTCCTCTGCTCTCAGCTGGGCTTGCAGTTTCCAAGCTGTCCTGGTTACAGGTTAGCTAGAATCTGCTCTGTGTTTGAGCAGATTGATGCCTTCAGCCCTGGAAATGAGTTTACTCTTCAGGACAGAAGATTTGGCACTTTAAAAGAACTGAGCACACAAAGCTAGCATGTTTATATTTAAATTTGATAGCATATTCACAAGTGTCAATTTTCACATGAAGTTGTAACTATGGTATTGACAAAATAATGTTATTTCTAATAACAAACATTCTTAGATATTATGGCATCATAAAAAGTCTTCAGTAAAGCAGCAACTTAATATAAGACATCACTGATATAAAGAAATAACAGCAGCACAAGGCTGTGGGTACAAATAGCAGAGACACTTCTGACAGAACTGAGCTGCAGGTAGATTAAACATATCCTAACACAACACAGGCTTTAAATGAAAGTGGAATGGTGTTTCCTTGGACATTGACACAGCAAAGCCAAGGTGGTACCTGGGAGGCAGAGCCATCCGTGCTCCCCATGGAATCACTGTCAGGAGAGCTGCCAGGGCCATGGACACTCAGTGCAATGTTCCCTCCTGGGAATTCATCTCCTCGGACTGAATGGATGAGGTCATTCAAGTATTTGTAGTAAAGGTTGCTGGACAAGAATCCAGGTAGGAAAACCTGAGAGATGGAAAAAGTCTCCTTTAATTAAGGTTGGTCTGCATAGTTAGAGAAGAGCACACAAACATCTCAGTCCTTGTGTAGATGGAACACAAGTAAAAGCATCCATGCATGGAATTATTGTGGATTAGCAACTGCATTGCTTTAAGTTTTAATCCTACTGCAAAATGAACAAACCCAACTGCCTATTAATGAAATCCCCCAGTAAATGGAACTGAAGTTCAGGGCTTTTTTCCCCCTCTAGAAACTTAAGCCCAACAGGCTTTACAGTTATTCTGTTTCACTGTGCACAATTCTCTGCAGCTCCAGAATCAAATAATTCATCTCTGGTATCTGGGTATCCCAGAGTTACATTATTAACCACAGCACTTGTATTAGACTTGCAAACGACTCCTACTAAGAGGAAGGAAAATTTTCCAGAGATACAAAATAAGCTGTTGATAGCAATTCACATGGGAGGAAATCCTGTTACTTCCATTAAACTGCAATAATCACCCAATGAGACAAACAGAGCATTAACAGCAGCAGTGGGTGGTATCTTCAAATCAGGCTGGGGAAGAGTCTGGCAGATTTTCCTGAAGCTGTTCTATTATCCAGGTAAACAGGAAATCAGTAAAGGAACAGCACAAATCAGGGCACACTGTGGAGCCCCCACCACCCTCACTGAGTGTGAACCCCACTCTGGAGGGGAATCAACCCCAGCCCACCCTGGAGGGGAATCAACCCCAGCCCACCCTGGAGGATCTCTCACCGTCTCCATGGTTGTCCAGGCCTGCCTCAAGGGAGTGGTGAAGCAGTTGGGGAGAGGCCCCCCCTCCCTGCAGATGTTGGATTCAATCTCCAGCCTCACAGAGTCATCAAAGCCCAGAGGGTGCGTGGCCTGCAGGGAGAAGTACCTGGGCAGGGCAAGGAAACAACACAAAGAGGATTTGCAAACCTCTGCAGGGCTCAGTGCCCACCCCAGACACTGCACACACCTGGTCCTCACTACTACAGGTGAGACTGAAACAGTCTGAGAGCCCTGCCCTGAAACACAGATGAAAAACAGAGGATGGGAAACAGGAATGGAGCAGGAAACACCCAGAACTCCAAAGCAGCTTTGGCTCTACTGCTGCTCACATCCTTCCAAACTGAGTGTAAGGATGGGGGAATGATTGATGAGCCTGAGTGAAGCATTTGCTTCCTCTCCAATTATCATCTCCTCCTTGGGTAATAACTGCAGTTGTGGTAGAGCCTCACACTTCAGCTTGAGAACAAACATTTCCTGGAAGCAGTTGTGCTGTCTGTCTCCCAGCTGTCTTATTGCTAAAGTGAAGCACAAAGTACAGGAAGAAAGTTCCTCTCCTGAAAGTCAGATGTTAAAAAGGATCTGATTACTTCCTTAAAAAAGGAAGTATTTCACAATACTAAGAACAAGCACTAGCTGGCTTTTATTACATGTGAGAAGAGTTTCTACAGCCTACTTTATATGGATAAGAGTATCTGAACATTAAGGTTTTTCTGCTACTAGGCTTAAACTCCTTCCATTTTCAAACATCAACCTATCAGATTTGATACTTCCTAACCAAACAAAACCAAGCAATCAAGTCCTGAAAACCCTGAATTATGTTTAAGAATGGAATCCTTGTAAGGATTTCTCCTCATGTATATAAAAAAAATTCAGTTCATGTGTGCAAACACATCAAAAGCCACCTTGATAAAATGCACCTCAGCAGACCAGCTCAAGAATGCAGAGAAGTTCCTTTTGCACAGCAAACACAAAACCACAAGTACAGAAAGAAAGGATTGTTGAGCTCCCTCACTTGTCATACAAAATCATGGCATCATTCTGTGCTTCTTGCCCATCATACTGGCCTTCTTTGGCAGCAAGCTGAGACTGGAAGTTATCTGCTGCCAACCAGAACTGCAGGACATTAACTGCATCTTCCTTCTCCATGTACTGCAAGGGAAAGCACAAAAGAGGAGATTAAAGAAGTCTTAGCAAGAAACTTTTGATGATTTTTTAACTTCCTTCTTCCCATTTAGAAGAAGAAACATAGACCATGTATTAGTGATGCAAAATTGGGCACAGTATTTTGAATTTGTTTCAGGCAGATTTAGCTTGCTTGGGGGGGAAAAAAAGGAGAAAAAAAAAAGAGAGAACTTCTGACATTTCTTTTCTGTACTTATTTTTACACTTAGTTTCCAAAAAACTATTTGTCTTGTCGTAGGACAGGAAGCACAATTTTCATGCTACATTTAGCTTACCCTGAGCTCAGCACATTGTCTCAGCTTCCCAAGCTGCAGTTTCAAACTACATCAGCTTGTCAGACAGTCAGGACAAGTGTGTCAAGAGCTGATGCCTTAAAGGTGCAGGAGCCTGAAACTGTGATATCTTTTATTTAACCTATCACATCACTAAAGGTGCCCTCTCCACATAGCACTGGTTGTGATTTGTTATCTGCAATCCAGGCTTTTACAATCACTACCATGTGAAGATCAAGATAATGTCAAAGCTTCTACAAAGCAGAGACCCTGAGAAGCACTCAGCAACTGAGAGGAAATCACAATTACTCATTCCACAAAACAATGGACAGGTTTGAACATTTGAATTAGTTCTACGTGAGGGCAGGAAAAAGTTCAGTGCATTTTCTCTCAGAAAAAATACACCTTGGGCTTTTTATTGTATTCAGAATCATAGAATTACAGAATTGTTTGGGTGGAATGGAACCTTAAAAATGATCCAGCTCCACAGCAGGGACACCTTCCACTATCCCAGGTTGTTTCAAGCTTTAATCAACCTGGCTTTGGGCACTTGCAGGGATCCAGGGCAGCCACAGCTGCTCTGGGCACCCTGTGCCAGGGATCAATTCCTGCCCAATATCCAAACCAAAGCCATCAAGGAATGAACAGATTTGTTCCATCTGCTAGAAAGCGATCTAAAAGCAAACCCAAACATTGCCACTCACCTCAGAGAAGTAGAAGAGGGCTGACTCACAGAACAGAATGTCAGCCAGATACACAGTCCCACTGGTCAGCACCTCAATCTGGTATTTACAGAAATGGTGACTCCGCAGGAATTCACTAAAGTGCCTGCACAGACAAGGGACAGTCACTTATCAGGGTCAGCAGCACCCAAGGCAACCTCAGAACCCATCAGCTCTTGCCCAGAACTCTGATACTTTTGGATGGATAAAAGCCAAACCAGCAAGAAACAGGGCAGGTTTGTAAATGGCACAAGAAGGAGATAAAGAACACAAGAGTGTGAACAGCCAAGTTCAGCAAGAATGGATTTGGAGAAGGGATCTGAGCAATTTCAAATATAAAATACAGCACAGAAAGTGCTGATATGGTCATGTCTCCATAAATACTCTTAACAGAACCTTTAGGACAAGAGACACAAGAACCCAAACCATGGCATCAACTTACTCTTGTTCCATTGCATTGAACACTATGGACTGGGCTGTAACAAAGCAGTTGGGATCCACCTGGCCATCCTCCCCACAGATCTTTGCTGCAAAGAAAGAGCAGGTTAATTTTAACATGGATTTGGCTGATGGAGCTGGAAGGCAGAGCAAGGACTGGTTAATGAAAGACTGCAGTTCAAATCCACCAGAATCAGCTGGTTCTGACTGAGCAAAGAGCTTTCAAGGCTGGCCAAATAATAATAACATGGCTAAAGTATTTGATTGAGACTCATCTGGATCCCCTCCATAATCACCAAGAATTCTTTCCCTAATTTAAACAAACTCTGAAAGTTTTTATGAGGATATTCACAGCACTGCTGAAGGTCAGATCCACTGACACTTGTAATCTCCTATCCTTTTAAGGCTGCCTTTAAAATTCATAAAAATAAAGGCAAATATGTGACATATTAGAGACACATACTTATGGGGACAGAGCAGCTCTGAAATGAGGAAGCAATTATTAATTCTTACCAACTATGTCATTTCTCATTGCTTCTGTAATAGGGATGGGTTTAGCAGCATCTGGAGAAATATATTTGGTAAAAGTACTAACTGCATCCCGTTCTATACCTGCAGGGAAGAAACACAGAATCAAACTTGGAATTCCTTGGAGTGAGTGAGTAACAAATATTTGCTCTTCAGAAAAGCAGCTGTCTAATTCTCAGTGATGTTTCCACTGCAGGATATTCATATTCTGCCCCTGACCAGCTGCAGGGACTGTGTGATCTCCAGTCAGGTCACAACAAACCCAGCATGGACTGGGATGGAATAAAACAACACAGCTCCAAATTTTCCCTACCAGCACACAAGGCAGAACCCACTTCCTCAGCTGCACACCACAGTCCCAGAAGCAACAGCTTTCAGGCAAGTGAAATTCCCAATTTCTAGCTCTCATCACAGAGAAATCACTTGCATTATACAGGAATTACTAGAAAAAAAAATCTTAAAATGATATGCCTCAAACAAGTTGTGCTCTTTACACATCATCGTTTGAGACTTGGGACTCTGCTCTGGAAGACTGAAAAAAATTACACTCAAATTCTTTTCAGATTTCTCAATAAGGACCCTGTGTTTTCAAATTCTTTTTAGACATCAGAAAGCAGAGATGCTTTGGTGACTAAAACATCATTTTCCCTGTTTAAGTGGCTTTGGGGCTGAGGTTATGTATTGTGGAGGCACATGACAAATAACTACAGGAGAAGGACAAACAGCAAGAGAAAGGGATGCAACACAAGGAAACAGTTGGGCAAACAAAAGGAACCAATATGAAGAAAGAAGTGTTTCCTTTTTGGCTGCAGACTTGCACAAATGAGGGAGGACTGAGTAGAAGTAGAGAAACATGTTACTGTGCATGTAGCTCACTACCAAAAGGAAATATTTAATTTCATCCTTACTTCCAGCAGCCTCTGAAGAGGTGGAATCCAAATGACAACAAATCAGTTACAAGGGAAGGAACTCTATCAAATAAATCCAAGAACAAAAACAGTACATTCCACACATAAATCTCCACAAGTCTCTTGCAACCACTACTTATGTCATTTTAAGTAACACAGGATATTTACCTTCCATGACAAGTGAATTATCCATTCCCAGCCCCACCATCCAAACTTTCTGCAGTTCTTTTAAGGTGAGATGGATGGGTGAGGGAACAACTGGACACAGCAACATTCACTCAATTTCTTATCACACGTGGAAGAACAGAACCAACCTAAGCTCATTGAGTACACAATAATTTTGCAGTCTCTTCAGCAGCTTTTTTATTTTTAAACAAGACAAGCAATACACAGCTCAAGCTGACCAGCATCAGTTAACATCAATAATACACAAAAGTTTCTTCCTTGCAACATCACATCAGGCTTGCTAAGAGCCTGAGAACTGAGGCAGCCCCCTGCACAAAAACGTTCATTTCCCACCTTTCCAAGCAAAGGGAACACACAGCACTTACTTTTCATGAGTTTTCCTGACAAGTCCTTTAGTGCAGAGGAGGGGCTGTTTCTATTTGATACTGAAAGCTTGGAAGATTCTGGCTGATCATCTGGAAGAGGGTGAGTCCCAGGCTCTGCCGTGCCCCGGGGCAGAGCCCTGGTGCCGTGGCTGTCCTGCCCCAGCAGCCCCGCGTGGTTCTGGCTGCTGGCAGTTCTGTGGGGCTTGGAGAGCTCCAGCCTCTCCTCCAGGCTGGCAGCAGGGGGAGAGGAGCCCAACTCCTGCTGCTTGCAGGGGGACACTGGCTCTGCCAGGGAGCTCTGCTTCACCGTGTTCAGGCTGTGGGCGCGGATGCGCGACCACGTGGTGGAGTGGAAGCTCTCGGCCTCCAGCCAGAATTTCACCAGGTGCTCCATCCTGCGCAGCTCCATGAACTGGATGAAGTAAGGGAGGGCTACACTGTCCTGCAGGACTTGTTCAAGGGTCTTGGAAAGGCTTGATTTGGTCTCTTGAGCCTGGTAGTTCAGACACGATCTGCCTAAAGGAAAACATGAAAGGGAGTGAGTTCATATTGTACCACAGATGTGGGAGTGGGATACAGAAGTGTCCTGTAATGCAACTGTGAAGAGGCAATTCCAACATAATGCCAAAATAAAGGAATTAAAGTCTGTTCCCTTCAATTCCCTCCCAGGGTAACACAGATGCTATTACACAGCAGCCACACTTTTATTACCTATTTGTTTACCTGAAAACCAAGGGGTGGTGAGTGCACACCATCACAAAATAAATACCCAATAATACACAAAACAAATACACAAAATAAAAAGAAAAGTTGGCATTGTTAGAGCCTTACCTAAGTCTCCAAAGTGAGCAGCTTCCATGTGACTTGGCTGCTTCTTGAGGGCAGCTGTGCGGCTGCTGGAGAAGGAGTCCATGTTGGCAGAGATGGCGTTGATGGCCACATGGCTTGGTCCTGCAGCCTCCAGCAAGGCATGATTCCTGGTGCTTCTCTGGGGGGAATGTACTGGGACTGCAGCTGGAATCAGGACAGGAACTGGTAAAGCACAAGGACCCCAAGACCTCTTCTAAACACTGCCCGATGCTGAGCACCCCAAAATACACCAGGCAGCTGGCAGGGTCAGTCTCATTGGAACCTCACTGTACCCCTGGGTGTCATCTTTGATTAAGGGTCTGATTAAAGACTCCAAGTTTTATTATTGCAAGAATAAATTCATTCCCACCCACCTCTATTTTCCTTATTCAGCAGCAAATCAAGAGATGCCACGTCCAAGTTTACACATGAAATACTCCTGAGTCTTCCTGCTTCCTTGATAACCACTACTGTAACAACTTTATACTCTGTCAACAGTTTAATTTAGTTCCAATGCTCCTGCCAATCCATTTCCATGCCTTTTGAAAGCTAAAATGTGTTAAAAAATCCTGAGGTACACATCTATCTGTGAGGTTTAATAAGAGTTATTTCTCAAAAATATTCTTGTTGCTTCTGCTTGGTTGCAAGAGAAAAAAAAAAAGCAATAAGGAAATACCTGTGATGAAACCCAGGTTATAAACTTAACCCCCTCTGGCTGTTTCAGGACACAAAAAAGAACAAATAAGAACTTCCTCACACAGAACTCTGCTAATTGTTAATTGATGACAGAGCTGAAAAAAACCCCAACCATGCTGACAGCAGATTCCAAAGCTCTCAGGAAGCTGTGCTGGATGAGGATGTCGTGCAGGGACATCTCACACCTCTGACTCAAAAATAAAGCACATCAGATGAGCTGATCAGCTCCACACTTCCAGGGATGTGTCCCATCAAGGTGTCAGGCACCTTGGGCTTCACGACTTCCATGCTGCATCACTTAATTTTTATTCCCAATTTTATGACAGCAGTTGACAATTTCACACTTAGATGTCACAGATACCTCAGGAGCAATGGAAACATTTAAATTATTGCCAAGTGCTTGTGCAGCTGCAGGATTGGACACCAAGACACCACTTGCTGTTTCTTACAAAGCCCCTGGGTGTTTCCTACCACCAATAATGGAGAAAATACCTTTTTTACAAGGCCAAGGGATGGCAGCAGCAGGAAAATTTGGTGGAGGTCACTTGTGTAGAGCCAGAGTCACACTCCTCATAATGCTACAGGCTATTAGATTTAAATTTAATTTTAATTTTATATTTTAGACATTTGAGACAATTTTATATTTTAGACAATTTGTTCTATTTTCTCTAAGGGTCAAACAAAGGTGCTGCTGCAGCAGCTTACATGCAGCACTATAAACTTTCAAGTTTATTTTTATTTTCAGGGTCACCAAACTGGTAGTTGCACTGAAAGGTGAGGTGTGGCTATGAAATGGATGCAACTCACTGTTTCCTGCATTTGATTTGAAAGACAGACCACCAAGGTGAAAAAAGCCTGCAATTTTCTCTTGATGTGCAGATAACACATTACCAAGCACAGAAATAAGATTTTGTCTGAGGGTATAAAAGTAGCAAATCAGATTCTGGCATTTACCTCATCTCCTTTCAGAACTGCAGGAAAATCTGACAGGATCAACAAACTTGTTTTCCTACAGTTTATAAATCTCTATTCCCCCAAGATCTTTTCTCCTTTCCTAAGACATTCAGGAGCAAGACCTCTGCACCCCACAGAGCAGCCAGGAATGGCTCATTGGGATTGGGATCTTCAGCCCCATCCAGGTTAAATCTGCAAACCAGACAGTGAAGCTGCACTTTGCAGACTCCAAAGGACACTGCACCTGAGCAAGGAACTGCGGGAGCAATTTGCTGTGGATAAGGAACAAGCACTGCAAGGTGACTGGAGTGCCTGATCACTTTGAATTAAAGCTCATGCCTGACATAACTTAATAACCTCCTGCACCTACAGAATCAGCAAGAGGAGGAGGAAAGATTAGTTACTATAAATAGCCAGAAACAGAATTAAGTTCTGGGTTTGATGCACAGGTCAGATCTGTGCTCCGGAGTAAGGAATGATCCTGATGGGGAAGATAAAAATGGTGGATGATGGCAGAGATCTGAGTTTACAGACAAAAGTTTGATCTTACTTTTAATTGCTTTCACATCTGTGGTCTTTTCTTGTTCTTTGCCTTTCACTGTAAAATACAAGGGAAAATGTTAATGCTATTTTGGGTAACTAATGGCATTCACCTGAGAATGGACAGAGACTCCCCAACATCAGCAAGTATCAGAGGCAGACAGAAACTATAATTTTGTTAAAAGTGATTTCTCATTTAAATTGCACATCCAGTAACTGACAGAGGCTTTCAAAGCTTTCCTGTTGACTTTCAAAAGCAAAACCTTATCAGCCATTAATTAAGTTCCATGAAATACAGTCTGTTACATTTCCATGGAGGAAGATGTTTGCTGTCTATAGATTAAAGCTTCACTCAGGGTGACTTTATTAAACAGCATGAACTGGGAAGAGTGGGAAAGGTGTGTTTTAAGTGTAGAGCACTGGCAGGTGCTCCCTGTGAACCAAAATTCACCTAAAACCAGCATTTCCCTTGTGTTACAGAACACCCAACACTGAGGAGATGTGGGCAGGCTCTGGCTCCATGGAGCTGCTTCCATGCACATGATGGGCACCACAGAAATGCTCTGGAAACTCCCTGCAAACAGTTAATTCTCTCACAAATATTCTTGCTTAATCATCATGAAACCCTGGGTGAACAACTGATGGCAGATAACAGTGTAAAAAGTTGTGATGGAAAAGCTCCCTGAGGATTTATTTTTTTTTAATATTACTATTTGTTAAAGGAAGCTCCTAAAGGAAGTGAAGGAGGAGATCTGTTCAAAACAAAAATAAAGAAACCCAAGCAGCACATAAACAGGATGGCAGAGAAACAAATTGGAGAATGTGATCTACCAGGGAGGCTGCTCCAGGCAAGGATTGTTACTACAAATGGGTCACCCCTGCACACCGAGTGTGGAGCCCTTCCTGAGGTGAGCACAGGGCACAGCCCCGCATTTACATCACAAAACACACCCCAAAATCCCACCCCAAGCGCTCCCATCCCATCTAGACACGGTAAATATTTCAGAGGAGAGCTCCGCTCTCGGGTTACATAATTGGCCCGGCCCGAGGCTGCAGCGCTGCCTCCAGGCTCCCCTGCGAGCACCAGCGCTGCAGGGCTGCACACGGGGGGAGCTGCGGCTGCAGAGCACACGGGGTGTGTGGCACGCGGGGTGTGTGACACGGGGGGTGTGTGACACGCGGGGGGTGTGTGGCACGGGGGGTGTGTGGCACAGGGGGTGTGTGGCACAGGGGGTGTGTGGCACAGGGGGTGTGTGTGACACGCGGGGTGTGTGACACGCGGGGTGTGTGACACGGGGGGTGTGTGACACGGGGGGTGTGTGACACGGGGGGTGTGTGACACGGGGGGTGCGTGACACACGGGGTGTGTGACACGGGGGTGTGTGACACGGGAGGTGTGTGACACGGGAGGTGCGTGACACACGGGGTGTGACACGCGGGGTGTGTGACACACGGGGGGGTGTGTGACACGCGGGGTGTGACACAGGGGGTGTGACACGGGGGGTGTGTGACACAGGGGCCAGGGGACACCAAACGAGGAGCATTCTCCCCTCCCCACGCTGACCTGCAGCCGATGCAGCAGGAGGGTAACCCGCCTTTACATAACCGAGCTGATGGACAGGAGGGAAATCAACCTCTGTGAGCTCTCATCCTTCCCAAATCACTCCAATATTTCACCAAACCAGTTCCTAGCTGCCAGCAGCAATTCCTGGGTTTCACACAGCTGCCCTCCATAAGCCTATTTCCAGTATAAATACCTCAGTTCCTCCCTAAATACCTACTTACAACTGGAAATACCAACTCCAGGCTCGTGTCCCAACCCTTCCCACACAGGCTGCTTCTGTCCCCAGCAGCTCTGAGCACGACCAAGCGACACCAGTGACAGGAGGGGACAAAATCAGCTCTGATCCAGGACAAGCCCGAATTTCAGAGGGTGAAGTTTCACTACAAGAATTCACTTTCACTTCCCCCAGAGAGCGGATGCTGCGTGGTGCCTGTGTGAAACCAGAAGGAACCACAGGACAAGGCTGAGGGCGACATTTCCCGTGGCCAATCCCATTCCAAAGGGTGCCAAAGCAGCACGTGACATTCCAGAGGTTCAATTCACATCTTGAAATGCTCTGAACAAACTCAAAAAGCGTTCACAGTGAGTCAACAGCACACAAAAACCAGGGAGATCCTGCTGAGGTCAGCCAGGCTGTGGGACTGCACGTTATTCCCAAGATATCCCCAGGGATGAGCAGTTCCACTGGCAGCAGTTTCATAACCTGCCCTCAAGCACCCAGCTCACCTGCTATACTTTGATTTCTCAACCCATTATCCACCCTCAGTCTGCCAGACCTTTATTTTAAGGCCCAAGCTATAAAAATATTTCACCCCTGGTTTTGATTTTTCTACAGGTCAGTTGTTTTATGATTCTTGCTATGGCTTAATTTTAAATTAGTTTTAATTTTTACCCACTGCAATATCGTCATAAACAACAACAGCTCACCTCAGGAACATTGGTGTTTGTGGGATTTTGGCCTGCACGTGGCCAGAGTTTTATCCTAAGCCTTAATGTGCTGCTTTCCTCACAGCTCCTGCTCAAATCTTCTCTAAAAACCACACCTAAAACAGAGATCACACCGAGCAGTGCTTCATGCACAGCCCAGATGAAAGGCTGCTTTTCTCCTCTCCTTCACAGCGTCTCTCTCTCGGGCATTTAGTGCTGATTTGCCTCTCTGACCAAAGATCCTTTAATCAAAGGAACACAGATCCTCAATTACACTTCTCAGATAATCAGAGCTTTCATGGCTTTCTCCCTGAGAAAGTTTCCTCACAGGCTGACCTTGTCCCTGTGATCCCCTGTCAGGATGAAACCTCAGCTCCACAATTCTCAATGAAGCAACAGCAGCTCTTTTTGAAGCGTTCATAACCACTATTAAAGTTTTATTCTGCAGCTCAACATTTGTATATTAACACCCTGAAAAGGATTATGGCACTCGCAAAGCCCTCAGTGCCTTCCAGACTCTTCAGATCTGCTAAGTTTAGATTCATTTCTTGCACAACTGCTGTACTAACCTCCCCAAAGAGTGGCATTTTCATTGCTGTTGCTTTGGCTGAGCAAGATCCAGAGGATGTGAGAGCCAAGAGCATCTCCATCAGCCCAGGCACCAGGTCCTTGCCTCTCAGGATGTGCATTTTGGGTTCAGTAACCCTGAGAGGCTTTAGGACAGCGCTGCATCAGGAGATCAATGGTTGCTTTGCTCGAGCTGCAGCATCACGAGGAAACAGAACTTTCCCAAGGGCCCTTCCTAAAAGGTGCCACTTTCAACAAAAACCACCCAAACCACAGCTGGGCAGGCTGAGAGTGCAGGGCCCTGCCTGCAGCATGAGCACAAAGTGCCTTCAGAACGCTGTACTCCCAGAGAACACTTAAACTGGGCCCATTTGTGCTGCTAGAATATTATAAATATTTCAGCAGCCCTCAATTTCCCAGCCTGTGCTCCCTACCAAATCCATTGCAGAATAAACAGCCAAGGATTCCTCTGGCTTTCACGGAGAGCTCGGTGCCATGAGTCCCTTTTTCACTGACATTTTCAGCCGCTGCTGTACAATCCCATTATAATTTATACAAAGCCGGCTATGTCAGCGTTGTGAAAAACCATCCGGCAAGGGCTCAGAGGCTCAGACCCTGCACGAAGCGTGGGAGGCGCCCCAGCCCCCTCCCGCCCCGGTCACCGCGCGGAGCCGCCGGGAGCCGCGGGCAGCCCGGGCCCGCAGCCGGCGGTCACTGACCGGAGAGCCCCGGCGGCCGCTGCCGCTGACCGGAGAGCCCCGAAGGCGGCCGAGCCCCCCGAGCCCCGCCCGGCGCCCCGAGCCCTCCCAGCCCCGCGGGAGGAGAGGACGCGGGCCGGCACTGACCGTCATTGGCGGGGACGCCGCTCCTCAGGGCCCGCGCGTCCTCGCGGGGCGCGGCGGCGGTGCCGGTGCCCGGAGGGGCAGGGCCGGGGCCCGGCAGCCGCGCGGGGGACGAGCCCGGCGGCCGCCCGCCCGCCACCCCCCTACCTTTCCGCCTGAAGAAGGACATAGCGCCGGGGAGGGGGCGAGGCGGCCGCCGGGGCGGGGGAAGGCGGGAGGGAGGGAAGGCAGCGCGCCGGGTCCTATGAATGAGGCTGCTGCGCCCGCCCGCCGCCGCCGCTCCCTCCGCCTCTTCCTCCCGCGGCGGCGCCCGCGGCCGCCATGTTGTCAACAACGGCCCCGCGCCCGCTTCCGGCAGCGCCGCCCGCGCGGCACGGCGGGATGCGGCCGCACTCAACATGGCCGCCCCGGGATCGCGCCCGCCCGCCAATGGGGCCGGGCGGCGCCGCCATGTTGGGTGAGGGCAAAGAACCCGCGGGGGTCCGGGGAGGGGCGGCCATCTTTGATCAGGGCGGGGGGCACCGGGTGGCGTGAGGCGACGGCCGCCATCTTGGCTGAGGGCACGGGTGACCCGGGGACGCTGCGGCAGCTCGGGCGCGTCCCGAGGGCACGGGGACAGAGCCCCGAAAGGAGGGGACAGATCTCCGAAAGGGGGGGACAGATTCCCGAAAGCAGGGGATGACGGGCAGGCGCCGTGCAGGGCCGTGAGAGCCGAGGCGTCCTGGAGAGAGACCTCAGGGACGTGTCCCCAAATGTCCCCGTCAGCCCTGGGGGCCGCACAGAGGGGCAGACAGACAGACGGACACACGGAGAGCCCCGCCCGGGGTGTGAGGGCTCTGCAGAGCCGGCCCCAGTCCTGTAACTCTGTGGGCTCTCTCTGCGGGACACGCGGGGCCGCGGCCGGTGCCGGAATGCGGCGGCTCCCTCATCCCACGGCGGCTCCCTCATCCCTCGGCTGCTCCTTCCCTCATCCCACGGCAGTCCGAGTCCAGCACAGCCAGAAATCCCTGCCGGGCCGCTCTCCACCTGCGGAATCGCTGTCCCATAAGTCAGTTCCGTCTGCGCCCCGAATCCTGCCACAAAAATCCTCTTAATCATCCTCCCGAGGCAAATCCGCTCTTCCCTCACCTGCCAGGGACGTTTGTCACCGTCACACGGCGCTTAGGTTGATGTCCGAGGAGACACTCCTCAGGTTGAGCTCTGAGGAGATCTCTGCTCTAAAAACTTTACGAACACTTTGTAAAGACTGTGATTATAAATTCTGGTTTGTGAGTGTGTGAGAAACTGAGGCACGGAGCCAGAGGGCAGCTCTGCCATGGCCGTGTCACCCCGGATCGATGCAGTGTCACCCTGTGCCGTGTAACTGTCCTGCCCTTGCTGCCCGAGCCGTGCCAAAGTGATGTGATTAATAATCATTGCCTGAGTTTCTGCGCCTCCTTTCATCCGAGCATTCCAAACCTCTTTACAAACACTCAGTAATTAAGACTCATAAATTGTAAATGGCATAAAAGGTACACGGGGATCTTCCAGGGCTGGGATGGAGCCGTCTCCTGGGCGGGATGGTGCCGCTGATCAACACCCTGTAGCATTTTCTCTTTTGATATTATTTTTGTTAACTGGTGCTCTTTGATACAGTTTTGTACACATGCCCAGAGGCTGGCTGAAGCATAATGAACTATTCTATATGGTTTCTGCATAATGAATAGAATTATTTAATTGGCACATAACCTCAGAGACTGCTAATAGACTAAAACATTCTGAAGATGAGTAAACTGGAAAGAATGGGATGACTCAGGGAACACTAAATTAACATATTCTGCCAAAACTTTGCACCCAGTCCTCTTGGGTTTCGGGGTCTACATGGGGGTTGAAGAAGGATGCAATGATTGACACAAGAGTTTGACATGAATTACCTTCCCTGGACCGACATTTTCTCTCATTTTTGGGAATCCAGAAGGGCTGAAGCTCCAAGCCAGAGCTGCTCCCTCAGCCTTGGACCTGGATCTGAACTGGAAGTGTGAGTGACAGCAGGTGCTGGAGCATTTAACAGAACATGACAGTTTAATTATCTGAGCAATCAGTTAAATATGACTTCAGGACATGGGTTGGCCAATGTCAGAAAGCTGAGGGACTCCTCCCTCAATGAAAATATTTAAATTAAAATAAAAAAAAAAAAGGCTGTCTCAGTGCTTGGTTTTTTTCCCCTCCACAGCTAGAAAAAAAAGTAAACTTTAATATCTGAAAAGATCTAAATGGAATAATCGTGTTTGGACAAATATAATAAAACAGAACAAGACTTTGTTGCCTTTGATAATTAATCACAGGGCACTGCTCTGCTCAGTTACAGCACAAAAACACAAATCTAACACACATTAGAGGTCATTCCCATGTCTCCCATCTTTGGGACAGTCCATTTATTCCCATGATGTTGGGATTCTCTCTCATATATAGAATTCTCACTATTTTGGGAACACAAATACCAAAAATTTTATGAGTAAGGACTTTACCAGCTGAGATCTTACTCTGGAGTAAATAATGTCCTAAACACATCAGGAGTCAAAGTTTCTGCCTTTGCACAGAAACTCACAGCACCTTCAATTAGAGACTTGTATTTTACTCCTAATTTTCTTTTTTTTTTCAATGGGAAAACAAGTGTCTGCATGCACACACAGAATTCCTGGCAGGTTTGGCTGCGGCTGACCTCAGTCCACGAACCTCATGGGAACGGGAGGGTTGGTACCTGTGCTGAGCATTTCAAAGCAGGGAATTCTCTCACGTCCCAGCCTGGTGAAAATTAACTGCTTTTATTAAAACACTGCAATTCCTCCCTGCTTCCTTCCACGGGGCACATTCCCAGGGAGGGAGGTTTGTTCAAGCAAGGGCTGAAGAGTCTCTGACTCCCAGTGGAGGTTTGAAGTGTAAAATGGGGTTAAAAGGTACAAAAAAGGTTCATTCCTAGCAGGAAGAGCTGCTTGGTGACCCGCAGGTGTGCTGGACAGAGCTCTGAAGCAGCACTGAGCAGCAAAAGCAGAAAATTTCCCTCTCCACGTCCTGAGCTCTTCCCGGCCCTGCGGTGGCTGCTCCTGCAGGGACGGAGCCTTTCCTGCAGGGCTGGAGCCGCTCAGGAATTGTTGTGGATCAGGGAAGGCAAAGGGGCTCGCTGGCACCTCCACCCTGCCCAGATGGCACCGCCAGCGCTCTCTGGGACTCACCTCAGATGACCTTCCTCCAATCCACAGTTCTTGCCATTCTGTGGCATCATAAATACTTGGAGAATAATGATTTATTTAACACCATCTTCTGTTTCTCCGTTCTTTTTCCCCCCACCTTTTGCTTTTCTAGATCCCTCAAGGAGTACAAGAAGTGATGCAGCACATGACAGCAGTCAGGTATTTCTCTGAGCCAGGGATATGGGGGGAAACCAAGGCTGAGTGTGATTTTGTCCCTCTAGAACTTTCCCGAGGTCCCAGGACGAGCAGCATTTCTAAAAGCAGGACACAGACACAGCCCATGGAGCCCAAAGGCTGCTTGAGGACAGAACCGCAGCGTTCCGGGGCTTTGCCCGTGCATTCACTCAGCTGCAGGAGCGGATTTGCCATCGCTGCCGCACCAGGAGAGGGTGCCAAGCCCCCGGCTTGTGCTGCTGGATCTGCACTTCCCACGACGCGGAGCCCTCTGCGCTTTAAACATCAACCAACGCGCCCTGGATCTAAAGGAAAAGCTCGTTTTTTAACCAAAAGCTGCCCAAATGTCTTTACCTGTTTCAGCCCTCTCGGCAGTAAGTGCCCGAAACCCGCCCGAGGACATTAGCGCAGGATAAAGACATTTTTTGCTACATTTTAAAAAGGATCTGGTTCTTTATGCGGCTGATGGACGTGGGACCGCTCGGGGGAACAGCTGAGCTCCTGGAGACCGAGAAAACCCGTAAGATCTGCGAGGCACAAACATAAAGCATCAATCCGTGCTGCGCCGTGAGGTTTAGTAGGAATAAAACCCGATCAATGAAGTTTTTAGAATGACTGTTATAAAAATCCATCTGCACTGGGAGGCGCAGCTTTTACACCTCAAACAAGCGCAGGCTCCCGGGCAGCCGCTGTGCCTCCAGCACCTTGGAGAAACCTGCGGGGTGAGAGGATAACACAGCCCGAGCCCCGAGCGGACCCCGAGCCCGAGCCCTCCCTGCACGGCGGGTTTCAATCTATACCTCGGGTTTCAATCTAAACCTCCCTGCCACGGCGGGTTTCAATCCCCCGCGAGGTGTCACCGCGGAATTCCCGCACCCGCGTTCCCCACGCGTGTCCCCGTCCGGGAGAGCTGCAGGAGCGGAGCGGCAGCATCGCCGTGTGCGGGCACGGAGGGAGGGTTAAAAGCACCGCCGGTAATCCACGGCAGGCACAGCCCGACCCTTTCGGGGCCGCGGCGCCGCCGGCAGCGGGCGGAGAATCGCCGCGACAGCGCGGGAGGGAGCGCGCAGGTGACCGCGCTCCCCGCCCCGGCTGCCCCGCCCGCCGCGGGTGTCGCAACCGCGCCCGTGCTCAGCCGCGCCCCGCGGGGGGGGCGGCGCAGGGAGCGCGCAGGGAGCGCGCAGGGAGCGCGCAGGGGCGCGGGCAGCGCTGCCGGCCCCGCGCCCGGCCCCGCCGGCCGCCCCGCGCCGCCGATGCTGTCGGTGCCGGTGCCGGTGGCGGGCGCGGGGGCGGCGCGGGGCGCGGGCTCCCTGCCCCGCCGGCGCACCATGTGCAGCGGCGTCGGCTGCTTCTGGGCGCTGCTCTCCGCCGGCCTCCTGGCCGCCTGCGCCGCCGCCTTCCTCTCGCCGGCCTGGCTGCTGCCGCCCGGCCGCGCCGCCGCCGGCTTCGGCTTGCTCTGGCGCTGCGCGGGGCCGCCCCGCGGCTGCCACGGCTCCGCCGGCCCCGGCGGCTTCGGAGACATCCCCTCCGGTTCCTGGCAGGTGAGCGCCTCCCCGCCGCGGCACCCCCACCGCCTCCCCCGGGCTCCCGGGAATCCCCCGGCAGCTCCCCGACATCCCGGCTGCCCTTCCCTGCACTCCCCGGCAGCTCCCGTCACCTCCCCGGCATCCCCCGTGTCTGCTTCTGGCTCTCCGGCATCCCTCATCCCCTCCCCGGCATCCCCCCCTTCCCTGCTTTCGGCTCCCCGGCGTCACCCCATCACCTCCTGGCCTCCCCCCAGACTCTCCGCTATCTCTCTGTCCTCCTCACGTCCCTAAGGTCCTCCTGTCATAACCCCAGTTTCCCTTGTCCTGTCTTCCAGAGCTGCTCCAGCATCCCTATCCTGCCCGGATCATCGCAGGCATCCCCTGCATCCCCCTCGAGCATCCTCTGCTCTCTCCGGCATCCCTTCCCTCCTCTGCATCCCACCCGATGCCTCCGAGCATCTCCTCAGCCCCCCTTGGGTGTCCCGGGATCCCTGTGGGGTCTCATCCCTCTCTGGGATGCCCCGGGGCTGACCCGGCCACCCCGCCCTGCCGGAGCCCCAGATCCCCCGCCCGGGCCGGCTCCAGGGGCGTGCGGGAGGGACTCGGGGAAGCTGCAGAGGTTTCTGTGCCTCCCAGCGGGGCTGAGCATCGCTCCCGGCTGAGTTTGCTGTGCAGGAGGGAGCGGGGAGGTGCTGAAACTGCTGCTATGGGACACGTGGATGCAGAAATCGAGCGGGATGTGGGGGATCGTGGCTGTCCCCCTGCCCGGCCACCCGGGCGATGCCCGTGCCAGGTTTTGGGAAGGCAGGAGGCCCAGACGCCCCATGGGGCTGCTGTGGTGTCCCGGGGTGACAAAGAGCCGCCGGTCACACTGGGTGTGTGCAGGGAGCGCACAAAGCCCGGGCCCGGCATCCCAGCGCCCGCTTGGCCCCGTCCTTCCTCCTTCCTCTCCCTCCGTCCTTACCCCGGGGCTGTGAGTGTGAAATCCCCGCCTCTGCTCGGAACACACGAGCCTGGCCCCGCTCCAGGTCACGCTGTGGCAGGGTCCCCAAGCCGGGGCAGCATCCCCGGAGCTCGGGGCTGTGCCGGGCACAAAGAGGGGCTGTCACCAGCTGGATTTCTCAGCCTGCCATGGAGCTGCGCTGTTATCTCTGCCAGGACACCAGGGCTGCGTGTGATTGCTTAAATCCCATCGCGATCCTTAAAATTGGCATTAGAGACAAATATTGTGAATTGCAAAGAAAAGAACCAGCTGTATAAACTCCTAACTATTTATATAAAAAGGTGCAAAAATGCTCTTGTTTCCATGGGCTGGCCTTTGTTCAGATGTTTTTGCAAATGTGATGCAGATAAACAATTCCAAGTAATAACAAACTTTAAAGATAAGAAGGAAACTCAGCAGTGACTCATTTGAACAAGCCTCAGCCTCTGAAAACACTGAGATCCAGAATATAAAACACTGAGATCCAGAACGTGATGTAGCACGAAGTCTCTGAGTTCCTGAGCTTGGGCTGAGGGAGAGATGAATAATCACAGCACCGAGGGCAGTTTGCAGGGCATTTCGGTGACATGTTCGTGTCACCTCTGTTAAAACCACCCAAATAATTAATGAACAACAGCCAGTGCAGACTCTTGCAGAGGAGAGTGCTCCCTCACCAGCTTTCTGCCGTGAGGAGGGGGAGAATACCTGTTGTGATGGTTATTTGATGGGCTGGAATGCAATAAAATAGTCCTGACAGCTTTGCTGAGGCAGGCGACAGCTTTGGCTTTCCTGCATGAGCAGCCCCGGAGCCCGCACGCCTCGGTGCTCAGCACGGCTCCGAACCCCGTCCACGAGTTCAAGCAGGAGATTTCTCTCCGTTCTGGAGAGATGGGGAAATCGTGGCGCTTTTTTCTTTGCTTTCAGGGCCCTGACGTTCATTTCCAACCTTTCCAGCGATCTGATGGGCAGCTCTCTCTTTAAATGAAAGCCGAACATGGAGAGGAATCTGAGAGCTCCTGAAAAGAGCCTGCAGCGTTTGCTCCAGTGGAGTTCGCTGCAGGAGGGTGGGAGCTGGGGCTGCCGGGGCCAGAGGGGCCAAAGCTGATGTGGGGCTTCTAGAGTGGAGCTGGTGGCACATCTGGGGATGCTGAGCACATCTGGGAGAATGCTGAGCACACCTGGGTGGATGCTGAGCCCACCTGGGGATGCTGAGCACACCTGGAGATGCTGAGCACACCTGGAGATGATACTGAGCATATCTGGGGTGCTGAGCTCACCTGGGAGGGTGCTGAGCACACCTGGAGATGCTGAGCATATCTGGGGATGATGCTGAGCATATCTGGGGTTGCTGAGCACATCTGGGGATGATACTGAGCATATCTGGGGGTGCTGAGCTCACCTGGGAGGGTGCTGAGCACATCTGGGTGGATGCTGAGCACACCTGGAGATGCTGAGCACATCTAGGGATGATACTGAGCATATCTGGGGATGATGCTGAGCATATCTGGGGATGCTGAGCTCACCTGGGAGGGTGCTGAGAGCACTGGGAGGATGCTGGGCACGCTGGGAGGATGCTGGGCACGCTGGGAGGATGCCCACCCGCAGCAGGGATGCCCATCCCCGGGGAACACGGGGTTTTTTGTCTCGCTGCCGTTCCGGTGTTTCCCCGCTCCCTTGTGCCGGTTTGTTCAAGGGTGGGGGAGTGCTCAGTCCTGCACTGATCGTTAATGCCAGTTGTGTGTGCACTTGGGGGATTATGTTAATCGTGCTACAAATGATGCTTTGAATCATGTCTGGAGGTTAATTAACATGCCTTTCTTCTCTTAAGAGGGCCTTCATGTCTGCTTGGAGTTGCTGGCTTTTTTCTTCTTCCTTTCATAATTACTTTGCAGCTCTCTAATATCATGGTACCTTTAATTTAACCCTGTCAGTGCTGCTGGGGCTTGGCACTGAGCTCAGCATCATGATGGTTGGAATATAATAAAATATCCCATAATATTGATGGGGTGGAATATAATAAAATATCCCTGGTGGCTGCAGATGTTGTGGACAGGCTGAGACCTTGCAGGAGCTGATGGAAACTGGAAAGGATTTGGCTGGAGCCAGAGAGGAGAAAGGATGGTGATGGTGATACTGCCCAATTTGTGAGTGAGGCCCTTAGGATCTGTTGTGGGATGACTTGGAGCTGTGAGGGCTGCAGAGCAACACCCCAAGGTGTGCACATACCCTGGGGAGAGGGGATTGCTTTTGGGAGGCCAAATAAAAAAAAAACAGGTGAATTTTTGAGCTCTGAGTGGTTTCATAGCCTCTCATGACTTCTCTTTTCTTTTTCCTGGTGCCAGATCACTGTGTACATGCAAAATAGTGCTTCATCCTCAGCTAATTTATTTTCTCCTTCAGTGGGAGCATTTGGCTCATGGGTTCCTGTCTCAGTGCTGCACTTCGGAAGCTGCTGCTGCCACATTTCAGATTTCTATTTTTATTTTTCCAGATAGTCTCCAATTATTTTCAGGCTTTGCCAAGCATGTAATCTAAAATAACAAAGAAGCTGATCAGCCCATGATATTCGGGTTAAAGCCACACGGGCCATTTGCCTATGGAGCCAGTGATGCCATGCTGGAGCAGAGCCCAGAATAACCTGCTCAGGATGGAGGGGGGCTTTGCCCAACCCCAGCAGTTCCTTGAGTGGGTTTTTCCTGGGCTTTAAAGCAGGACTTGAAAAGATTCAGCAAAGCTTAGTGAAAATGTACAATAAACCTGCTTACCCTTTGCATTAAATCTTCACTGCTGGTTTCTCACTGTGTCAGTTCAGCCCTGGGTCCCTGATGTCATCTGGGGTTTGCCCATTGGGGCCAGGTTTGCAGATCAGCAGCCCTGATGGGGTCCTCATGGAGATGGGAAGAAATCTGTCACTCTGTGGAAATCTGTCCCTCCTCTTCTAGCGCAGGCTCTGGAATTAGGGAGAGGTGCAGTGAGACCCCAGCAGGCACTCGGTGTGTGCTCCCCCTCAGGTAGAGTCTGCTCTGCCTCCAGAGTCCTGGATCAGGCCAGCACATTAACCTGGGATTATCAGGAAATCAACTTTTAGCTCCTCATCTTAAGAACTTCCCAAGAGAGCAGACTCTGCCTGCCTGCCCATTTGATTTTTAATTGCACTTACACAACCTTGGCCAGAGTTGTGAGCGCTGAGTGTAAGGAAATTTTGACATCACCACCTTCCTGCACATCACCCCAGAGCAGATTTATCTGCTTTCATCAGCCAGCCAGACTTTTCTGACCTACATCAACAGGACTGGTGGTGGGGGAGCCTGTAATTCCTGGGCTGTGGTCCCACATTTCAGTGCCCAAGTCACAAACCACCACTGGCACTCACCAACCTGGTCTCAGCTAAGCTGGGCAGGCCCAGCTTGAGGGTGGGCCCTGGGAGGTCAGGTTGATGGAAAATGCAGCCAGGCTGCTCTCAGGATGAGCTCTGTCCCTGCCCTCAGAGGTTCAGGGAAGCTGCTTGGCCACTCCTGGCAGGGATGGTCAGGTCACAGGGGTCACCTGCCCCCTCCTCAAAGGCAAATCCTGACCCTGCACTCGGGAAGGGCTCAGCAGAGCCACTCTGATGTTGCATTTCCCCTCTGCAGGGCCCAGAGCAGAGTGTGGCAGGGACATTCTGACAGAGGGACATTCCCTGCTGCTCCCGAGGCTGCAGATCCCGCTCTGCCCGGGCTCCTCCTCCGGGGGCATTCCCTGGCCAGGGCTGGGCTGCCAGCGCCAGGAAAGGGCCGATCCCAGGGAAGGATAATGACAGAGCGAGGGGAAGCTGGGCTGATCGGGTACCCAGCACCGTGCACTGCTTGCTGCCTAATTAAAATTTCATTAAGTTGGTTCGAATCCCTTGATGGAGGTCACAGGCACACCATTGATGTGCTAATGTCTTACTTTTCCCCTTTTTTTCTGTCTTTCACTACTATCCATCATCCTCTTAGATAAAGCAGTGCCATTAGGAACTGCTTTCCAGCATCCCCAGATGCAATGGCAGCGAAACAGAGACAGCCATAATTCATCAGATGTATTATCTGTCCCTTATTTTCTCTCTAATTAAAAAAATGCCTCTGCCCCCATTTGAATCAGTTTGGGCATTAACCCCTCTGGTGTTCTGTTGAACATGCTGGGAATTGGAAAAGTTGCCTGGAAGGCCAGGACTGGCTGAGCTTTGTTTTAGTGGAGGTGGTGCTGAATTTACTGCAAAAGCAGGATTGATTTTGCCACCTCTTCTCTTACAGTTGACTTTACAGTTTTTCTCTATCTCATCTGGGGTTTCTTAGATATTTTCTCTCAACAGATACCCCCAAAAGCCAGACACACTGTGACCTTCACCTCCTTTTTCTCACTGAGCCTGTGGCTTTGTTTCCCAGTTATTCAGGGCATTTATTTTCTGCCCCCAGTTCCAAGGATGCTGAAGGATCTGAGCAGGGCTGGACAGCCCAGCAGTCTGTAACCTGGCCCTCAGCCTGCTGCCCTGGCTACCACAGGCCCCAGCCAGGATAGCAGCTGTTGGGGATGGTCAAGTGCCAATTAATAAATTGCATTAATAAATTAATGTGCATCCTGACCCAGTTCATAGTGATGGCAGGAGCTTTGCCATGTTGGTTTATCTCTGCTGAACCAAACACCAGGTACTGCATTTCAGCACTAAAAACTGGACTGGAAAGTTTATTTTCCCTTCTCCTTTCCTGCTTTAAAGCTGGCTTTCAAAGATGAGCTAACTTTACAAAAGTTTTCATTAGGGAAATTAAGGAATTCTTCCCAGGACAGCCATTATGTGGCATTTTAATTTTGATTTTTTCTGGTGAATGAAACAACATCTTCAGCAGATTTATTGCTAAGTGAATGGCCCAGCCATGGCATGTGTCAGACCTGTAAAACACTAAAAATCAGGCAGGGGATTGTTGTTAATCAGAATTTATTACGCCACATAAAGGCATATTTACAGTCTCACCAGGGGACGATTAATTTGTTTGGGGATAAACAATTAATCTCCCTGGGAGTGGGAGCAGAAAATCTGACATGGTTTTATGTCTTTTCCCAGCATGGCAGAGGCAGGGTTGCTCACAGCCTCCCTGGGGCATCTCCCTGGCACTGCCAGGGGTCAGCAATGCCCAGGGCCTCCCTGGCAGGGTTTGCCCTGGGAGCTCTGCTCTTTACTGGGATAAATGGGTTTTTTCCTGCCCTGCCTGAGCTGGGCTCTCACAGGCAGCCTCCTGCATCCCTGCTGTTCCTCCCCACCCTGTCTATTTTTGGGTTTCAGCCCTTGCATCTGTTTCCTGCATCCTCTCCTTTCTGCTCAAGAAGCAACAGGCACAAACAGGGAGGAGAGAGGGAGGTGCTGCACAGTGGGAAGGAGACAATTGCAGCTGCTATGCCTTTGCTCCATGGACTTCTTCAAATTTAAACCTTATTATTTCCCTTTGAAAGCAGCTTTTTGATCTGTGCAGGAGCAACCCCAGTACAGGGCAGGAGCACTTGAGAAATTCCCAGCTGAGGTTATGACAAAAGCAAAATTTCTGTTTTCCAAGAGCATATACAGTGTTTTGGCAGGTAATGTCAGCACACAGCCAGGCAAAGAGCAGTGTGTGCCCTTTTCTACTGTCACCTGTTTTGGGGGCAGCTGTGCCCCTGCCACCCCTTCTGTCCCCAGGAGCTGCCTGGCAGCTGTTGGGTGGCTCAGCATTCCTGGCCCACGTGGCAGAACCCAAACCTCACCATTACCTTCATTGAATCTTCTCCCATTTATTCAACAAGATCTTTGTTCCCTTTGCCAGGGCCTGGCTGGATTTGGGGGGTTTTGGGCACCCCTGTGCACATCAGGGTGCTGTCAGCCCTGAGACCCCTCAGTCTTGTTGCCAAACCCTGATGGCAGCTCCCAAACCAGAGCAGCTCTTCTGCCAGTGTAACTCACCTGCACCCAGCCTGTTTGTGCCTTTTCCCTGTCATTTTAACTCACCTGCACCCAGCCTGTTTGTGCCTTTTTCCTGTCATTTTTTAACTCACCTGCACCCAGCCTGTTTGTGCCTTTTTCCTGTCATTTTTTAACTCACCTGCACCCAGCCTGTTTGTGCCTTTTTCCTGTCATTTTAACTCACCTGCTCCCAGCCTGTTTGTGCCTTTTTCCTGTCATTTTGTCCTGAAAAAGATCTTCACACTTCTCCACAGGGATTAACAGTCGGAGCAGCTCATCACTTGTTTCCAGCAGGAACTGTGAGTTTTTAGGGGATTTGAGCCACCACAATTAAGGAGAACCTAGATCATTAAAAATAATATGCTTCACACAAGAGAAGAACCAGCCTGCTTCACAAGACCCCTTTCTGCTGAAAAATTCATTGCTCTAAATAATTAATGGTCCTTGCAAAGGAGGATGGTTTTGCTGGCAGAAGGTGAAATGCAGATGCCAGACAGAGTAATCCTTTTATTTTTGTTATGAATCCAGATTTCCTGGCCATGCTGCTGCCCTGGGAGCAGGGCTGTGGCTGCTTTCCCCATGTGGCTGGGGGAGTGTCTGTGCAATGGGGACCATCCATCCCATCCCATCCCATCCCATCCCATCCCATCCCATCCCATCCCATCCCATCCCAAATCCCATGGGTCCCTCCTGGTGTAGGGACAGGGCAGGGGGCCCTGCTGGGGGTGTCCCAACCTTGTACCTTAAGCCCTGAAGCAGCTCTTGTCTGTCCAGCTCTCAGTGCCTTGGCAGGCTCTGGAGAGGAGCAGATTTCCCTGCTGGAGCAGCCTCTCCATTTCCCTGGGTAGTTTTTGCACTGCTGTTCCTTTTGCATTGCATGTCAGGAATTCATTTATTGCTGGGACAGCATTTGCATTGCTCAGTGCATAAATAGGCTATAAATAAGATGCTGATTTCCAATCACTGCACAGCCCCAGGAGAAGCACTCACACCAGGGTGTCAGGTGTGCCTGGCCTGTCCTCTCCAGCACCAGGGTGTCCCTTGCAGCAGTGGCAGCTGCTGGGCACAGCTGGCAGTGGCTGTGTCACCCAGCACCAGCCAGTGCAGCTCAGCAGTCAGGAACAGGGGGAGGTGTGGGGCAGTGCCAGACCTGTGGGACAGCAGCACTCATGGGAGGGGGTTTTGAGCTCTTGGGACCCCCACGGGCATCCCAGGGTAAATCCAATTCCTCTTCCCCTGCTCAGCCTGCCGGTGGTTCCTACAGAATAATTTACATTATTATTATAATAATGATATTATTCCAAACAGTAGCAGATTGTTTGTGACCTCTTTGGGGAGAAGAGGTAAATGAAAAACTGCAGTGGGGTTGTTTCCCTCAAAAGCTCAGGTAGAGGGGGGAAGATCAAAAAGGCAAACTGTGCTCTGCTAACCAGAATGTCCCACCAGGACAAGAGGGCTGGACAAGGGTGGGAAAGGAACCTGACCCCCTCAGAGCAGCTCCCACACAGGTTATAGAAGGCAGGCTTTTCAGGGAGGTGGGAGTGGGACCTGCCTTGGTGCTGTGCTGCTCCAGCAGCTGAGGCACTCACCAGAGCCAGCAGCATCCCTGGGATGTGCTGGGAAGTGACAGGAGCTGCAGCATTCCCTGGGATGTGCTGGAAGGGACAGGAGCTGCAGCATTCCCTGGGATCTGCTGGGAGTGACAGGAGCTGCCGTGGCTGATGCAGGGCTGGGCCTGAGCTGCCCTCACACTGTTTGAGCACTGTCACCAGCTGGGTGCTGGAGGAGGAAGTCTCTTCTGTGCCCCTGGCTGGGCTGGCACGTCCCTGCTGGAAGAGGCCACCTTGCTGCCAGTGCCACCCGCTGTCACCTGCAATGGGGACAGAAAGAGCAGCAGTGCAGTGACTGAACACCTGTACCCAAGGGCGAGCTGTTTTGCCATGAATTAATGCTTTTCCCTGGTTTTAGGCTGCTGGGGGTGGGAGCAGCCTGCCATGTCAGCAGAGCTGCAGTGGGATCCCCAAAATGCCTGCTCATTGCCAGGCCTGCTGGGGCAGGGCTGCCATGGGTCCATTTCAGTGCTCAGGAGGGGCACTGACACATCACACACACGTGGTTTAGGACAATTGTCACTGCAGCCCCAGTGAGCCCTGGGAGCAGGGCACGGCTGAACCTCGGGTGCTGAAGCAACAAAAGGTGGAAGGGAAAAGGTGGGAGAGCCACCCCTGACAGGGCTGCACTGCCCACTGGCAGAGGGGGATTTTGGGGTGTGTGTGGTTGGGGTGACCTCTCTGACAGCCCCTGTGTCCTTGCAGACGAGTGCAGTGCTGTGTGCGGGCGGCTGTGCCCTGCTGGCCCTCAGCTCCCTGCTGGCCATCGTGGCCGTGCTGCTGCCCGGCGGAGCCTGCGAGCGCCGACTCTGCACCCTGGCTGGCTACATGCAGACAGCAGCAGGCAAGTGATGGGGCTCTGCTCTTGGGGGGGAGGGTGGGGTGTCCTCTCATGCCATCTTGGGGCTCAGCAGCATGAGGAGATCGCAAGGGTGGGAGAAAAGCAAGTGTCCCTTCAGTTCAGTGATTGCCTCTGTTGAAGTGTCCGGTTCCATCTTTGTGGTTCAACCCCTGGAGGGATTTCCCTCCCTGAGCTTCACACCTGACACAGGGGCTGTCCTGTATCTCCCCAGGCAGCCCTGGTGATGCTGCATCCACTTAAAATTCCATTGCAATCTCCTGTGCTTCTGCCTTGGGGGAGCGCAGAACAAGGGGAGGAAGCTGGGAAGGGACAAACCCCACTGGAGTTTGTCTGTCACCCAAACTGTCACCCCTGCAGGGAGCCACGTCCCTGAGTGTTGGACCAAACCTCCCCAGCTGGCCATGAGCCACCACAGGAGATTAATGCCCCTTCGTGTCTGTGCCCAAGAATAAACTCCTTTGCTTGGAGAAATTCTCAGGGCCAGCCAGGCTTTGTTCTCTGCCTGGAAGCATTCAAGCTGCTTTGGGGGGAAATCCTGTTACACACTCTCCTCTGCAGGGCTCATCCCCTGGGATCTGCTTTGGGACAGATGGAGCAGGACAGATTTCAGCCATGCTGCTCCAGCTCAGCCAGGCTGTGGGGCCACACACATCTCCTTCTCCCAGTCTGGAGATTCCCATCTCTGCTGGCTGCTGGCCAGTGTGTCCCCTGGGGGTGGGACAGAGGCTGGAGGAGCCTCATGGCAGATCCAGCTCCAGGGATGGGTCCCTTGCAGGGGACAATTGGGGTGGAAAAGGGTAACCCCACATTACCTTTGCCTGGAGGGTGGCACATCCCTGCTGTGTCTGGAGCAGATACAAAGCAAAGGATTAGGAAGAGTCCCTGGAAAGGAAACTGACTGTGGCAGATAAATACAAATGAGGAGCTGCCAGGGGTTCTGGTAATATTGAACAGGCTGTAAATAAACTGTAGGCTCTAAGCGTTATTGACAAATGAAAATTTACTGGGGACGTTTGAGCAAGCTAATGGGTTTGCTTTAAACCCTGGCATTGCCTGCTAAGCATTTTGTCTTGTGCTTTTTAATTTTGTGCACTGTGGATTAATTCCCATTCAGAGCTAGGCAGCCCTGAGTCAACAGAATTAAATGGTTTAATGTATTTGGATTCAGAAATGCTGCCCCTCCATAATTTCTCTCCTTGTTCCCCCCTCTCTCCCTAGGAGGAAGCTTTTCAATAGAAATCAGCTGCAGCGAGGTGACAGGGAGAGAAACTCCTCCCCAAAAATCACATTATCTCAGAGAAAAACAGGGATTTCAGGATGGATGGAATTATGGGGGAGGGAAGGAAAGCAGAGCAAGCCTGGAGGTTTGGTAGAGAAGCTTTCTGATGGGGGGCAGCTCTGCCAGGGGGACCCCCTGAGATGCTGGCAGAGCAGTGAGGGTTGTTTCTCCCAAATCCCAGGTTTCCAGGTCCTAAAGTCACCTTTCCTCTGTCTGACCAGACATTTTCCCACTGAAATCCAAATTTTGCTCTCCTTTTCCCATTTCACAAAGCCAACTTCAGGTATTCTTTTAGAGCACCAAAGGTATGAATAAATCAGCTCAATTCTATGAAGCACTGAATCAGGAATCCAATGTGCTGATAAAGAGCCAGGAGCATGGAACATGCCAGAAGTGAGGAGCAGAGGAGCAGAGCCAGAATCAGCCCCCACAGGCCCTGCACTGTCTCAGAAGGATGCCCTGAGCTGCACTCACATAAATCCAGGTGCAGAGGCCAAGGATTGATCCCTGAACCAAACAGGAACCAATCCTGAGAGCAGCCCCACAGCCAGGCTCAAGCTACAGCTTTAACACTTTCCTGCTGTACATTTGGAGAGCCAAGTTGTGCCTTTGCAGCCCAGAAAGGAGGAAGATAAAAACCTCAGGCAGACAGAGCAGAGCTCTAATTGCAGATGCAGACAGGCCACCAGGGTTCAGAGCCGGGCTAATTGCCACCATGCTTTGAGAACAGGAGTCCTGATGCCTGGCATCCATCCTTAGGAAAAACCCAACATATCCACACAAAGACAAGAGGATGGTCCCTAATGAAAGAGTTAATGAGCAACAGGGAGAGGAGGGAGGATAAAAGAGCATTTGCTCAGCTCTCACACCCTACAAAGTCAAAGCTGCCTCTGAGAGATTAGAGATGAGGCTCACCCTCTGCTCATGGTGTCAGCTCACTGAAATGAAATTTCTGGGGGTCCTTCCTCCCAAACCTGCATGGCAGCCCCTCCAAAGAGGCTGAGGGAGCCAAGCTGGGTTTTATTTGTAGGGGGGCCCAGTCCTCAGCTGCAACCCATTGCTGTTGCTGGGGAGGAGTCCTGGGGCTGAGCCCAGGGACAGGGAGGGCAAATGGGGGCACAGCTGAAACCCTGCCAGTTATCCTTCAGCAAAAGCCTCTTTGCTGGGCTTTAAAAACAGGAGTTAATTCCAGGAAGAAATGTCTCCTGCTGTGTGGGGCTGAAAGGGAAGCACAGGGAATGTTCTCCAGGGCTGATTGTGGCTGTACAACCTCTCTGGGGGCTGCCAGGTGCTGCTCAGGGCCCTGCAAGGCTCTCAGAGCAGATTTTCAGTGACTGGCAGGGGGAAGCTGCTGGAAGGAGCTTGGGGCCATCCCAGTGTGTCAGGCAGTGCTGTCACCCATGGCACCTGTGGGTGATGCCCTGGGGAGCCCCAGGGCTCTGCTCTGAGCTGTCACAGCCCATACAGCCCCCAGCAAATGCCTCACAGGAGTGTCCTGAGCCTGGGGGAGCTCAGAGCAGCCTGTGACAGATTTCCAGCAGGGACTGTGCTCCAGAGCATCCCCACCCCCATGGGAATGGCCTCCCAGGGCAGTGAGGCTGATGACAACTGAGATTGCCACTCAGTAAACCCCATCAAACAGGAAATCTGGGCAGATTTCTGCTTTGGGGCTCGTGGTACTAAGGGAAGGACTATGGGTGACCATGCTCCAGGACTGGAGCTGCTTCCATCTGCTGCTGAGGAATGAGCCCTCACAGGCAGGATGAGCCCCCTCATCCCTAAAAGCCTCAATAAAGGCAGGACTGTGTTGATTTTGGGAAGCTTTTCCCTATGTGCACTTCAGGCAAAGGGCTCCTGCTTTGCTGGCAGGGGTGGCTGATCCAACCTGCCGTGGCCCCATGGCTGCTGCTCCTTCCCCTGGTCTCTGGGGCTCCAGGAGGAGCTGCAGAGCTTGGGACCTCTGAGGCACAGAGCACAAAAAGCCTTCAGGGAGAGCTTTGCTTTCACCCCACGCTGCTCTCTGTCCAATCCCACCACCATCAAGGCACTGCTCAAACCCAGTGCTGAGGGAAATGATCCTGACCTGCCTGTGCCTTTCTAAGGCTCTTCTGGTTTTAAAGAGCAATTTCCCAGCATTGCCATGACAGAATCAGAGCAGTCACAAGGCTCCAGCAAGACAGGCAGAAACCCTCAGTTATGCAATTTAGCCACACTGTAATCCCAGGTTTCATGGCAGTCCCAGGAGCTTCTTCCTGGAAAATGTGATTGCATTCTGCAGCCAAAATCTCTCTTACTGGCAGCAGCATGGTGGCATTACAGAGATGGCCTCAACTTTTGGTCAGTTAAGCAGCAGAGCAAAATACAGGAGACCTTTGTTTGTTCTTTAGACACTGATCATTCAGTAAGAACACAGAAAGAGGGAGAATTGTTCACTTTCAGATCAGTGTGAATCTTCTAAATGTATCAATTCCCAAGGACTGAAAACCAACCCAGATTAAAATGCTTTGTGCCATTCCCAAGGGAGAGCAGCAGGATGGGTGGGAGGTCACAGCAGTCCCTGGCCAGGACACTGTCCCAGTGTCACAATGTTATTTAGGAAGGCAGCACACGATCCTTCCCTCTCATTGCACCTCCCTGCATCCCAGCCCACCTCTGGGATCGATGGTGCCCTGTTTGTCCCAGCCTGTGCAGGCTCTGCATGGCAAACAGCACCATCATCTGCATCACTATTGATCCCTCAGGCTCCCATCCATCAGCCTGGTGACATACAGGTAATGTGTAATTAGTAACTTAGATAAAAACAGCACCAGGAGGGAGCTGCCAGGCCAGTGTGTCCATGGAGCAGCAAACAGAGGGGTGGTGGCTGCCTGGTCACTGAGTCACTGAAACTTCCCTTGCCTTTGGGGTCCCTCCCATCCTGCCCCTCTCCCACACACCCCCATTGGAACAATGGCATGAGGGAGGCACTGCCAAGCATCCCTGCCCAATGCACTTGTGAGGGTGCTGGGGGGCAGCACCAAGGACGGTGCAGAGGCCACCAGGCAGCGGGGACACGCTCTGCTGCTGGGCTCGGTGTCCCAGCACGGCTCTGAGGGGACAGAACTGGAGCAGCCTCTCCCCAAGCAGGGGAATGAACTAAAAGCCTTCAGGAAGGGCCAAGGCTGGAGGCTGGGGGCGCTCCCAGCCCGCAGCGGGCGGGGCAGAGCTGGGCAGCCCCGAGCCCCGTCCTGCTGCCCGAGGGCTGTTTGTCACAAACATCCTTGGCATTCGGAACTTGGCAGCGGAGGCAGGGGGGAAGCAGTGCCCTGTTGTCCAGGCATTGATTTGATTTCAAATCACCCAAAGCTTCCCCCATTGCTGTTTAAAAATAGCAGCTTGGCTTTTATCACGGAGCCCACGCCGTCCTTCTTCTCGTGGCAGAAAAACATGCTCAGTCCTGATGCACTGACACTGCTGGATGTGCTCAATCATCAGAGCAGCATTAAGGAAATGCTGCCATAAAGCTGCTTCCCCACTTAGGAAAGGTTCCTCAGATCTGCAAGAGAAGCTCCCAAAATAAGCAAAGTCCAGTCTTCCTGCAAGGTGCAAAAGCAAAACAGTTACTTAAAACCTGAGCCTGGAGATGTGTCCAGCTCCTGAATTGCAAGGACAGCTTGTTTGTCTTCCTCTGGAAAGAGCAAAGCTGGGAGCAGCTGCATGACCCTCCTCAGTGCTCAGGTCCTCACTGCCATCCTCATCCTCTCCCCTCACATTTCCCATCCTGTCCTTGCCACAGAGACGGCACTCACACTGTTGGGAGCCCTGATTCTGCCCCTGGTGCAAGGCTTTCCCCCCCTGCTTTCTTTAATTACATTAGCAAAGTCAAAAACTGCCTTTGGCACGTTATTATTCAGTCAGTGAACTCTCACTAATTCCTGACACAACCAATAAATATCTGAGGTGGGAGCTCACTGCCAGGAGCTGGAGAGGGGCTCGGTCACAGCCCAGTCCCACTGCTCATTTCAGGGTCAGTGTTGCTCATGCCTGACTTTCCTGTGCTCTCATTTTGTTCACTTGCACTGATGCAACTCCTCTTCTGTTACAATTTTGCTAATTTCCTCCAGAATTCAACTCAGTAAAAGCCACAACCATCCTGAGCCTTGTGCTGGTTTGTCCTGAGCCCTGTGGAGATGCTGGGCACCAGCACCAAGCCCAGGGGTTGTTATTCCATCAGTCTCTGTGTGCTGAAGAATTTGATGAACTCCTGTGTTAGAAGCAACAATTGACTTTTTTCCCATTTCCCTCCCAGCTGGGAGGTGCTGTCTGGGAGGATGTTGCAGGGGGAAAATGAACTTGTCAGATCTGCAGATTGACAGGCATGAAAGTGGAACCACAAACATCAACTTCAGCCTTTCAGGAAATTTTTACTTCTGCTGAAACAGTAATTTCTCTGTGCTCACTCCAGTGCATACATTCCAGTGACAGATCATCTCGGTTTGAGAACAATTTCATGATTTTACTTGCAAACCCCAAAATCTCCATTGGAGAGACAGGGGAGGGGCTGGCAGCTCTGCTCACAGCCAGGCTCCCTGCCACAGGTTAAGTGCACATCATCCTTCCCAGGGCTCCAGCTTGTCTCACACAAGGTGCAGAGCTGTGAAGGAGCAGGGGCCAGAGCCTGGCTGTGCTGTGGAGCAGCTGAGCTCTGCTCCACCCCAGTGACAGATGACAGAGCTTCATTTCCATCTGACATTTGGACAGATTGCTCATTTCTCAGAGTGCTGTGATTCTCTCCAGGTGGGTGGTGCAGTTTGGCACTTGGTGCCTTTGCCCTCCCTTCAGGCCAGGTCCCAGCAGCAGCAGTGTGCTGGGCTAATGCCAGGAGCAGAGCATTTCTCAGCAGCCTCATTTAGAGAATAAACCAGCCATGTCCTTTCATTGGCTTCTTGGAGAGGGGCAATACATTTCCAGTGGCATCAGTGACAGAAGCAATATTCTTTCATTGCTATCATCAGAAAAGAGCAGCTTTATACTGCAAGAAAGAACTATTTCACTTGTACAAAACATATTTTTTATTTCCTTAAACCTGGGGAAATCCTTGTCATATTAATATGTGTCTGAATTGCTTCTCTTTCAACAGTTCTCCCAAGGATTTGAGCTCAGACCAATTATTGCACTTGGATGCAGTAACAGTCCATAAAACAGTATATTCTGTAAATAATAACAGTGCTTTGTAATAAATGGAAACTACAAATAACAAGTGCCACTGGGACTCCAGCACTGCTGCCCCTGAGGAAATACAGGCCCCAAGGAGCCCAGCACTGTGCCAGAGTCACGTGTTTCAGATGGGAAAATCCATATTTCACCTGATTCCCTCTGCCTGTGACTCTCCCTTCAGTTTACAGGCAGTTGTTCCTTTATAAGGCAGAACATTTACCTGGATTCTCACATTTTCAAGGCACCAGGGTGGAGCTTGTGGGTGTTACCAGAAGGCTCCTCAATCTCTCCAAGCAGGCTCCTTCTTGAATTTTTGGTGAGGGATGGCTTTGATAATTACTTGTCTTTCATGAAGTTTAATTGATCTTGTTGGTTGTTTCAGCAGAGAACAACAGCAGGAGAGGGTCCCCCTTCCCATGCAAGTTCAGGTTGTGTAATAAACCAGGTCCTGCAAAGCTTGAGAGCATTCATCATTTATCATTTATCATTTCACAGCTGTCATTAGTGGCTGCCCAGCCTGCTTGTTGCATGCCCACAGTGCTGAGCAGGATCACGTCCTCTTATCTCCTTGCTGTGTAATTATGTGTTCAGCTGAGGTTTCTTTTCACAAACGATTTGACTTCTCCCATTCCTCCTCCTTGCTTAGCTCATGTTTGTTGGAGACAACCCTGCAACCCTCTCCAAGGCCACCTGAATGTCCTCTCCAAGGCCACCTGAATGTCCTGCCTTGCTGTGGGGAGGGAGCTCAGAGCTGAATTTCATGCATCCTGAAGCAATTGTGTAGACACCACATCATCTTTATTGGCTCATCCATCTGCACTGAGTGCAGGGTGTAATGCTGAGAAAAAACTCTCCCTGTGCCCTCTGATGCTGGCAGGAGCTCAGCACTGTCAGGTGCATTCTGCAGTTCAGTCTGCCCAGGGATGCATTTCAGGGATTTTAGGTCAGCCCCAGTGCCCAGCCTGGCTCTGGAAATGCTGAAGATTTTGGCCTGCTGGTTGGATGTTGGCTGTAATTTAAAAGGCATCTGAAAGTGGGGACAAGGAGCTGTCAGGACACAGAGCAGGGCAGTATAGAGAAGCCATCCTGTCTGCCAACACCAACATGCTGCCCCAAAACCTAAAGGCTGACATCAAATTCAGGGTGCAGCAGTGAGCCCCTCAATGCCTACAAAAACCTCTGTTTTGCTGGGATTAGATGAAGCTCATGCTATTTGTGGATCCTCCTTGGAGGTCACTACAGGCCCTGGCTGGCCCAGCCTTGGTGAACTCAGTGATAAATCTGGGTGGCAGCTGCTGGCTGGTTTCTGTGTCACAGATTGCCCAGGCAGTTAAAAACTCTGCATCTGTGCACCACAGCCTGGCTTTAGGAGCAGGGGTGCACAGAGAAGATTTCCCTGAGAAAGGAGCAATGAAAATCTGACAAATGGGTCTTTCCACCTCCTGCAGTCCTGCTGACTGTGGCACAGACCTTTTGGTGGCACTTCCAGTCCCACTTTGCTTGCTCTGATCTGGTTTCAGTGTCCTGGATAATGGGAGGTGCTGCTGGCTGAGCTGGGGAGGCAGCCCTGGGAACAGCCACAGGACAGTGGCTCTGGGCCAGCCCCACTTCCTTTTTGCACAGCCTGACAATGCAGGGAGTCTGGCAGAGGTCTCTGTCCTCCTGTGGGCACGTAGCACAGCTCCCAGGCGAGCTCTGCTTCGGAAATGTTTTGCTCTGCCTTCCTGTCTGAGCCTGTGCTGAGCTGGATTCCTTTGCTGGTAAGGAACAGATCTGCTCAGAGGAGAAATTTACCCTGCACCAAGTGTAAACACAGATGGAAATGTGGTGGAGCCCTCTCCAAAGTCAAGGGAATAAATCTGTTTAAAAGGCTGAGCACCTGGGGCAGTGAAAGAGCAGGTGGAGCCCCAGAAAGGACAGTGGGACTAAAGCAGAGGGCACAAACTGCACAATTAAGTGGAGAAATTACCCCAGAGAGAAAGGAGAAGAGAATCCTTTATGGATCTCTTTTAAGACTCCAGAGTTTTCTGAGCCCTGTGAGTTGCATCCCAAGCAGGTAGGCCTTTCCCCTGGACGAACCTCATCTGCCTTCTCCAGGGCAGCATGTGAGGGATGCAGCCCCACATCCTCCAGCTCCTGGGAGGGATAAGCAGGATTTTCCTCCCTGGTTAGGCAGCTACTGCAAGGACAGGAACTCTGGAAGGACAGGGCATGTTCACACCAGTGGAATCAGCTTCATGATGGTTTGGTCAGCTCTGCTGCTCCAAACCAGTACATTGTCTATGTTCTACTGTAACAGCACTCCTGAACAAAGGCTTGGTCCTGCAGGGCTTTACTCACTTGCCTAACCAAAAAACTAGAAACATGGATAAGCCTTGGATGGCTGAGAAAATGTGAAATTGGCTTCTTCTCCCAGCTGTAACCTTGGCAGAAGCAGAGCTCTGGCTGCTAAAGCCCATAAAGTGCACAGCCCCTGTTGCTCCTGATAGGGGTATAAAATTATAATTACTTGAGGAGTGACTTACGATTCAGTGAAACAAGAATCTTCTCCTTTTTGATTGAATTACTCAGTGGTTATTCCTAGAAGACTGGAAGCAGATGGCAAGCTCTGGCCAGGCATTTAACAGCCTGAGTTATGGCATGGAGGGGATGGAGCTGAGCTCCAACCTGCTGCTCCTGCCTTCCTGCTTGCTTTGGGTCCCATCCTGGGGTATTCCCTGGGAAAGGAGAGGCTGGGGCTGGGACAAAATGGTTTTCAGCAATGGATGGAGATGTGGAGCATGTCCAGCAGCAGAGGGCTTGTTTTGTAGCTCAGCTGGCAGCACAGCAATGCAAAAATGTTGTTTCTGTCAATCCAGTGCTGCTTTGGCCCAGGTAGGCACATCTTGACAGCAATCCCTGGGCACTGTCAGGAGCCTGTGGAGCTGGGAGCTGACAACTGTCCCTGTGTCACACAGGAAAGCTCCCCATCCCTGCAGGCCCACGAGGAGGAGGGATGGATGAAGGCAGACAGTCCCCTGGGCTGGGGAACAAACACAGCTGTATAATTTCTGCCTCACTGCTCCTCCTGCCCCCGTGTATCTTGAGCACATCAATAAAATCAAACAGACTATTAGCAGCACGTCCTGTTATCAGCCATGGATGGGCATCATGCAACCTGCATTTTATGAAGTGCTGCTCCTACCACTGCTGGGGCTGCAGTGATTATCACATCTCCTCACAGCTGGGCCACACCACAGCTTTTATGAGCTACCCTACATCAAAGGCCCTTTCTTTTTAAAGATAAATTAACAATTCTCTCCCTTTCTTTTTATTTAATAGCAGAACAGCCAGCTGATTACTAGGTGAGACACCAATCGTGTTGCTGAGCTGTGCTTACTGCATTGTCTATTTGATTATTTTTATTGAATAAGCAAATGTTCTCTCAGAGCTCTCAAGTCCTTATGAGGGAGACTCATTTTCTGCTGCTGTGATCTCTTTGTCACGGGTGGGTGATGTATGAAAAGGAATTGCAAATAGCTGTTTACAGCAAGCAAAGCCCCAGAACAGCCCACTGCAATTTCTGCTATCTGTCGGAGGCTGTTGCTGGTGATGGTCAAAATTAATTAAGCAGGAAGGAAGAGAGCAGAGAGGCACCATGTATCCAGTCCTGCCATTGAAATATTAATGGTGAGCTAATCAAGAAAGAGTATCTATGAATATCTAATCAGCTCACAGTTTGCAGCTTTACTGAAGCAGTGAACTTCTGGGCAGGAGGTGTGGGAGGGGAGGTGGGTGGGCTGCTCCTGATCACTCTATCTGGGAATAAACAAAGAGCTCCTGCCTGTCAAGGGGCTCAGGGACATTTTCCTTCCTCATCTCACCTCCCTGCTGCCCCTGGATGCTGTTGCATCCTTCCTGCAGTCACCCACAGAGTGTCCAGCCCACAGCATCCCCAGTGCTGTGCTCCTTCCTCCCCAGTGCCAGGGACAGCTCAGCTCCTCCAGGACTGAGCTGCAGCCTCTCTCCACATCCAGGTCTTGGGAAAAGGCTCCAAATTGTACCTTGGACACAGCCCTGGCCCTCCATGCCTGCTCCAGGCACCCCACAGGAGGCAGCAGCTGTGTCCCTGTCCCTCCTGCCAGCGTGTTCCCAAGCTTTTTATGGGGAAACAGAAGGTGAAGGGTGTGCTGCAGGGCCAGGGTGCACTGCAGACCCCCCAAGCTCAGAGCCTGCTCAGCTGCTTTCTGCCACCCACCACACAAGCAGGGAAAAACAAGAGGAAACAATCCCATGGCAAAGCTGGGCCAGTTCCAATCAAAGCCACAAAAGTAAATGTCAGTTTGGGGTGCCAGGAGTCGTCAAGCATCATTTCTTTCTTCAGTGTCAGTGTAATGAGGGCTGTGGCTTTGGAGATTTCTATTGCTGTGTTTCTGCAAACAGTTCCCTCCTCTAACCTCTTGGAAATTGGATTTTGTGGGGCTGAGCAGTTTGTGTGCAGCAGATAGCAGCAGGACTGATAAGCAGAAACCTGTTTACACACTCACTCTCATCTAATACTCCAACTGGACAGGCAGCTGCCTAGATTATTTTTCAAATTTCTCTCTCTTTTTTTTTTTTAACATTATCCAATGTAATCCTTGTTGGCTGAATGTTTTGCTGCTTAACTGGGAGAAATCTGAACCAGGCAGTTTTAACATGTAACAAACATGAAAATGATGTGAAGAAAAGGATAAAGGTAATAAGTAAATCTTAAAATGGCACCAAAGAAGAACCAAGTGGTGATCAGGAGGGAATAGAAAACCTGTGCTATCCCGTGTGAGGTGTATTTCATGTGCTGCCAAGGGAGGAGGGACTGGATACAACTCCAAATTCAGAGTCCTGGCACATTGCTCTGACAGCCACAGGAACTTTCTGGGAAAGGAAAAGCAAAGCAGATGGCATCAGTTAAGAACAGGGGAAGGTACCAGGGATGTCCAGGGAAATGATGGAGCCCAGTGGCTGCATCCATTGCCTGTGGGAAGGAGAAACCCATGACTGCAGGTGTGTGGGGGCTGCAGTGCCCACTGCAGCTCCTGGGTTTCTGCAGGAGGAGCTCTCTGCAATGTGCTTCCCTCACTGCTCCAGTATAACCCAAATCTGTCAGCCTTTAGGGCTTGCTGAGAAGGTCATCTGTGAGCATGGCTAATTATTTCAAGCAAAGCATCAGGCTAATGCCACTAACCTGCTCCCAGGGACTGAGCTCTGCCCTCTGCCTTGGCTCCTCAGCTGCAGGGAATTACAGATGCATGGGAGTGTGTGTAAAGCTCATGGGTATAAACAGATCCCACTGGCATCTACCTTGAGCACAGGGAGGAAAATTCACATTTTTCATAGCCTGTTCATTCAGTTGTCATGAAAATGCTGTTCCAGCCAAAAGGCAGAATCTCTTCTTTCTGCCATTTAATTTTCTTTAATCTGCTCTTGACATTTATTGCAAGAAGTATTTTACCCACATCAAAGGCAAAGATTTCAGAATGTCACATGGAAAAAAACTTAAGGTCAGTCCAAGTGAGGTTATGGTGGCTGACATGAGATGAAAGACTCTGATTTTCACAAGCAAAGTCTGTGCAAAACAAGAGGCCTGTGCTCTGAGGGTGCTTCATTTGCACCCTGGCAGGAGCTGCAAGTGGTGGCCTTTGTGTGTCTGACACCTTCAGCAATTCAAGCAAGGCTGTCCTTAATATGAACAGGTTAAAGAATAGAAGATGCCTTGATAACATGACTTTTCAGAAGGCTCTCACAGGGGTGAAGGGTTTCCCATGGCTCTGCCCAACGTTGGCCCAACTCTCTTTGCCTGGGGCACAGCTGGGCCCTGCTCTGCCTTCACTCTCCATGAGGGAGTGGTGCTGCTTTTCACAAAATTAAATGAGCCAAAACACCTGACAAACTGAACAAACTGCTGAAAATGCACACAGCAGTGGGGCCAAGCCTGCAAGATGCCTCTGGATGTGTGGAACATCCTGAATGCCAGTTCTGAAGAAAGGTGTAAAATGCAAAAGACTCTCAGAAAACTTCTCCATTTAGTTCATTTTGCATGGGTAGAGGTAACAAGCTGACACAGGTTAATTTATAGCTTGGCTGTATGCTGATTGCAAAGCACACATTTCCACTCAGCCACCATGAGTAAATCACTTTCCCACTGGTTCTCTTGGCATATAAAAGAAATTTCTCCCTTCCCGAGATTTAAAAAAAATCCTAATATGTTATACACTGCATGACTTTATAGCATCTTTAATATTTAAAAGGCTAGAATCTATAACCTCAACCTTTAACAAATGTACAGTAACGTGATAACAAATTTGCCTGGAACAGCTGCTATCTGGGTACCAACTGGCACGAGGAGGAGGGAGGTAATTGGCTTGTTTTCAGATAATTACCATAATTGTAGTGACACCATTTGGATCACATCTAACTGCATTCCTGCTGCAAGTTGGATAATTTAATAATTGGCAGAATTTAGACTGACAGTAAAGGTAAAGTCAGCATATGGTGGGGAATCAGCAGGCACCTCCCTGCACTGCTGCTACAGGCTCTGCTGCTGTTGCTGTGAACTTCAGCAAAATCTTTTGGTTTTGCTGCTTTTCTTGAGCTCTGTGGCTGAGCCACATCTTTGCTCCTTTTCTGATGCTTGTCCTGATGAGACCACATTTTGCACCTCTTGAACCTTTTGATTTGAGATCAATCAGTTCAGTTCACTCCTACCCAAATTACTGCTTCCTTTGTGCTCTTGAGTATTTTTAGCTGTCCTAGTTCTGCTGGGGGCTGTCAGAGCTCTGCACTGAAAGGGGATTAAACCATGGTCAGGTGCTTCCAGGCAGCAGCCAAATGCCTCTCCCCGAGGCTGAAGCTCCCTGGAGCAGGGCTCGTTCCTGGCTGAGCTGCAGGAGTGCTGGGCACTGCTGGGGACCTGTTCCTCTTGTGCCCTGCTGTCCTTGCTGCTGGTGGCAGCTGAGGGGATGCAGCAGCTCCTCCAGAGCTGAGAGCTGCCCAGCAGAGCACAGGAGCTGAAAGGTAAGGCCAGGAGGTGGCTGAGGCTGCTGGGGGAAGGCAGGGAGGTTTCTCAGCTTCTTGGGCACTTCAGGAGTGCAAAGGAGCAGAGCACTGAGCTGCTGCCCTGCAGTGCCTGTCCCTGGCCTTGCCCTGCCTTTTTCTGCAGGGCAGAGCTGAGCACAGCTGCCAACACTGACAGTGCTGAGGACAGGGGGCTGCTGGAGCTCCCCAAAATGAGAAAATCTCCTAGGGTGCATTTGCTTGTTTTGTTTGTGTGGCTCTTGTGCTTTCTCTGGGCTGAACCCAGTCACCAGGTGTATTTTCCAGTGGGTGAGGGGGCTGGGGATACACCCTTAGCTCAGGTCTGCAATCCAGCCCAGGCCTGGGAGCCTGGGGGATCCATCAGATGCTGGAGACAACTCTGGCATGGAGCAGGGGAAAGGCCCATCTCTAACAGACCCCTGTGCCCAGATGAGGTTGATGGCTCCATCCCTGACTGGGCACACACAGCCCTGGCACAGGAGGGAGGGAAGGGGGATGACTAAAAAGTAAATCCCCAGGTTCTGGTGGGTGGTCTCCAGGGCAGTGCTGGGAAGGAATGGGAGCTGTGCTGCACCAGGTTTGGGATGCCTGGAAGCAGCTGCTGATCCCCACACATCCCTTCTCCCTGCCCTGCTCACAGAGACTGCAGGGTATCCCTTTCCTTGCAGCATTCCCTCCCCCTCTGTGATTTATTGCTGCCAGGAGCCTGTGCATGTGGAGGTGGCATAAATCTCACCCAAAAGAGAGAGAAGGAGGAAATTTGCATTTGCTTTCTCACTGGCATATTGAATGCAGCTTTCCAGTTCAGTGCTGAAGGCCTGGGCAGGTCCCAGGCTGAGGCATTTCCCTCAGGGTAACACAGGGCCAGCACTGGGGCTTCCCTCCCTGCTGGAGGAGGCTCCCACAGCCAGCAAGGAGCAGCTCCCCCACTCCACCCAATTATCCCCAGATTAATTTCAATCCACTCCTATTTATATTTTGTGGTATCAGCCTACTTAATTCTGTAGTATTTGCAGGCTTCAAGCACTCACTGTGCTCCCCTGTGCTGATCTGCCAACAGCCACAAACCCTTCCCTCATTCAGACCTTCCAGTCCTCCAGCTCCTTTCTGTGTCTCACCCACCTCCCTCCAAGCTGCTTCCATCCAGCCTGACAGTCCCTGTGCTGGTTAAAATCCCCCAAGCTGCTTCTGGAGGCTACAGAAAGCAATTAGGGAGATTACAGTCAGAGCATGGTCGTGCTGCTGCAGGGGTCTGGGTGTCCTGTCACAAACAGGCAGCCTGGACTGAGAGGCTTTCAAATAACAGAGCATAAGCAAACAGAAAAGCCTGGCAATTGTTGTCTCCAAGACTGCATTTTGCCTGGAAGTCCATCAGTGTTTTCCTGTGTCAACACCAAACTGGATACAGGGCAAAGCAAGAGATGCAAAAGAGCAAGGAGAAGGCAAGGGGGATAAAACACATTAATCAGAGGGAAAAGTTGGAGGCAAAGCTCTGCTCCTGCAGGGGCTGACAGCTGTAAATAGCATATTGAAGCCATGGAGGAAGTAAAGAATTAATTACAGTGCCAAGACCCAATCCCACTTCCAGCCACAGGCAGCATTTATTAAGATCTCACTGAGGCAGGAAAGATTGAACAAGGGACTCAGGGGACTACGAAGGGGAAAAGAATTAATCAGTTTGTCTCAGGAGAGTGGAGAAGTCAGATTAAATAAAAACTGGAAGTAAAATGAAAGGGGGAACAAGATGGTTGGAAAGCTGGACCTGTTTGAAGGAGAAACTCTGCAGTCACAGCTGGGAGCAGTCCCAGGGGCTCCACTCCCCCACTGCAGAAGCTGGAGAGCTTTGAGAACAAAGGCTGAAAGTTTGCCTTGACTTTTTAATAGGTTTAAAAATGTCACTTTGGGCCTCTTCCTTCCTTTGCCTGGCAGAAGGAGGCCAGGAAAGACATCCCCAGTTCCAGTGCATCACCAAGGAGCTCAGATTCCCCACATCCCACTTTAACTTGGACCTGAGAGTCATTCCCCAGCTGAAATTCCCTGATAGCCAAGCAGGGCAGCAGGGGAAGCTGCACCCAGTTGAACAAATAGAAGTCCAAACCCAGAACCAACACCCTTAAAGGAGCATTTTTGTCCCTGCTCATTGTCAGCCCAGTGTTTTCCATCACAATAACATTCAGTTATTTATCTTCTAAAGTGTACAACATTTTCCTCCCTCTTTTGTGCTGTTGCTTTTCTGCCTGTCCCTCTGGGAAAGGTCACTGAGCTTCCACGTTCCTGCTGTGTAATGAGCTGTGACAAACACTGCTGACCACGCTGGGGTCACAGAGTTTTAGAGGGCCTTGAACACCAACATCACAAGGAGGGAGCCTGTCCCCAGTTTGGGAATGGTGTCCCATTGCCAGGCTCCTTCCCTTCTGTGCAGCTCAGAGGCACAAACTCCCTAAAAGCCAAATCAGAGACCTTTGTCTTATTCTTCCCCCTCAAAAATCCCAAGCCTGACATATCCAGACATAAAATAAAACTTTGCATGTAATCAAAGTAAAGAGTGAATGGAGGAGCACATTTTGTCCTCCTTGCTAAGTTTTCAGGAAACAGGAAAGGATTCCTACTTTTCTTGCAAGTCCAGAAACTGTTTTGAGAAAGCCCTTATGGAAATGCAAAGTGCAGATCCTATAGAAAAGAGACACCAAAGCCCTGCTTGTTGCAACAGAAACACTTTCCAATGAAAATGCAGTTTAGAAAGTTCCTGACTTTATCCATCAGTCTCTTTCACAGAAGTACAGGTCTGTGTCTGCTTTTTTAGCAAACCTCCAGATTACTGGAATTTACTGATGGGTTTAGTCCCACGTTATGCCAAAGAGCAGTTAAAAAAAAGGTATTTTCTGCTGATTCTGTGGTGGTATTTCCTGGAAAAACCACTAAACACTGTTTGCTGGAGTTTAATGTGCATGAATGATGGGAGGGAGGGATGTGCACTGTATTACAGCCCCTGGTTTTTGAAACCTGGTGCTCTAAAGCTGTGAGTGCATGCCCAGCACCCCTACTCCCCATGTCCAGGGCAGAGCAGCAGTGCCTGCTCCTGCTCACTCTGACCCACAGCACCACCCGGGGTGCAGCCAGCCCCTTTCCCTGACCTCACATTTAAGGTGAACAAACCAACAAGCCACAGCTGCAGGCAAGCCTTAAAAAACCCCACAAGCCACCAAAAATAAAGATGTGTCTCTCCCAACACACGTGTAATGTTTCAAACCAGCCAAAGAGCTGAATGTGAAACTGGTGCAGAAATAGATCCTCCCTCAGAAAATGAACAAAAAGGATCTTTGCTTGGGGATAGGGATAAGACAGGGAATTGGAGGTAAAACCTGAAAGCTGGAGATGGAAGAGCCTCCCTGAGCCAGCTGTGCTTCCTGGGGTCCCTTGAGGCCCCAGTTTCAGCTTTTGGGCTGTGCAGTCCCAGCTGCACCGTGTGCTTTCCAGAGCTGCCCAGTGACACCTCAGAGCCCCCCTGTAACCAACCCAGAAGCGACGAAACCTTCCCAGCCCTTTGCAGTCACCTTTTCCAGCCTGCTGCTGCTGAAAGCCGTGATGCATCTCACTTTAATGCCCCCAGGGCTTATCGATGGAGCCCAAAATTAGATCAGCAGACCCCAGCAGGCTCAGGAGCCTTAGCCAGCCTTGTTACCTTAATGAAATGCTAATTGCTGCTTTTGCAGACTAAAAAAGTGCCTTTGGTCCTACAGCAGCTTCAGTTAAGCAGTGTTAATTGCTAAAGCTAATTATGTTGCTATTGCTCCTAGATACTGGTTCAGGTTAGGTGTGTAAACAATGAACCCAGGCAGTGCCCTGGGTGCCTTCTGTGCACGGAGCAGGTGCTGCCAGGGAACAGGGGCCACATCCTGAGCTGATGCCACACACAGAGAACAGGACACTACCAGGGAGGTGACAACCTCTAGACATGAGACCTCACAGCAAACCTTCTTCCTAAAATTTTTAGGATTTGTGTTTTGAGGGAAAACACTGAAGAAAAAAAAAAGCTGATATTTCCTCAGTTCCATAGATACAAGTTTTAGTAATTTCCTTAACCAGCTGTCCTTAAAAAGCCTCAGATTTCTTCTGTGATGCAATTAGTGGAAGCCAAGGAACAAACAGATCTGGGGTTCACCTTCCTATGGGAAAAAAACCTCTTCAAATGCCTTTTTTGTTGCACATCCCACATCTGTTTCATTGCTGAAACTGCCAGCTGAAAAGGTGCATCATGTCAATTAAACCACCAGAATTTTCCAAGATCTTTCTGAAAGACCATTAGGATAAAATATTTGCTGGTTAGAACAGCCTTGGATAATGGCTCCAAAGGGGTTTCACTTTGCCAGGCCCTTTGGGAACCACTGCTTTGGGACTGGAGGCAGAAGCAGCCCTGTGTCAGCAGCTGTGGGGCTGCAAAAACCAGGATGAACCATTCCTGGGACTCTCCCAGGGCAAACAGGAACAGCCTGGGAGAGCCACAAGGAAAATTCTCTTGAGTTTGGCTGTGCTGCTTTACTGCTCTGCTCCTTGTGCTGGGCAGGAGCAAAACGAAGCAGGCAGGCTATAGGTTGTGATTCTGGAAAGAACTTTACAGAATCCTGCTTGCAGTAAACCAGCTTTTATCCCAGCTCCAATTAACAGCTGAGTTACAGGACTCCAGTGGGATAAAGGGCAGTGAATCTCCCAGCCCATTTACATGATTTATTAGAGCACTGCTGTCGGCAGGAGCTGCTTTATGTTTCATTTATGAGGACACAAGGGGGTGAAGGCTCAGTTACCAAGCTGTTGGGGTGTTCCTACCCCAGCAGGGCTGAAATTCTCCTACAACAAAGGCACTACCAGCCCCCTTGCTGCAGCACTGCTGGCTGTTCATGGCGTGTCAGCCATGGCTTCCTGGCTCACCTTGGCAGAACTGCTGCTAAAAAAGCACCATTTATTCCCTCTCACTCCTTTCCAGGTTCATCTGGAGCAGAGAGCCAAAGCTCAGACATCGAGAGGGAAAAAAGAGATGAGTTCCCAGCCTGGCAGCTGAAGCAGCAGCAAGGGGCAATGCATGTAGTGGGAGTTTCTGTAACAAGCATGGAGAAGTTGGGACTGGAGTTTTCTCATCTGTTTCTGAAACTTCCCTTTCTAAGCATCTGCCAGGCCAGGAAAGGATATTTGAGCTGACAGCCTTGGAAGGGCTCCACCATTTGATGTTTGTATGTTTGTAGAGGAAGCAGAGAAGGATTTTCAGTGACAGATGAAATCTGCAGTCCCTCTAACACACCAGAGATCTCTTCTAAAGAGATTTAGCCTCTTGAAAGCCAAACTATAAGGTTTCTATTGCAGAGATGTTTGATACCAGGAAACTGAGTCTTGTGAGAAAATGAAAGCGTCCATGGTTTTCTCCCACTGCAATCAGTATTCCTGTAAAATAGCTGCTTTCCCTGCCTTGCATAGCAATGCAGCAGTGAGACCAGCTGCTGTTTCATCTTCCCCTTAATTTTCAGGAGTAGCTGATATACAGTGATAGGAAAATACAGTCACAAGTAATGTGACTTTCTCTAAGTGTCTGTTTTCAAGAAAAGTGTTTTTCTGTGTGTGGTGGGTTTTTTTTAACACTTCAGTGGTGCTCTGAATAGCTGTTAAGATGAGAGGCTCCAATGCCATGTTGTATCAATATCACAGAATTGGGTGCTCCTGAGGGAAGGAGCCTAATTAGGATTATTATTTATTGCTAGAGCAGCCTCAGATTTGGCAAGTCCTCTCCCAGCAAGACTGTGTTCACTCCTAGCATATGTTGTTTGGATCCATCATTTGAACTTAAAAGCTAAAAGTACTTTTTCTCTAATGGGTAGAGATGCAAGCTCTCCTCCAAACCTCTCCAGGAGGTGGAAGGCTCTCTCAAGGGGTTGCCTTTTTCTGTTAAGTGTTTCTCTAATGGGCTTGGAGAGAAGCAGCACTGACACAGAGCAGAAGGAGCAGAAATCAGCCTTGCAGAGGTAATGTAAAGCTCCTGTTTCCAACCACCTTCTCAGCTTGGTTCATCTTATCCACTCAGTCTGATCTCATAAGAAAACCAGGCAACTCTCATGCTTGTAACCAAAAATTGATGTAAATAATATTTTAATGCCCATAAATACAGGTAAAATATTACCTGCAGAGAAAGCCATCCATTAAAGATCAGGTTGCTACATTTAGTTTTCTGCTGTCAGATAGAGAACCAGGCTGCTTGTAAGGTGAACTTCAAATGGGACCAAGTTTTAACAGAGTCATTTGTGCATCCTTCTCCCCAAGATGCAGGCACACAGGTGTCCCCAGGCTTTGGTGTTCCTGAGTGACTGCTAACACACTCTCAGGGGCACCTGAAACACCACAAAATAAAACAACTGGGCCCTGTGGGGACTTTTAGGCAATTGCTGTTAAAGATGTTGTGATCTCTCATGTCCCAGCTTAGGGAGTTCAAGAGAAATAGCAGAAAACATGGTTTTAAATGAAGGGTGAGAAGTGTTAGATTAATGCACCAGTCGTTAAGTGTCTGCAGCAGAAAGTGTTGTTTTTCTAACAGTATTTCATGCAGCTCCTAGGTGTGAGACAATAAACTCTGCACACTCATCTTAATAAGGGATCTGCCTTGGGAGTGCCAGGGCTGCTTGTGCAGGAGCACTTTGAGTTCCTCTGGAAATCAGGAGAGAATTCAGCTCTCAGGAGCACAGGGTCTTATGAAGAATTCAAACCAGGTCTCAAGCCATAGACACTGCCAGCCCAGACTAGGAAAAGTAATTTTTCTCATTTTCCTCATTCACACTCACACTGGCAAAGGGGTTGATGCTTGCAAATTCAGCTCAAATCTTTCAGCCACATTTCCAGCACACCAGTGCAGAGCACACAGGTACCAAAGCAATCATTCTCTGAAATACAGGAGATTTCCAGGGTGCAGCAGAGTTCAGGTGGGGTTGTTGGAGCCACCTGGGATGCCCAGGCTCCCAGCAGGGCTCCCTGGGGTGGGAGCATTGCTGCTGCACAGTGAGGACTCAGCAGGGAGCTCCTTTCCATCCAACCTGACCAAGGCTGCCAGCAGGGAAGCATTAGGGGCAAAGTGTTTCCTCTGGCTCTTTTTCAAAAGCCTGGAATGGACAGAGCCCATTTTATCACATTACTTAGGATGAAATCAACAGTTCTAGAAAAGTCTAAAGTTTGGCAGCCAAATAGCAAGTGTGAACAAACAGCCATTAACACTGTTGTTATTATTATTATTTACTGCCCTCAAGCATGCAGTACTGCAGGGGGGAGGAACAGGCTGGCACTTGTCCTCAGGAACCTGCTGCTTAGATTTAGTCACAACAAAACAAAAGCTTCTCTGTGCATCACACCTCCCTCCCTCCATCACAGCCACTGTGAGCTCTCAGTTTGGGGACAGCCTTGTCCATGGCAGTAATTAAAGCCATAACAAGAGGCACAGGTCTCTGTGCACAAGGTTGAACTGGCTCAGCTCCTCCTGGCACCTGAATTTCCCTGTGTTTTGTGTCCCAGCAGGTCTGATCAGCACATACCTGGGCTCAGACAAGCAGTGCCATGAGCTGCCATGGTCTGATGACTTGTGATCACCACTCCAGACTTTAATAGTCACCTACAAGTTTGATAACCAGCAATTGCTTGACTCAGCTCCTCTCCTTTTCCCCCCAGGCACTCCCAGTTTGCTGCTGGGAGCTCGTGGCTCTTCCCCATCAAGCTCCCCCCACCCCTGCTGACAAACCCATCTTTAAAAACTGTGTCAGCTGCGAGGATGCAGATGGTCGCATTTGCATCAAACAACTTTTAAATTATCATTCAAATTAAATTAAATTGAAAATGCAATGAGCTGTTCCTGTAGAACTCCGTGCACAAAGACGAGTTAATGAAGGTCACATTTGTAACCAGTGAGGAACATTTAAACTGTATCATGCTTGGCATGGGATGACATTAGAATAACATGCCTAAATAAGGATGAATTACTCTTAAAGGCCTTGTGCAGGATTATTCCCTGCTCCAGAACAGGTCTTTGGGCCCTTGGTGGTTCAGAGAGGGAACAGCAGAGCACCAGCAAAACTCGTTGGCCACAAGAGTGAGGCCTCAGGCACCATCCTGGGCCATCAGGTCCTGCCTGCTCTCCCTGCCTGGGTGCAAAGTCAGGCACACCTGGAAAGGGCTGCCAAGGGAGCTGATTGAAAGGTGCAGTCCCCATGCCTCTGGTTGGAATTGCTTCATTTACACAGCCAGAACTGGGTGTCTATTGCCTTGCTCTGTGTTTGCAGCCATTGAAAAACTGCCCTGTAATGCTTTGGGTGACATCTGTCATCTTCATGGCTCTGTGCTGTCACAAGGATGTCACAGAAATGAGCCATGCCCAGTTCTGTGTGCTGGGATGACAAATGTCACCTGTTTGGCTCCTTGTGAGGCTTCACAGCTCCTGCTCAGATGCCAGGCTGGGCTCCAATCAAACACTGAGTGCAGGAGCTGAGCCCTGACTGAGTCCAGGCAACCACAGAGCAACAGTCTGAGCAAGCCACACAAAGCAGAAATTTGTAGTTACTCTTCTTTTTCTCTGCTTTGCATGATCCTTCACCTCATCTGCACCTGCTGCAGGCCACATCACATTTTTCATCTCAGGAAATGAAGGAGCATTTAGTGTAGGGAAATAAATAGCAATAGTACATCCCAAATGCTCCTTAGCAACAAAAGGAGAGGTTTTACTCATTTTTCCATGGGCTCTGCTCCACACTCAGGTGCAAAGTCAGATGCTGAGAGATCAGAGAAACCTGTGAAATGGAGAGTAATAATTGGCACAATTTTTGTCATCTGCAAAGGCTTAAGAGCTGTTGGTTCACTGCAGCAGTCGCCTGCTGTCTCAGAGAAGAGCTAACACTTGCCATCAAAAGGGGACTGAAGTGCTTTGCTTTAAATAGCTGCTGAGGTTTTAGTTGCTTTGAAGTGACTGAGTGCATCCAAAAATCTTAGAAAGCAACTGTTCTAAAATCCACCCATCCCCATTTCTGCCATTACAACAAAAGCAGTCGAGTCACAGCTGAATGCAGCTCATAATTCCCTGCAGGAAGAATCCCCAGGTGCAGTTTCTGAGCTGAGGACAGTGGCTCAGTGGGTTGGCCCTGCCTGCAGAACATTGCTGAAAGGCAGCAATGTGCCTTTGCTTTCTCTGAGCAGAGCATTGCTCAAATGTTTTTCCTAAAAAGCTCATAACAGTTGTAAATCTGAGGAAAACCCTTCTGATCCCTGTGGATGATGGTCTAATTTGTTATCAGCACAGCTGAGAACAAAATCTGGACCTGAGTGTTCTACTCAAAGCAAGCTTTTGTGTGATGACATCTGAGAAATTGCAACAACTGGAATTAAACTATTTTACATAATCCATTCATAAGATAGAGCTCATAAATAATAGTAGGAAAACAAAATGTCAAGCCAAACTGATTTTTAAAAAAATCCTGAAAGCTACCTTACAAATGAGTGGCACAATAGCAGCTCAGCACTGAATAGTGATTTACTCTCTGCTTTGTAAACCAATTTATTTATCAATAGCTGAAGTCCAAAGATTATGCAAAAGGAAGAAAGTCAAGGATATGTGACCAGGAGGAATGTCACACTGCTGCCTATATGGATTCAACAAAGGAATTGAAGGCTTTGTCTTCCTCCTGATAACTGCAGAACTCTCTGTCTGAAGGCACAGCTGCCCTGTGGCCATGGGAGCAGATTTCCAGCCCCAGTTTCTGAGCCTCCTCCTCAGCAGCTCTGGGGAGCTGAGTTCAGTGCTCCTGCCCAAGGAGGTCACAGTTCCCTGCTGCCCTTTGCCTCTGCCAACTGTGCTGCATGAGCAGCCTGTGCCTCAGACACAGCTCAGTTCTGACCCTGGAGAGCTCAGGGATGTTCCAGAAGAGATGAAGACTCTGGGTCTGGCCCCTGAGTTCTCCTGCACAGCATCCAATGCTGCAAAGAGAACCCTTTGCACTGTCAGTTCATTTTCTCCTCAGAATCTCCATGGAAAGGGAATTTTCCCTCCTTAGATGTTCCATTAGAAACTGCTGATGCAGAATCCATCAAATGCATTAGAAGTCCATTAAGTCTGTAAGGCTGCTGTTTGTTTTCCTGTGCTGGCTGAAGAATTTGGAAGGCCACAAGCTGCATGTTGCCTGAGATTAGTGCTCTGGCTGCAAAATCCTGTGTGCAACAGGGATGTGTGGCTTCAGGAGGTGAGAGGATACCAGGCCCTTTCAATCTGCTGTGCCTTTGAACTGTGTCCCACAAAAATGACAGCAGTGGGAGACACAGCAAATGATGCCCAAGAAGTTTGGCCCAAAATAACCTCATCATTTTGCATCAAACAATTCTGTCTGGGATATTTGCTCTTTAGTCAGTCCTGAAGTGCACATTCTTCCCTAATTACTGCATCAACAGGTGACACTTTGCTCAGATTATAGCTAGATCTTCATGAAAACAAGCTGAAGATGATAGTACTGAAAAATTCATCCAGCATAAATGTCCTGGAGCATTTAACAAACTCATATTCATGCATCAATTCTACCTTACATGCAAAGGATAATTTCAGGTAACACCATGCAATAGTAATGTCTGAGATAAAACAAGGCACAACAATTCTGTGCAGCCCAGGATGATCAGGGCAGGACAGGCTGACTGGAACACAGGATTAATCCTTGCAAACTGATGTTGAGCCAAGTGGGGAGTTCCAGCCACAGCTTGTTCCAGCAAGTGACGTGCAGGGATTTTGATGAATCCTCACGACACCCTGTTGAGAACTGGGGATGTTGGATAAACATGCAGCATCTTGGAATATTGCAAAGAGCAGGGATACACCTGGTACAGCACAGAGGTCAGAGCTGAGTGTGTGAGACGCTTGTCTGGTTTGTTGCAGCCTCCTGGGAAATTTGTTTGGGTTTGGTTAACTTGAATTTTAAATGCAGGCATCCTACGGAAGGAAACTTCCCTGAATGACAAGTCTGATGTAGTTAAACAAAACCATTTTTGAAATGCAGAACTCCAAACGTGATTAAAATGCAGGTTTTCCAATGTATATTTCATCAAGGCTAACCATGAACAATCCTTTTTAAGTATTTCCTTTGATGGCTGGCTGTTTATTTGGATTCAGTGAATGCAGGTTTGGTGAAAGAGGGTGTCAAACAGGTCAAGAGGTGAGAGGGACACTGTGCCCTGGAAATCCAAGCCTTTATTATCTGGTCTCCACGGGATTTCCTTTCCTACATGGAAAAATGTGTGGTAATGCCATAGCAACAACAAAGGAACAAACATAGCAGGACATGTCTCTGCTGTTTAAGGCTTAGTAGACTGGATTTTGTAAATGACTGCATTTCCAGAACTGTTATTTTGCTTAGAATAATATAAACAATGAGAAGCTGAACTAAAGGCACAAGAAATAAGGATGAACAGCTTTCCATCTTCTCCTTGAGGATTTTGTCTGCAAGGCAAAAGGAGCCTTATAAATATTAAGGACAAGTAGAAAAATCCTCATTTTAATTTCAAACTGATTCCTCTTCCTCATCTCATACCACACTTAGAAAGGAATCATCCTTAAGCCCCACGATAAACTCCTCACCCTGTGTGGGGAAGCACAGATGCAGAATACTGCACGTATTCTCTGCCAGCCAGTTCCCACAGACAGAATCTGCTGCCTGCTTGGTAGGCAGAGAGGCTCTGCTGAAGGATTCAGGGGTTAAATGGCCCTTGGGGAGTGGGATGTCTGGGGAGATTCACCAAATGGGAAGAGAGAGTGGCACTTGAAGGCTGGGCAGCTCCTGGTGTGGGGTGGTGCTCTCAGATGGTTCTGCTCCCCTGTCCTGTGTGCCAGCAGGACACAGAGCAAGGCAGAATCCACTTTCTCCCGATGGATTTGCTCTAGGATGCCACAGGAATGCATGGCTCACCACCTACTCTCTTAAAGCCACATGCAAACAGTAGATCAACATGATTTATCAAAATCAGCTTATAACCAAGACACTGATCTGTCAGTGAGCAGCCCCAGAGGAAAGTTTTTGCAGCCCTCCCAGACCCTTTAAGATCCTTGACATGAAATGCAAGGTTTTCTGAGCTGCCTCCTGACCCTTGCTGTGACCTTCCTCTCTCAAGCCATTATTCTCCACAGCAGAGCCCATCAGCACCTGTCAGGGAAGGGGTCTTGGCTAAGAACTCACAGTCTGGCTGCTGTATTTCAAACCAGCTCTTTATCAGAGGGGACCAAAGTCAGGCCAAGAAAAGATCTAAGGAGGTGTGTGTGTGAGAAGGAAAAATGTCCCTCCAGTTTTCAGGACCACTGGGTAACTAAAACCACCTTTCATGGTTACCCTGGTTTGCAGGGTAGCTATAACCACCTTTCATGGTCAGCCTGGCTTGCAGTGCCTTCATTTGCAAATCTGCTTTCCAAACCTATCTCAGGTCCTTAAAAACTACACCTCTGACCTCAACCTCTGCCCACTTCCCCACTGTTATCCTGCCTCTGATTTCACCAGGAGTGTCTTTATAAAGAGTACCCAAAGCTGGGCAGAATCCAGAGCCCAGCAAAAACCTCATGGGGAGAGGTCCCAACGTGTCCCAGTAATGAACAGGAGCACATGGCTCACAAACACTGACAGGGCCTCATCCAAAAAGCTCTTCCATAAATAAGAGCTGCCCTAATGATATGAATTCTCTAATAGTTCAATACATGCTGAAATCATTTCAGTGGGCATAAAAAGACATATCATGAGATTAACACTGAAACAGATTGGAAACAGCTGGCTTTGGAAAGTGGATTGGTTAGACAGCAGCTTTTGCAGGGCTTTGCAGGGTTATTTTCCCCTTTGGATTAATCTGCTCTACTACAGAATAAGTATTTTTCTGACCTGCCAGCAGAGACAATATTAATAGTTTCTAATTCTTTAGTCAGCAGAACAGTAAGGTGAATGCATGCCTGGGATTGGATAGAGAGGAGTCTTTATGATCCTCCAGCATCCCTTTAAATTCTCCTTCTGTCACTTGCAACAAAACAGGCACTTTTGGTATGGAAAACACATGGCACACAAAGAAAAAGGAAAAATAAGCCTGCCACCTCTAAAGGCAGAACTGCACTCAGATTTATGAGGTTGTGGCTAAGGAACAGAATAACAGCTGATATCTTTTATGGGTGATTGGGAAAACAAAAATGTATTTCATATACCATTATGTACTATTACACAATGGTTAGTCATCTCAAAGAGATATTAGATGGAGTTTTTTTTCATTAAAATGCCTTTAACAAATGAAATGGGTGGGAGGAGCCATTGGCTTGGCAGTGGCAAATGAGCTGATCACAGGTGAGTAATAATAATTGTGCATCAGCAATGATCAGTGCCAGCTTGACAGATAGCTCAGATCTGACCAGTAATATTTGGCATCAAACCTCATTTCTATGCACCCAGCTTCCTGCCTTCTCTCTTTATCACCCAGTGCATTTTCTTTTCTGAGAGCAGGCTGATTGCTACTAATCTTCCAGCCTGTAACCTAATGCTCTCTCTTTAAATGAAGTCCCATATTGTTGATAAAGAGTCATTGTGTTCCCTTATCTCCCTCCTCTCCAGAAGTGATAGCAGTAAATCTGACTTCTCAATTAACCTGTGCTGAATTAGAATCTTTATGATCAAATTGGTTGATGTCAGTTTGGATTTTTATTTTTTTTTTCTTTTTAAATCTGGACTGCTTGAAACTCAGTGGGAATTAGGATTTGTGTAAGTCACCAGAGCCTCTTTCTGTGTGTCAGATTGCTGTGGTGTACACAGATGAGAAGCCATTTTCCTGTCATTCTTACAAATTGCTTCTCTTCCTGAAATTTTCGAAGGAGGAATGAACGTGGCATTGTGTTGCAGGGAAAGCAACAGAAATGAGATCATTTACACCATGGAAAAATAAAGGATGTTTCACAGATGTAGCAAGGGAGAGTATGGCATAGATCTGTCTGTGAGACAGGAGCCAGACCCTCTACAAATTCATTACAATTATTATTTTAAATGCATGTTTCTGGGACGCAATGTTATACATTAGCATGTGAGAATGAAGACATTCAAAACTCAGTATATTTATGCTGTCTGCATGTTTTCCAAACCATTCTTTTCAGATTAAAGTAATCTGTGGCTCACAGATGCCACATCCCATATGGGAATCTCATCAAAGGTTGGGGAAAAATTGAATGAGTCAAGACAGGCAAGAATTTCCAACCAAGCCAGGGGAAGAAGCTCATGGGCTGCTGGGCTGGGAGCACATCCAGCCCTCCAGCCTTGACACAGCACCACCAGCCTGGGCTTCCCTTGCTGTGCTCCACAGAGCAGGGATCTCTGCTGCAGGGACATCCTTCTGTCCTGCTTTAGAAACCTGCTGTTAGACACTGGCTTCCCTGAATGTCTCAAAGCAGGGCTTAACCTGGCGTGCTCAAATTCCTTGGCATTTGACATAGATAAACCCAGGTTAATTACAGAATCTTTAATTAGAGACTATCTAAGATCATCAAAACGTCTCCTACTTTAAAAAGCACGCAAATCTGATTAAAATATGGATACCTAAGAAAAGATATTTAGTGGCTAAATGGAAGCCCTGTCATTACTGCTTCATTTCCTTGCTGCTGGTTGAGTTTTGACGGGAAGGGCACTGGCAGATGATCCCACTCTGATTAATCTGTTGATGATTTCACCTATAATTATCCCCTGTAGGAACACCAGGACCTGGCCAGGTTTAAATCAGCATGCCTCAGATACCTCCTTTATTCACCACTTCAGATATTTTTCTTGTTCAAACAGGGATGTGTAGCTGTAGTTCTTTTAGACCATGTTTACCTAGCACAAGAAAGCCTGAACTGACACACACAGAGGTTGGTACAAACCAAATTTCCCATCTCTCCACTACAGATTAAAGCACAAACCAAAAGTAATGCCATAAAATAAAACCTGGTGCAATCCAAAAGTTGTGCCAGAGTACACACTTGCACTGACTCCTGTGTGCAAGATGTGCTGTGAAACTCCTTTACCTAAGAATATTCCTTTTGCCAAAGATTTAAACCAATGCTTTTTCTCTTTCCATTCAATATTTATGTTTTCCTTGTTAGAATCTGTTTAAATTCCCATTATTTCAGGAGTATCTTGTAATATTTGTGCAGTATTTCAAAGTGTGTAATTTCAGGAGTATCTTGTAATATTTGTGCAGTATTCCCAGTTAAAAGACATTAAGGTAATCTATGATACTACAAATAAGAGGCTTTTTTAAAGAAGTCCTTGAGTCATTTTGCTGTGATGACAGCAGGGCTCATTAAACAGCTGCATCTCCTGCCCAGACTGGGGACCTTTGCAGTGCCTGCAGTTTGTGACATTCCCCAACGTGACCCCTGGGAGCAGCAGGGACAGAGCAGGGGATGTAAAAGGAGCAGAGTGTCATAGAGCAGCTTGGGCAGGGCCTGGGGGTCTCCTCCCTTGCTCAGCTCCTGCCCACCTGCTGTGCTCAGCATTGTCTGGGCATGGCAGCCACTGGCACAGCACAGAAATCCCACAGCTGCCTTGTCCAGAGTCCTCCACAGGGACACATTTAGTTCTGTGTTTCAGCTGTGCTGCTTTGGGGGGTTTATCTCACCTGGGTATCAGGAGCAGGGAGATCAGACTTGCTTTGAAGGGCTCTTTCCTCCTCCTGCTGGGGATGCTCACAGCTCAGAGAACCCTACTGAGCACTTGTTCAAGCTGCTGAAAGTTCAACTCTCTATGCTACAGAAGCAAAACATTCCAGTGAATACATCCAGGCCCACTGGGGCTTGATTAGAACTTTGTAATTTGCCCCTGGACAATCCGAAGTGGGAATTTGTCTGCAAGTCATTTCACAAGCTCCAAGGGGTTATATCCTCCATGAGTTGCTGAACACAGGTGAACTTTTATAAAATATTGTTCTGTCAGCCCTTCCCTGTGTGTGTACAGAATACCAAGCTTCCAGGCTGCTGAATTAAAGCTGTAAATTTGACCTGTCAAAGCCAAGAGATGTTGGAGCAGGCAGCAGGTACCTTTATGACATTTCCTTATTACAAGCACTGAGATGCAATTGTTCATGGAGGACATTAAATCAAATTGTGGATGGAAGCTGTGACAGAGCCCCCCAGGCTCCTGCCTCACCACAGGCACTGCAAAGTACTCACAATTAACCTGCCTGGCTGGAGAGTGCAGAGGGGAGATGCTTTTCTTTTGGATGGATTTTGCCATCCCAAATGTAACTGTGCACTGTGCCACAGAGCAGTTGCAATTACCTTAATGAACTGAAGCCTGTGGAGCAGCTATTCCATCAGGCTTTTGGGACAGCATCTGCTGCATTGCCCCCTTGGCAGTGGTGCTCCACTGAGCTGCATCCTCCTAAAAATGGCATCAGGCTTGGAGGAGCAACCATTTGTCCAGAGACACAGGAGAAAGAATGGATTGATGGAATTAATGATGCTAGAAGGGTACTCCTGTGCTGAGCAGGTTATTTGGCTGTTGGTTGTATCTTACACGACCTGCAATAGATCAGCAGGTGCAGTGACTCTGACAGGAGCTCACCTGTCTGCACTGAGTGAAAAGTTTGGGTTGGGCACATCCCTGGGGACAGCAGAGGGAAACCTGAGCTGCCACACTCATTCAGCCAGGCCATGGCTCCCCATCAGAGCAGTCTACTCGGCCTTTGTTGTTAATTGTTTCACTCATTGCTTCTTTGTAGTCCATCAAATTTAATTCTGTCCGTGGATGCAGTAATTACACATTCCTGTTTTTATGAAGGGCTAATGGACCACCTAAGGCTTTGTGTAAATTAGTTAATGTTTCCTCCTGCAATGCTGCTGCTTGTCCTGTGCTGTGCTGGCAGGTGCAAAATGTTCCTTGCAAAAGCATATGGAGAATCACTGAAGTACAGCAAATGCTGATGGGTTTCCCAAGGACAGGGTTAAAGGATCATGTTCTTCATGGTATAGATGAGCACAGGGTTTATTTTATATTTCTTCTGTAGCCTGAAATGCCTTAAAATTGCTGCTGAGAAAGCAGATACCTCAGAGGAAAAATATTCTTGTAAGGGACGTGGAGGCAAAATAATAATTTCAGGAGGTGCTTAAGCCAAATGGGAATGGTGACAGTGAGCAAACAGAAAGGAGCAGGGAACATTGTCTGGTTTGCACTGAAACAAACTTGTGGAGCAAAGTTTTTAGGCTGGCTGCATAAAAATTAAGGATTCTGTAGGGAAAGATAAACTGGTGTTGTCAGATATTAATCTGCCAGTCACACTGCAAGAGAATTGTGGCTCTTTGTAGATATCTGGGGCTAAAATTTGGCCTAATGAGGTCGGTGGCAACGTTTCTGTTGACTCAGTACGTGCAGGATTTCATTCTAATTCTTTAACTGTTTTTATTTCCTGTAAATAATCCTGCCTAGAGCTGAGGAACATTTTTAAGTGAGGGTTTATTCCTCAGTGCTTAACTATAACACATTAATAAATCAGTAGCCAAACTAAATAACTACTGTTTTTTGATTATATTTCAGCCTTCTCATTTATTTCTGGTCTTCATTTTTCTCATGTTATGCTGAAAACAAGTCCAAAATCCACATTTTCTGGCAGTTGTGAGATGCCCATAAGAAGGGTAGCAGATTCTCAGCCATGTGTTCAGGCAGTGGTGGAGGCAAAAGCACAGCATTAGTTCAGCTTTGGTTCCCTTCCCTTTCTGCTGATCCCATGAAATTGCAAAAGCAAGAGGAAAAATATCAAAAGATCCCATCACATTTTCTGCAGTTTAAAGTACAAACTATCATGTTATGCAAAAGCCTGAGGTAAGCCTCAAAGCTGGATCTCTTACATGGCAATTTCCTTGAAGAGTTGTTGGATCACATTTTTGTAAGGGTTTCTTCTACACATGAGTATTTCATTGCATCTATTTATCCCAGTAACCTGGAATTCATTTATCTAACAAAGATATTTCCATCAGTGAGCTTCCAAACACACAGAGGAAAAACATGACACATCTGCTTTTAGTTTGTCCTTTCTGTGGCTAATTTAAAAATGAACACCAAGGGAAATACGTGTCAGACACAGAGGATTCACCTCATTACTAGCAAACTTCCAACTCAGAATAGAAAACAAAATCTGAAATAAAGATTTCAAATGCCACACTGCAAACTTCTAGATGGCAACAGCTGTGCCAAACCACAGAATTAATATGGCTGTGATGGAGTGGAGGAAGGATTGCAATCAGTGGGCAGCTTCTTGGGGACTACAAAACAGGCAGGGATTTAGATCAGCTGCTGAAAAATCCTTTAAATCTTCCAACTTGTTCCCAAGTCTCTTGCAGAGTGATCAGACAGAGCAGCTGAGGCCTCCTGTCCTCCCCTGAATGGGGTATCAGAGCAAACAGCAGAAATATCTTCATTTGGGAGCTCAATGCATTCAGAGTCTCATCCAGAAATGGATGTGGGGCCTCTTTCTGCCTTTGTCCCTAATGGAACTGGGACAAGAACCAGTGCTGAGACGTGGAGAGTTATTTCTTAGAGGGAAAATGAGTTCAGTGAATGGAAACTTTTGGGCCCTGATGGCTGATGTGTGCACGTAGGGTTCATCATTTGCCCTGCCTAGATGCACATCACTTCTGCCAGAACAAATGAGCATTTTCCTGATTAATCAGGAGCCCTCAGGGAGCTGCTCCTTTCTGTACATACATTATGATCATTAAGGAGCCTGACTGCCCTGTTCTTGTTGCAGGATGTGGGAAATGCAAAACAAATTGTGCAAACTGTGCTCTGTTTATTGGACACATTTCTCTGTATCCCTTTCAGTAATGGTGTAATTCAGTATCCTGAGAGGACAAATGATGGATTTAAGTTCATCTTCCCATGCTGCCCCATAAATGTTATTAAGTCAAACATTTAAATGCAGCAAGATGGAAATGCTGTGGGGTTTTTTTGGCACTGTCCCTGGGGTGTTTCTCACTGCTGGGTGGGTTTGGCAAGGAGGGTCCCAGCTCTCAGCAGGGCACAGCTGAGCAGGGCTGGCTGCTGGAGCCACACAAACCCAGCTGCAGGGCTGGCACTGCTCCCACAGCATCCTCACACCCCACAGTCTGGGCTGAACAGCAGGACAGGGGCCAGAGCCCTTTGCTGTGTTTGCAAGCACACCTTTCACTCTGCAAACAAATTACTGCCTAAAGCACATCAGACAGGCTGCAGAGTCATTGCTGTGGGAGCAGGGCCCGAGTTTGGGGGGCAGGAGTGGCTCTGTCCACCTGACAGTCTGGGGCTCCTCCCACCCACACAGGTATCTCACCATTGTTCTGTACTGGACACCTAATTAAACAGCAAATTAACATTAATTGCTACCCTCTCTACTGGCACAACCACCTCATTCTGGTACTGCATAAGGCTCTTGGAAGGCTTTCCACTAATGCTTTTCTCACATGAAAGAGATTTTTGCTAATATTGTCCTCTGCTGGGTCTACACTGATTTCTTTTTAAAGTTGAAAATATATGATGCAGTGCTCTTGAAAAATTCGAAAAACAAATCATCCCACAGTTCAGTAAGTAATGTTTCAAATGCTGGCTAAAGCCTATGTGAAAGGAGAGAGAAATATGCATTTTTTATTACAAGACCTGAGCTTAGAAATTGGCTTCACTTCCCTGACACCCTGGACTGGAGGGCACCATTTTTCTGGCACTCTCACAACTTAACAAGGTCATCTGCACTCCCAGAAGAAACTCAAAATTCATAACTGGAGTTTCAGTTGATTAAAAAAAAAGAAGGAAAAAAAACCTGATTTGCAGTTTCTTTGCATAAAAATATATCCAGGGAAATACTGGGATCTTATCACTGCAGTTGCAGTCTTAAGTAGTTAATTTATTAAGAAAGTTCAGTGTTGATTTAAGCATTTCAGCTCCCCTTTAAAAAGAAAATCTAGAAAATAAATAAAGTCCAGTGTCAAAAAATCCACAGCAGAGCTATTCTTGTATTAATAAAACAATGGGAATAATACAGATGTCCTTGAGAGTAACTCTTTCTTACAGAGATAAGGTGGTGATTAATGGCAAATTTGTTCTTGCCAGAGGTGGCTTTCAACAGTAAGTAAATAAATAGTATGATCCCATTCTTGCAGTCTACCTACCATAAATATTATTAATCTGGTAATAGGAAGCTGTAATACTGCTGGCCATCCAGAGGTTAAGATTCTGAAAACACCCTTGCCCCTAAGGTTATTTTGTTGATGATGTCATTTACTATAATGCCACAGGAAAAAAAAAATGGCATGGCAACCAATTCAATTCAGTTTTAAAATAATTTCCAGAATAGAATGCTTTTTTCTGACAGTGTCACTGCACCTGGTGAAAATCAGCTGAGGAGCTTTGCCTCAAGGAATGGAGCAGCCTTTATGAAGCTGGATTTTAAACCTGAGGGAGTGCTGGAGCAAATGAATGTGGGTTGTGTCCAGTGGCACATGTGCTGCAGCAGCTGGGCTCCCCTCAGCACTCAGTGGGAAGCAGGACATTGCCAAAAGGCACCAACCTCCTGCAGCCCCCCTTAGCCTGGAGTTATTGCACACAGATAGCATTTCCAACAGAACCTTAACCAGAATTAGGAAAAAACCCTCCTCCACACAGACATTCAATTTTCCCCATAGTTTATTTATGAATTCTGAATTTCACGGGCCAAATTTATGAACTAAGTTATTCTGTCAAGAAATATAAATGATGATAATTTGTTAGCTGTACCTCTTGAATAACTGTATCAAAGTGTAATAAAATTATTGAGGGGATTTATTAACCTGATGAAGTAACTCATTAAATCCTTCAAAAGCATTAATGAAGGAGGAAGTGTGGGCCTTCTGGTATAATTGGAGTTGGGAAATTGTGCAGCTGGGCCAACCTGATAAGAAGGATCAGATACCCCAAAACACATTCATTTAGCTGGTAATTTGGGGCATTTCTATCACTACTCTAGACTTCAACATGATTTTTCTAATCTAGGTAGCTCTGCATCAGAACACAACTGTATTTTTCTTTTTGTTTTGTTTTACTATTTCCTTCTAGCAGCTTTGGACTGAATGAAGCTCCTGTGTGAGATGTGGCTGGGGTTCTCTAAGGCTGCTCTGTCTGCTGTTAACTGAGGGTGGCTGGAGCAGCACAACCAGCCCAGGACAGTTTTGACCACAGGTTTTAAGAGAACATTATTGAAAATTGCTGTGTAAGACCTGGCTGAGGAACACAGGGGTCAAACAAGGCTGAAGTCAAAACATCAGATGTGCTGTGCTGACTCATTTGCACAAACAGCCATCAGGGACAGCAAACCCTGGATATTAAAGTTGGATATTAGAAAGAGGATGGGAGAGAAAGGATCAGAGTGCATTGAGCATCTGAGGATCAGTGCTGGGATCACCTGCTGCATTTCCAGGCAGCTTTCAGTCAAGTAGAAGTTGCTATCCCATTTTCCATCTGCAGACAGCATCTGGCTCAAGGCAGAGCTGACTCCATTTATAATGCTTTTAAAACCACTGCACTGTTCCAGTGTGCAGCATGAAAGATCTTTGAAGCACTCAGGGAGCATCACTGCTGGAGGAGCTGCTCTAACCCACTTCAGCAGGACAGGGCTGCCTGTGGCTGTAGCTGTGTGGCACCTGGGCTGGGAGAGAGGAGCTCTGGAGCAGACAATTATTTCCAACATTACTCCTGGTGTGGCTGATTTATGGTGGGCTGGAATCAGCAGCATGAAATGAGGGTTGTTACAGAACTGTTCTTTATGATCAGGTGGTGGCACGTGAGCTTCTGCTGACTGATGACATTCACAGGACTAGGACATCTGAGAAACAGAAAACTCTGCTTTCAACCCCCTGTCAAGCAGTTTTTATGAGGAGATTTGAAAACATGCAATTTGTGTCTTCCTGGTAGTTCCTGTGCCCTGGGAAAACTGCAGCTGGTCTTTGTAGCTTAAATCAATTAGGAGAAGGATGTAGGATGTCTCTTTTGTTTTAGGCATGTATTTTTCATGGTTGCATTCCAGATAAAGCACTGTTGTGTCAGGGATTCTAATCACCTTTCAGCCATATATGTAAAATACATGTCTGTGAAAGAGGTAATGAATGTGATATCCCTGAGGCTGGGAGGCTGCTGGGATGTGAAGTGCAGCTGTAATGAAGGGAGACATGGGCATTATTCTGAGACCTCCCACCACCACTGCCTTGGCTGCCAGTGTGCAAGATGAGGTAGAGAATGGGCAAAGTCAAAATAAATTCACTGTACAACATTTTACAATAAGGTCACCTCTGGTGGAAGGCTGGTATTTAATGGCCACCAGCTTCATTAGAAATCTGTTTTCGTCAGCGTCTGCTCTGCTTAAATTGTGAGTCTTGGGAGAGGTGAAAAGATTGATTTAAAACAGACCTGTGGGCTGAGCAGGTGGGGAGGAGAAGGGAGCAAATGTGTCATGTGGAATCATGACATTTCAGGTGATCTACACATCACTGCCTGTCTTTTGGACCTCAGCCCCTGCTCTAAATAGCTATTAAAGAGCTTGGATTTGACAGGCAGAGCAGGAGCCAAGACCTGCTGCAGGCTGGGCAGCATCTCCCCTTCCCAGGTGAGCTGGCTCCAAAGCAAAGACAAATAAATGTGGCTGATCCCTCACTCCCTGCAGCTGCATAAGGCTCGTGGAAGGCTCTCCACTAATGCTTTTCTCACATGAAAGAGAATTTTGGACCCAGGCTGACATTGCTTCTTTTGCTAGGGAATGCATCAGATGGCAGGTGGAAGCTGCTCTTGTTCTCAGCCAAAAGATCACAAGAAAAAGCATTAATTTAAATTTTCAGTCATCAGTTTCATTCCTTGCTCATGCTGAAGAACATAGCAGTTTTGGCAAGGATAGGTTAATTAAGAAGAGAAGCAAAGCGTTTGCCACCCTGATTTCTATTTGTAGAAATGTGCATTGCTTAGAAAATGTGTACCATGTTATGTTTACCTAAAATAGAACAACTGAAATATGCACTTTTTATTAGCACTTCTTGACTGTTGAATAAAATGTGACACAAAGATAAGGGAACACAGGCACATTACAGGCATGATACATTCTGAACATGCTGCTCTCAGCTAAAGAATCCAACACTTAAATATGTCAATATTACATTATTAGTCTGCTTCTGTGTTTGCTGTTCTGAGAGAGATGAAGTGAGCATGACTTAAATAATTTTCAGAAAAAATAAATAGAAAATCTATGTAATTATTGAAGCAGTACAAAAGAGGAAAATCATAATGGTTTCCAATCTGACAGTCCCCATTTCTTAGCTCTCTGACTCTTGTAAAATTTCATGTAACAGGCTGCTATTTTGAGAAACATTAGCTCTTGTCTCTCTTTTACAGTCTGCTAAAGAGGCTGTATTTCTCCTAACCTTGCAGATGACAAAATGCACTCCTTCAGCACAGTCCACACAGAGCTGGATCATTTCAGGCTTTCCGAGTCAATGACACGCAGCTCTATAACTGTGTGATTAGGCCCATAGATTACCAGATTACAGCTATAAATCTTCACCAGAGCCACCACTCACTTGGCAGAAATTGTCAAGTTTCATCATTTGTTCTCATGTAGAAAACATGCTGTGAAATGCAGCCTCAAAGGTCACCAGGATGGCATTTCCTTTTGTGGCCCTTAATAAACTTGCAGCTAATGCAGTAATTACCAAGCCCAATTACCTCTGTGATGGCTTCAGAGAATTTCTTTTCAAAGTCTGGATAGTCAGATTCCACTCCCTTCAGTTAATAAGTAAGATGGATTCAGCTATTCCTACAATTGTTAGACATTTCTGAAACAGGCTATTTGTAGAATGAGGGAGCTGTGCCAACAGAACCTGAGTGGGATATTTTAGTGGCACTAAAAGTATTTGTGTAAAAAAGGTGCACGGACACCCTTATTTCAGAGCTAACTTTATTCAAAATAATGTATTTCTACTCTACCTCAGCTAAATCCAAATAAATTAAAATTGAAAACATTGCCCAGCTTTTGATATACACATATTTCCCCATAATTTTGCATGTATGCACATACATAAAAATACAACCTACTGTATCTGATGCAGCTCCTTAGTTTGTGAGTTGGAGTCAGCATTTCCTCAAGCACAGAGTTTGGAGACATTGTACAAATGAACTCATTGCCTTTGTTAGCTACAAAGGGCTTTGACAAGCTACACAGCTCTTGCTATAACTACATTTATATTACAGCTGCTAAGTGCTAACTTGTGAGTTGCACCATTTAGAAAAGCCAGAAAAGGAACTGCTATAATCTACTCCTCTGGCACCAGTCCAGCACTGATAGAAGCTCCTCAAATCACAACATGTTTGACTGAAATGATGCTACTGGAATAATTCTTTACAAAGAAGAGTTAAAAGTGTGATATGTTAGAAGTGGCTGGGCCATTATGAAGAGTTCCAGCTCTTTATTCAGTTACAAAGGAAGGCAGCTCCATCTTTACACCAATATATGGGCATTATTATCCCTTTTTCCTGCTCTTCCTTTTGGTTTCCTTGGAGGGAATAATTGCTAGGGCTGCTTCCCAGAGTTTGAACTCCAGGTACCTGACATGCACCTGCCAGGAGTTCAGCAGAGCAGAATGGCATTTAGCAGTCCCTGCTTGCCTCACCCTCCAAAGTTCAGCTGTTATAACAGTAGGATTTTAGTCTGGTTTCTTTTATCTTTGAGAGGTCACTTTCCTGTTTGTTTTATTTATATGTAATAGGCATTTTAAATGATGCCTGCTGATTTTAGATATATTTCAGCTCTCCCCAAATTACTCTGGGCAATCCCTCCTTTCCTGAAGTAGTCCAAAGGAAATCACTAATTTTCAGATAAGCCCAGAATTCCATCTTGTTTCTATTTGTACACAGATGTGCAGCTATTACTGACAAAAACCTTGGATCTTACTTAGCACTGTCTTCAAGGGACAGATATGGAAAAGAAATATTGTACCTCCTTTTTGTACAAGAGAATTTATCCAAAATACCTCAAATATAGAAACTTTTAGGCATGCTACAAAAATATTTGATTGTGAAGAGTGCTGGGAAGCACTGAGTGCAGGCCAGGCAGGGCAGTAGCACAAGAGGTGATTTTTGAAGATGTCTGGCTGTGTTTGGCTGCCAGGTTTTCCCTGTTACCTGTGCTTCTGCTTGGTGTTAAGCTGTCTGTGGCTTTGGATCAGCACCTGCTTTCTCATTTAAGATCATGTAAGTAATGAAAAGCTGGAGAGCAGCTAATAAAATTATTAGGTGAATAAAATGTATGAACATGAGAGGAAAGGTGTTATTCGAAGTCAACTGATTGTGCATAAGAAAAACTGCCAGGTTTAATAAGGAAGGTAATGGATTATATGTAAGGGGAAACTTCTTGATGAGATGAGTGAAAATTGCTTTGGTAGATTAAGCTCTGTCAATAAAAATCTTCCAAGAAGACACAAGACTATGACAATCTGTAATAGGGTTGGAATAATACCCATGCTTGCCTATGATTCAACCCTAATTCCAATGATTATCTGATATGTCCCACAAGCTTGCAATTAATCCATCATTGTCATAAGTATCAGCAATATAATACACTCCTAAAGTAAGCAAATTAAATTTCTAAGACAAACCAATCCTCTTACAGCAGGTAATTTCAGGAAGAGAACTCATGCACACAGCATATTTCACTACTACGCACCACCTAAACACATCCACAAACACAACAAAATAAAATAGGTTTTTCTGTTCTCTATCCTTTGGATTTCCATCCATTTCATCATTAGTATGGAAGATAAACACAATCTTAGTCCAGTTTAAACATTCCTGCTTCACAATACAGAAAACGATTCACTTATTGTGTTTCAGATGTTGGAAACTCCATCAGTCATGCCAAAAGAAGTGGAATGGAAACAGCCTTTTCTGTCATGGTACCTGAGAGTGTTGTACATTGGTGCCCTCTGCACACACTCCAGAGAACTGCATTGCTTTGCTTTGGTTTAAAATCAACTTGAAAATGGTGTGAGAGATTTAAATAATTAAACAGTTGTACAGGAGCTTAATGAAATGAATAAACCATTGCAATGACAAAGAGTTATATATTATTAATTTCAAAATAGCAGAAAATGCTATTTTTCCAAACTAGAAGTGTCAATGATTCAGTATTTTCACCAACAATTTACAATCTTTTCCTACAAAAAGCCCTGTTTTCCCTAAAGAGAAGTGTCCTCTTTTCAAATAATACTTTATTCCTATTAAAGTTATTTAGAAAGCAAGCAATTCAGAAATATACTTCTTAAAATAAAACCAGGTTTTGGCTGGCAAACCCTTCAGAGGAGAAAATGCCATTTACCATCTGCCTGTAGGACACCAGGGAAGCAAAGAGACTGAAACTGTTTTGGATTAGAAAGCAGAAATAAAATCTGACTTACTGTGGGAGCAGTGTGCTTGGCCTTGTCTCTGGGCTGCCATCAGCAGTGGCTGTGAGTTACTGCAGAGGGCTCAGGTGGGGAGAACCCAGCAATAACAAACACCTGTGTGGCACATGATAAACAAAGAGCACTTTTTAACCAGTGAAACCATTTAACCATCCACAGCTGATGGGAGATTAATTAAATTATCAAACCACGGTAAAAAATAACTCAACTATACTTGAGTTAAAGTATAAAACTATATATTTTACCAGCAAGTCCTCTCAGAGCCCAGAGGTTTCATGCTGCAGAACAGACCCCAATATATTGTGTGGTCTCATCACCAACATATAACACACACCATGTTTGTTATATGTGTGGCACATGATAAACAATCAAAAGAAAGAGCACTTTTTAACCAGTGTAACCATTTAACCATCCACAGCTGATGGGAGATTAATCAAATTATCAAACCACATAACTCAACTATACTTGAGTTAAGGTATAAAACTATATATTTTACCAGTGAGTCCTCTCAGAGCCCAGAGGTTTCATGCTGCAGAACAGACCCCAATATGTTGTGTGGCCTCATCACCTCGTGTGACAGCACGATTACAGCACGCAGAACGGTGAGATGCACTCGCTGCTGTGTTCTGACACCTTTGAAAGTGATGTTTGTTGTTGGAAAGCCGTGCAGAGGCGTGAGTGTTACACGAGGAGCCTAAATGGAGCCCCACTGTTCCTTTGTGCGCTGTCCCAGCTCGCTGTGCTGCTGACAGACAGCACCATTAAGCAGTCATTAGCAGCACGCCTGAAAGCTCGGCTTCTGCGGCTAATAACGGGGCTATTCAATATTTGGAGCCTTTGTAAGAAAGAGGGCACCTAAATGAGAATAATGAGGTCATTCTGTGACATGCCTGAGGATATGAAACCATGGGGAACTTTTTAGCCCGTTTGATATGTGAATGTATACGTTCAGCTGTGACAGATTATTTCTAGCCTCGGAAAAAAATAAAGCTGCTTCCATTAAATCACACCACGCAACATCAGCACCAAGTGGTAATCAAAACACTGTAAAACACAGCCTTCAAAACAATTCTGGGGAACCCAATCAAAAAGACAACATATATGGAACAGATATGTGAAACAGAGCAAGGGGTTGAGACAGTGTCAGAAAAACAGTGAAATTTAACAGTTAGGAAAGGATTTTATCGCTGAAAGGATTGTTTCCAATTCTGTTTTTTTTTTTTTTTTCCTTCATCGAATGAGATGCTATTTTGGCTTTGAAAAGACGAACAAACTGAAATTTTAATTTTAGACCTGCTTCTTGCTTAGAGCAGTGGCTGTTTCTTGTAAAACTGGCTCACTTTCCCAACATTTCACAGAAGGCTTTGCACCCCGGGGCTATTTCAAGATTCGTGGTGCAGGGGAGCAGCCTGGGTTGGAGGGGGGCTGTGCTGGGCACCCCCTGGGCACCACAGGCTCTGGGCAGCCCCTGCTCCACGTCCCAGCTCTGAACCTACAAGTGCACAGGTCCAGGGATTAACAGGTTTAGTTCATGGTTTAATACTCTTGTAAACAGCAGTAGGAAAAATCTCCCTTTTTTGAGTTATTTCCCATGTTTCTGCCCCCAGAGGAGGTGTTCTGGAATGTTCCTGGGTGTGCAAGAGTGGCAGATGGCTCTCAGGCTGTGCTGGCCCCTCAGCTCTTTTGGGAAAGCTCAGTGACCTTGACTGAACAAGAAGACAGAATCATGGAATAGTTTGGGTTGGAAGTGACCTGTAAATGTTCTCCTGGAGCAAACAGGGAGGTCTTCAACTAGACAAGATTGCTCAGAGCTGTCCAACCTGAGCTTGGGTGCTTCCAGGGATGGGGCATCCACCACCTCTCTGGGCAGCCTGTGCTGGTGTTTTACCACACTCATCATGAGAGATTTTTTCCTTCTATCTACTCTGAGTCCACCTTGTTTTAATTTTAAAACTATCACCCCTTGTCCTTATCTGGTTTGGCCTCGTTTTTACTGTATTTTCATTTATATTGTTTTGAGGGGTGTCACACATGAGCAGTTAGGGAGATGTGCATAACACAACTTCTCTGTGTTGATTCAGCACGGCTGGTGACTGTCAGGCCCCAAAAGCAGGGACAGCTGCTGGAATCTCAGCTCCAGGAGCTCCCCCTGCCCTGGGGATCAGGAACTGTGAGCCTGCCTCAGGATGCTGCCTGTGCTGGGAAGCACTGTTCCCTTTCTGGCTCTTGCAGCAGCACCTGAACCCTCCTTGTGGGGAGGTGGGAAGAGGAAAAAGCCACAGCAAGCACTGAAAATTCTCCCTGAGGTTTAAAGGAAGGAGGGTGGCTGCTGGAGCAGGTGAAACACTTGGTGCTCACAGTTCCCCCTCTTGGCAGGCAGCTTCTCTTTGTAGCCATGTGTGAGATACCCAGAGGGAAACAAGACTTTGCTGCTGCTCCACTTTCTCTCCTTTTAATTTCCATTTTCTTCACCTTACTGTTTTCAACAAGGGATTAACTCAGCAGTTCCATTTGGACTAGAAGGAAAGGTTTAATTCAAATTATTCAGAGACTCAACAGGCTGTGTGTTAAACTTTTGGACTTCATCTAGCCCCCAGCTAATTAAAGTGTTTTTTAATTAAAAAAGATTAATGAGTGATTGCCCTTTTTTAGTGGATATTTTTTAGATTAAGCCTCTCCAATATTATAATTGGAGTAATATGCACATGCCCTACCTGAAAGGCAATCACAAACACAGAGAACAGCACACAGTGTTTGTTTTATACTCCTAATGTTTCATTAGATGTTTGCTGGTTATGAATTATCTATCAGCTCAAACATAACTGTTAATTCTGGTTGCTGCTTGAATCACTTCCCTGAATTTGAACAAAACACTGCCCTGGAAAAGGGGAAGAGAGGAAAAGGGACTGGTCCATGGTATCTTTTTAGTACATAAAATAAAGCTTTTTAAAATAGAGTAGAGATTTTAAATACAGTGGTAATTGATTAGCAGAAGGGATGGAGAAGAAAATGTGGTTTCTCAGTGCTGTCTCAGGCAAAAGGAGCTGTAACCCCTCACATCAGCCTGGCTCAGCCCCTTTCCACTTCCAAGCTGGGCAGAATCAGCTTCCAAGAGTTGTCCCTGGGGGATTTTCATGCATCTTTATCTTACTCATGAGTTATACCTTGGGCAGTCTTATTTTCAAAGTTGGAAAAGTGGTTCTGCTGTTGATTCAATAACCTGCATAAATTGATATTTGAATATGACATGGATTCCTTAAAGACTAAAATCTGTGAAGTTCTCTTAAAAGCCAATGGGTAATGCAGGGTTATTGCAGGAGGCAAGCCTGGCCTTCCAATGCCAAGAGACATAAAATAAATAAATAAAAAGAAGATAGATGGTGTTGGTTTTCATCAGTTATTCAAATGCAGGATGTTTTAAACAATTTGAGTCGGTACCAATGAATCTCACATTATCACAACCTCACCAGCAGAATCTAAAAAATTGTATTTGAACTCTTTCAATGAAAGTTTCTATTTGGCAGAACAAAGTAATTGTTTGTCTCAAGCACAAAAATGCTGCTGAGAAGAAGGTGAAGCTGGTTTGGAATCTGCCAACTTAGGAATTCTTCTCCTCTGGATTCCATTTTATCTGAACCACGTTACTTTTTACATGGCTACATAATTTGGATCACAGCGTTTCTGAAGTTATTTAATGGCAAGAGTTCTCATGAAAAAAATCCCAACTTGCTGCCTTGTCACACCACTGCTGTTCACAAGAGGTAATTATGAAAAGGAGGATAATCTGCCAATCACAAGGGGGTTTTATAAGCTATGCCTTTTCCCATTGATTTTAATATAATAGATATTTGCCTTTCTAAAATTAGGATTCCTTTTTTCTAAAGGAATTAATGCTTGATAATAACTGGTGTGATTTTTTTTTTCTCCTCTCTAGTGTTCATAATGGCTTCTGGGCTTTTGGTTTACCCTTTTGGTTTCAACTCTGCTACTGTGAAGAGATTCTGTGAGAACTCAGACATCTACTATGCAGGAGACTGCCAGATTGGATGGGGGTACATGCTGGCAATTGTTGGGGTCATGTTGTCTGTCTTTTTACCATTCTTTGCAAAATATGCACCAAAAGAGCACATATCTCCAACTCCAATACCTACTATTTTATAGTATTTTATTACTGTCTAAGAACAGAACATTCCTGTCTACACTAATGGGCAGAAATTCTTGAAGCACTTCCAGTTGGCTGTGTTGCTAAAGAGAGGAGAGGAGATGGGGAAGAGAAGGTCACACTGACAAAGACCAAAAGTGCATTGAAAGTCTTCCGTAAGCACGAGCAGCGAACGCTCTGGAATTGAAATAGGATCAATCAGCAGCCTTCACACTGCTCTAACCACACCATGGCATACTGCCTTAGACAAAAAAAGAATCAGTTTATCCTCAAAACATCTGTCTACCTCCCAGTTTCTTTTGTGTCTCAAAATTGTGAGTTTTAAAAGCTTCAATTCACTTTTGATATATTGTGAAATGTCAGAACTTTTATGAACCCAGTAACTTGAAAATCAATAATGATATTTTGTTACAATTATTTTGATTAGTGAAAAAGCACCTACGAGTAGCCACAGCCTAAAATTAAGATTGATAGCTAAAAAAACTGTATACAAGAAAAGTTTCTTTTTAATCTATATATATTAGCAGCACCTGCATATTGTAAGTTCTGGGCACAGTTTTTACTTCTGCTCCAATTGCCAAGATATAGAGACATCTTCATGAAGTCCTGGGTAAAACTGAAATTTCTTTTTTTCTGAGAACTCCAAGTACTTCCAAAGGCTTCATGATGATTTAATACTTTAATAACAGGAAAAAAAAAATCCCTAAGAATTTGTTCTCATTATTTCCTAAATTATAATTCTAAGTGGACTTTAACAAAATATTTTGAAATATGACAGCTATAGATTTTGGGTTTTGTTGTTTAAGGCTGAAAAGAAAAAAATCTCTGTTTACAAAAAAGTCTGTGCCCAATGGCCCTTATCTGTAGTGATAATACAAGCCAGAATGAACTAATTCCAGTATTTCCATTGCAATTTAGTCCAGATTGTAAAACAAAAAAGTGAAGTGAAATGCTATTGAACATGACCAGCAAAAATCTGCTGCTGTGTCAGAAGTACAAATGGCCATATTTCATTAGTCTGTATGGAATTTTGTGAGCTCTGATTTCCACAATAGCACTGAATTCATTATCAAGCATTGAAATAAGTGCACTTGATTGCCTTAAGCAAAAGAAACATTGGGTTCTAATCTCACACCACTGTTGTGTTTTTTCATTTAAAATAAAATTTTAATTCTAATTCTATTCTCATCTTTTATTTTCTATTATTTATTAAAAAGAAAAATCACATAGATTATATTTAATTCAGAGGTGTACTTCTTAGTTTTGTATTTTGGCACAAACCAGGTGATCAAATTTATTATTCTTCACTTAGCTGAGTCCAACTGATTCCTGAATTTTTATTTTTTTTCATGGAAGGTGTACATGAAGGGACAGACAGAGACATGTTGAGGATGTATAAGAAAATGCAAACAGAACAATCACTGTGTTATTTCAATATACATCAAAGACTTCTGCAGTCTTGTTTACATTCCTCACCCTTCTAAACTTCAATGGAACATTGCATTGTTTTCCAAAATAATTGTCCTGTTCTTACATTTCCATGCACTCTAAAAGCAATTTCTGCACAGAAACTTAGCAAGTTCTTTGAAAATGCAGATTCCAATGCAGAATTGAGTACACTGAGAAAGAGAGCAGGAGTGCTCTGCACTTCTGCTCACAGGGACTGAGAAATTAAATCTTCCACATATTTAACAAAATAGGCTGAAGGAATGCCCTAAAGTAAGAAGAATAAATTTCAGTCACTTCTGTATATTAATGTGCTTTTCAGTGATGTCTTACACTTTTTTTAATGAATGGCTGAGATTGATAATTTTCATGTGAGAGTCAGAAAAGTGAGGAATAACAAACAACATGCAAAAAGAAAAGAATCACCACATAGTAGAAAGACAGAGATGCAGGCTTTTCTTTCCTAACCAACCTGTGCCTTTACACTAGAACCATTATACAAGACAGGATCAATATGGTCAAGAAAAAAAATCACCCAACAACTGAAAAATGTTGAGTAGTGTGTATAAACTGTATTGAGTAGGGTTTCTTCTGTTTTGTGTAATGTTTACGACTGTTCACTTAATGTTTCACTAGAAAAAGTGATTTGTTAGTGTCAAATAGAAACTTCTTTTGCAAAGATCTAAACACTTCCTGAAAAGAAAAATTAATTTGGATTTTTATTAACAGCCATAACATACCTAGTAGACAAAGGACCTATTCCTGTCATTACTTATTAACCTAAGTTTCACATGTGCAAAACTGGAAGCATCAATCACTTAACTGGAAGCTGTTTTAAATTACTGTTACAGCAGTCTCACAATTCACAACACTGCTGTATGAATTCCTTTACTTCTTAAAGCTCAACTTCTCTTGTGCAAATCATCAACCTTTGCATCCTGCAAAATTCTGCACCTTTTATGAGTCAAGCTAATGCTTCCATTGGAGCTTCCTTTAACATTTTATAACGTTTTTATAATATTTAAATAAAACAAACACGTGTACATGACCTCTGCAACTGGCAAAACCCTCCCTGAAGCACCCGTGCTCTGAGCCCACCTCACACTGAAGGTGTGGTGATAATTCCAGTGATCCTGGCAGCAGCTGGTAAAGCACATCCTTCAGATCTCACCTGCTGCTGGCACTGCCTGTGCTCACACTGACAGATCACTTTTTTAAATAAAAACTGTCTGCGGTTAAACTGTGTAAAAGCGTTTTCCTGTTACAATTTGCTGGACCAGGTTCAAGTTTTATTCTAAATCTATAATTTTTTAAGTGTAACTAAAAGCTGTATTTTCCATTAATGTGTTTCTGCGTTGACTAGCTGGCTCCTTTTTAGAATATTAACTGTTTTCTGTATTTGACTTGTTGGATACAATATTTCAATTATTTTAAATGTGAAATTTCCAATTGCCAACACTGTATAATAAAATAATAAAAAAAAAATCCCCATACTGTTTGCTATTTTCTTGACAACTCTTTTGTTTTGCAATTCCCAAGAGATCTGCTACAAAGCTTCTGAAGTAGAGGAAAGGGAAATAGGAACAGCAGGAATAACCTATGAAAGGTAATGTTTGAAGGCAAAGGCACATAAACATGTACACGGTCCATCTGTCATGAAAGACATTTCCATGGCAAAGGCAAGGAAGTTCTGTGTTCTAATAATTCTTTCCTTTCTACTTCCTCTGTGTCCTTGGGAATCTTCCTACAGCCTCAGGGTCTGTTGTTATTTTATACAGGTATTATACTGATTATTTATTTTTTCAAAAAAACATCAATCAGGTAACACATAAATGGGAACCCAATGAACACAACACAGCATTTGTTGGATAACACAGCACAGTGATATTTTCAAATGTTTAACCAGATTTTCACTGGTAATTTTGGTAAATTGTAGCATGTCCAGCCTTTATGGGTAACAATTAGTTAAAACTGGGGTTTGGACAACCATTTTGACTTTTACATTTCATTCATAGTTTTTACATATGCTGTCATCTCAACATCTGCAACTTTAACAAAGTCTTGGAAAGTGTTCTGTTCTTGAGCAGTTGCTGGTCTTACAGAGACGCACTTGAAAATGTTCTTTTTTGCATCATAGGTTCCCATGCACCTGTGCACTCGACCTCTAATGAGTCGTGGAAGCTCACGGTCCTTCATCAAAGCACAATAAACACACAAAACAATTACATCACCTCACAAAAAAGCTCTCCACATGGCTGCTCCTGAGGGCTACATCAAACAGAAAACCTCTACATCACCTTTGTTCCTGTTATCAGCTACTTAAAAACTAAACTCAAAACCTCACCTGTTTTTCTGAAACAGAAGTCTGAGGATGCCTAAGTAGTGAGTATTGCTCTAAATTGGGAACAATATGATAAAAACATTCAGCCTGTCTTTTGCACTGTGAATTTATGTTTTCTTTGGAAAGGATTGGAGCCAGTGGTGACTGTGTTATGTGTGGACACTGAATACTCACAATTTCATAAAACACACAAGGCATGGTCTCCTTTCCATCTCTCAGAAGAAAGTTCTTTGCTCCATACGCTCCAGGTGTGACTGCAGAATCCAGTGTGCCTGTCCCATTAAGCAAAAATTAATCATTCCAAGATTAATTCTATTAAAAAATATTCTAAAACTGTATCACTCTACAGAAGATTCCTACTAAATAGGAAATTAACATGTTCTAAAAACAAGGAAAGAAAGAGGATAGAAAAACTTGATGTTGGAGAATGACTGAAGTGTAAATTTCATACCTGTTTCAGTCACCTTTGATAGCTGAATGGAAGGGAAATTAGATGGTGTTCATGCCAGTATTTTGTGGTTTATTTCAGCCATTGAAAAATTCTCACTTTTTGTTGCCCTAGCATTATTATCAGATTACATTATTATAATTTATGATGCTTACCTAAAACTTCAAACAGCAGTGCAGTTTTATAGGCATACTGGCTCCAGTGCCTCACACTCTGAATGACTGCAGACAGGATTCGCAAAGAATTCTTTTTAATTTTAGTTTTCACTTGAGATGATGAAATTTCCTTTCAGATGAAGACAAAAGCTTAAGTTAGACATGCACACTTGCAATTTCAAAGGGCACATAGGCATTTATTTATTAGGTTAAATATGCAATAATTATATTAAAATTAGGGCATTTGTTCAGAATATACAAACAACTCCCTGCCACTTTACTGAGGGTTTTAGATGATTACAGTAGCATACAGAAAATCTCAATTCTAAATTTCCAGAAACTCCAGGTTTTACTTAGGCAGCTTGAGCTGATGAAAACCTCATCATCTTCCACCAGTTTTCTTTCTTTACTACTTTCTTCATTGTGTCTTTCCTATTAACCCTGCCCATAAGTTTTACCTGACTTTTATCTTCTGGGACACAGCCAAACTGGTTTTCATTCATTTTATTTTGCTGAGTTTTGTAGTTAAATTTATATGCTGGACTCTGATCCTGCAGATTTCTTGCCACAGTGTTGGGTTTCACTGGCCACTTTCCTTTGGCTGTGTCTGTTTTGATGAGCTGGGATGGGTTACGACTGTCAGGGTGGTTTTGCTGCTGGACAGTTTTCAAACTGCTTGGAAAGTTCTCAAACTTCTGAGAAGTTCCATTATCAGATCTTGAATTTGCTGTTTTACCTAAAGGAGTATATTCACTTCTGTTCCTGCAATACAACAGTTCAGTATCACAGTACCTCTTCTCAATACTGAGCTATGTGATTAAAGAATATAAAAGCAATGCATAAATTGTTGATTTAGCTTTAAATATCTCCACACTCACTTGAGTTTACATCAAATTTATCCATATACAGGGCAGTGATTACACCTGTGCATAAATCTATCTGAGTTCAACAGGCCTTAAAACCCTGCTCAGTTACTGTCCTGCCCTGGGTAAGGGATCTTTCCTGCCCCAAAATTCACATATTTTCATAACTCTAAAATAAAATAAACAAGGTTTCCTCTGAGAGTGAGATTAAAAGGGTTGCTTTAACTGCTACAGGCATATGGGAAAATGTGAGATGCATTTTCACATAAGAACAAAAAGGAAGGGTTATAGACATTAAAGGCTTCACCAACCTGCAGGCAGACACGTTTTTTCCAGCATTTGCTAAATGAAACTTTGATGCATTTGGTGGTTTCATAAGGGAAGGAGCCATCGGATGTTCTGCTTGGCTTTCAAAGACAAGTTTAAAGTATCAGTGACACAGCAGCAGCGTTATTGTAACACACACATGGATTGTTCAGGAAACAACATCCAAATAAAAATCAAAAAAGCAACAAATAACTTGCTTTTTACATACCCACTGTTTGCTGCTTTCTGCAGTTCATCCACTTCTGGGTTTGCAGTTCCCCAGCCTAATTTTCAAAAGACAAAGCACGGAATATTGATAAAAATGGAAAAGACTGAAAGGTAGTAAGTCTTTGTAGGCCTCCAACTCTGTTTAACGTCCCACAAACAGGCTCACATAGGAAGGAGGAAGAAAAAAGAAATAAGGGGAATGTGATGCTTTGATATTTGTAATTATAAGACAACTTCTAACAAGTAGGTTGCTTTTCTAGACAATAGTTCAGTTACAAACATTAAATTTACTAGCAACAGAGATTTTATTGTGAGAAAACTTTGAAACTTTGTTACAAGTAAAACATAATGAAAGCACTAAAAGCAGAGTTCTGCACCGTTCCTTCCAAGCCCAATTTGAAGAACAGAAGTTCCTTTCTCAACTACAAGAATGACATCTTACAAATGTTTCTTCTTGTAACACAGGACTTGAATGTTGATTGAAATCAACTGAAAACAAAAGGTCAGTTTCAAGAGACTCTATTTAAATGCCAGTGCTACTTCATTCTCCATCACACAAAGAGTCAAACTCCCTCTAGGCACGAAGTATAAAAAGCTCAATTGTACAGAGGAGAAAGAAATTTCCTGGAGAACAATTTTTACATAATGAACTTTTCAGAAATAAATATAAAGGATGCATATAGTTCTTGATAAAGACAATGTCTGATTGCATAGAAAACAATCAGTAAGTTAAGATTTATTTGGATTTAGAGGCAGTAAAAAAAAATAAAATGTCTTATTTACCGAATGATGAGGGAGAGGAGTCATAACTACGAGTCCCAGAACCAGTGTCTGGTTCATTTCTAAGTGGATTTGAAGTGAGGGGCTGTCTAGTTCTTTTTTTCTGATTGAACAGCGGTACAGGCAGACAACCTAAAATTAAAATTTAAGTAATGCTATATTAATTGCAAAAGGGTACACAACCCACACTTAAAACAAGTAAATAAAATTAGTTAATTATTTTACATTACACATAAGAATTGCATTTAATAAACACATAAAAGGCCATTCCCTCACAGAATTTATGCTCCCAGCCCTCTGTCCTGCACATAATCCCATTAGTGAAACCTTTCTCTCAGTGACCAGTTCCCTGAATCCATCTAAAATCTCACCCTGTGCTGCAATAAACAGGTAACCCATGCAAGTCCACTCAGGAAATGGAGATTTAGGGCTAAATACTGAATATCCTCTATGAATACTACATACATAAATGTATTTTATGTCTCTATAAAAGCATAATGAGGTGTGAACAGGAGGGCACATAAGAAGGGCTGGTACCTGCTGTGCTCCGAGCCGGTGTGTCAGCTAAACTCCTTTTCATTTCTTTGCTGAATCTTAACAGGCAGCAATGGACGGATTTTTCCAAATTTGCTGTATGGAAGTCGGATAAACAAAGCAAAATAATTAGTGCTGCAAACACATCCAAATTTCACATGATTTTATGGCAGCTCCTCTTAACACTGCAGCACCAGTGATTGGCATAATTTCAAACACAAGCCCTAAAAAACAGAACCAGCTGTACTGAATTTAGAAGATTCACAGGTGCACGCCTAAGATGCAATCTGCTCTTTGCAGATTCCAGGCCCTGAGGGAGCGGGGCTGAGGGTCAGGGCCATGTTGAGAGTCAGCACTTACCAGGCTGAGGGAGAGACCTCAGGGACAAGGCTGAGGGTCAGTCCTGAAGGTCAGCCCTGACGGTTCAGCCCTGAGGGACGGGGCTGAGGGTCAGTTCTGACGGTTCAGCCCTGAGGGACGGGGCTGAGGGTCAGCCCTCAGGTGAAGCCCTCAGGCGAAGCCCTCAGGCGAAGCCCGCCAAAAATAACGGTCACTGGTCCGCGCGCTCGCGCCTCAGGCGGTGCGGAAATGGCGGGAAGGCGAAGCCCCGTTCCCAGCCGCTGAGGGCACGGCGGGAGCGGCCGTGCCCGGCCGGGAGATACAAGAACCCTTTAATCAACCCCCGGTGGGATTTCATTAATTATCCCCGCCCCCGAGGAACCGGTGTAGTGTCATCCTCAGAAAGCCCGGGGTAGGAGCTGAATCTGCAGAAGTGTGTGAGCACAAAAGTGGCTGTAAATAAAAGTAAAAGCATTCTTCACCCTGTTTGTCTCTTCGGCTTTTACACATGGGTGGTTACTGCCTAAAATCTGAGTGCTTGGCACGACTGGATCTTGTCCTGTTTTAATAAACCTTTTCTTTCAGAAGCACTCCCAAAGATCTGTATGTAGAACATCAAACCAATCTGGATCCTTACTAAACTAAATATCCCACTCCTTTTTCAGAGTGTGAGTATTGGCAGAGCACAGGAATAAGGGATGGGTCCCAGTGTTTAACCCTGAAGAGTGAAAACTTTCCATGTGAATTTCCATTCATTTCCAAATTGGCGGGTCCTGGGGACACCAGGAGTTAAAGTGTTTGGATGGGAACTGCTCTGAGGGGATAAAAGAAGCTTCCATGGGTTTAGTTCCTAAACCCATGTTTGGAAATTCACTGTCTCTGTCCTAAAACCTCTCTTAGGAGACAAACTTCTTGCATGTTAATTAAGTGCACAGACATCTCTGTGTTTCATTCAGTGCTTTGGAAGGAATTACAACCATTACAATGCCAGCAGGAATAAAAGATAAACTAAATGTTCCAGCTCTGCATGTTTGCATTTTGCTGTTTACTCTTCAGACTTGTGCTGTGTTTAAATTCAACAAACCCAGATTCAGAGTGTGAGTTGTGGTTTTGGGTGTTGTCACTCCCCATTCTGGCACCACTGCTGAAGAGAGATAGGGGTCAAAGGACAGTACACACTGTCCAGTGCTGTAAAATGCAACTTTACTGCTTTGTTTAATAAATTACTCATTCTGATTAAATATCTGACAGCTTCTAAGTACAGAGTAATACAGTTGAATATTTAAGCAAACAGTCTCTCTGTATTAACTCACTGTAAGCTTCAGCAAAATCTGAATGTGTGAACTGAAACATAGAGAGAAACTTCTGTAGAAATTATATTCCTGGCAGAACGATTCTAGATAAATCCTGTGCTCAGTTTTTCCTAGACCTACAGTCTGTCAGCCTGGGATATAAAGCCTTTCAGCCAAATATTCTCTCAGTCACTGGAGTATAATTCTAATAAAAAGGAATTGTTCAATAAACATTCTTTATTCTCTTGCAATCTAATATTTGTTATGTTTATATCATGAGTCATATACCAATTGCAAATACTTCTGTCGTTTACAGTAATAAAGCTTATTTTTCTGTTAATAAGTCCTTTTATTCTAAATGTTTTGATTCTGAGGATGGAAGTTACAGCTGGTCTTTGGCTTAAGCTTCAGAAGCCTTTCTGAATGCTTTTGGAAATGGAAGAAAAGTTGCTGACTAAAGTTTTTTTGGGGAGAGAACAGAACTATTGTCCCATCGTGGTCTAGATCTGTTTCCTTTTTAATAAAAGACTGCAAAAGTTAGAGGGTTGTCCCTGGCACAGTTGTTTCAATGTGTTAGAGGTCTGTGTTAGCAGATCCCGAGGTGGAACTGGAGCCAGAACTCTGGGTAAGTCAGTCGTGGATAAATTGCACTGTAATTTCAGCTCATGTTCCTTCTAATCACTGTTTGTAGGATTTCTAAAACAAAAAAGGTCGTACAAGCCACGACGTGCATTGAGGAACTCAGCTGTTCTTTGGCTTTTTTTAGATGAAAATACTTGAGGTTTCAGCATTGTGTGCTGGACCAGAGCCAAGATACAATTCTTATTTTCCTCACTTTAAATCAATCTGCCCTTATATAATATGATCCTTATGTAACTTCAAACATACATGAAAATACCTGTTACACCTACTTTGCAGTGCAAAAATGCCTGATATTTAAGTGTAAAACCAGTGTTTTCCACTGTTCTTTAGCACAGGATTTCCCTATAGATCCTACATTATAAAGACTGCCCAGAGTTAACTTTTGGACTGTGGAACAGTGCCATTAACAGCCTCGGAGATGTTACTAAATACAGAAACCGAAGGGGAGGCTCCTTGGGGAGGGAGGCTGGAAAATCCCGCCTCAAAACTGAGTTGGGAACTGTTGGGAGAAATCCACTCACTTTCCTTTGCGTCTGACCTAACCAGGAGAAAGACTCTCCTACTGGAAAGAATTTATTTTATTTTTTTTTCCCTTCAGAGAGAAAAGTTTTGCTGGAGCATGAGCTGCCCGTGTGGCCGGGTGAGGCGGGTCGGGCTCTTCGGGGGCACTCACGGCAATGAATTATCGGGGGTGCTGCTGGTCAGGCACTGGCAGCAGGATGGAGCCGAGATCCAGAGGGCAGGAGTGCAGGTGAAACCATTCCTCGCCAACCCCAGGGCTGTGGAGAGGTGCACCAGGTACATTGACTGTGATCTCAACCGGGTTTTTGACCCCGAGAGCCTTGGGTAAGAGCAGTTGTGCTTTCTGTTGTTCTGCTTTTTCTGGGTTTTAAAATTCTTTCCTGATTAAAATGTTGAACACAAGTTCCCCTACTACTTTAACAGTGCAGTCACATAACTGAAATTACTGACCTTTAACCCAAAAAAAAGAACAAATTGCATGTGTTAACAGACTCACTTCTATTGCTGGTAGAATCAGTTTCAAACCAATACATTATCTTAAACATAATTTTAAATTAGCATTAGATGAGCTGCATTTGTGTGAATTGGAGTACCACTGTTCTGAGTCAGAGTCATCATTGCTCACGTCTTGTGCAATTCAGTTTGGGAGCTCTTCTGAATACAATTATATTTCCAAGAAATAGCAGATAAAAGCAATTAAACATAGAAATCTGAGTACCTGAAAGAATGGCGCAGAAATCAGAGAAGTGTGCTTAATTCCAGTTATGTACAGCAAAAGGTGAAAACTAGAAATTAAAAAACCTTGAAGCTAGAAATAATCTATTCTAAGGCAAAAGCACAGGCAAAAACCAGAATAATTTAACTGACTTGTTACATTAAAATAAATAGTCTATAATTACTGTAAAATAGTAACTAATTTTACATTTTTAATAGGATTTGATGTTTCTGTGCTTTTGAGACATCTATTCCAGAGGTGTACTTTGCTATATAAACATTCTTAGTATAGTTGCTGGCCAGGTAATTGTTTCAGAAAAGTTTTAATGGCAAAGGTGAATATCACAGAAAGGAATACTTACTGTATATATTTTTCAGGCAGTTATTCTTAACCTACACTTCTTTCCATCTGGCTTTCCATCTTAGGATTTTGTTGTTGATTGTTACATCTAAGATAAGCAGATGTTAGCACATAAGTATTGAGGCCATTCTTATAATTGTTTATTTTGGAAAACCGTTTAAAATTAAAAGGTAGTTTTGTTTGGTTTCAGCTGCTTTGAACACAGAACACTTGAAAAAACACAAGATTAAGACACCTGCAGGTTTCCTTCATATTAAACTACTATTTCTCAGTAAATACTATGAATTTGACTGGTCCTATTTCAGCTCTACTGAGTGTTTGAGGTAGCTCACCCTGCTCCCTTAAGTGTAGAACCTTCAAAATCATAAATTATTTTACAAAATAAGAAAAAGGAGAGTGAAATTTTAATGCTACTGAAAGCAATGGTGTAATTCTCATTAGCTTCAATGAAAAGTATTAATTAACAGCTTTACGTGAAGAAATGTTGAATTTCAAAAGGCAGAGCTAAAGAACAGAAAGGTGGATTATGTGATACACAGAGTCTCCTGAAATTACAAGGATTAAAACTTTGGAGGAACAGATTTGAAGCAGCAAAATCTTCACTGAGCTTTAAAGATCCTAAAGGAATAGATTGTAAAAGTCTGGTCAGATCATGAGAAGACAAGAAATAGAACAGGTTAAGGAAAAACAGTTTAGAAAAGCCTTGAGGGTGATGTCCAAGGCAAAACATCATGAACTGATGTCTGAATATGGTCTCCAACAGAAGGGGATCCAGTCTTGGAAGTGCTCTATGTTTTTGCAAAATTTTTAGTTAGTTTTATGCATAGGGGGGAAATTTTGGGATGTAAGAAGAAATATTTTCCAGCCAACCTTTGATTAAATAATTCTAATACCCTTCTGCACAAGACTCAGAATAATAAAACAATTACTAGACAATCATACTTGATTTCTTCAACAAATTCAGTCAATTTTAAGTTTGGTAATTAAACAGGTGATTTCAATTCCAGTCAGTTTTGGATTTAAAGTAAAAAGAAAAGGCTAATACATATTTTGTTGACTGTAAAGCCATGGAATGAGCTCACTAATTTCTTTGTGCTGATATTAACAGCAGGCCAGTGGTGGAAGATATTCCATATGAAGTGAGGAGGGCTCAGGAAATCAATCATATATTTGGTCCCAAAGGTAGTGATGATGCCTATGACCTTATTTTTGACCTTCACAACACCACTTCTAACATGGGTGGTACCATTATTCTTGAAAACTCCAGGGATGACTTTACAATTCAAATGGTTCATTATATCAAGGTAAAACTAATTTAAATGAACTATTAAATTACATTATTAGTTGTAATGTTGTATTACTATATATTATATTGTAGTTTCTTTAAATATACTATTTTTTCTTCTGCAAAATTGTTTAAAATATTTCATTACTCATATGATGAATTTTTTTAATTAGAGGCAGTTATTAATTTGATTATAATATCAGGTAATTCAGATTTAAACTCATCATATCTTCATGTATTAAAATGAGCATTAATAAGACTGATGGGCAAAGAGGAATACTTAGAATAACATCTATGAAAATTAATGTAGTTTAATCTACTTTCACACTGATCTGTCAGGAACTTGGATAAATTTGGGTTACACATGCTAAATAGTTAAACATTAATTTCATTAAATAAAGAGATGTAACAAATAATGGAAGTAGGTACTGACAACGTTTCCTTATCAGTGATGTGTCTTTAGAAGCTGTTTGATTCTGCTGTTCCTGAAGCTGATAAGTTTTGGTAGGGTGTAGTTTGCAGAAGTGATGCTTTAAGCAGAATTTGCTTGAATTCTGGTGGCCTGGACAGTGACTGATGAAATCCAGGTTGGGCCAATGATGTGGGATTTTAATTGTGTTTTTTTCATTAGAAATAAGGTATTTTCAAACTTTTTTTCTTATTATATGTATTATTTTTAAATGCTAATAAAAGATATATGATGATCTAAAGAGCTTTTGACAAAAATTATATGAAGAGTAATGGTGGGCAGGCATCAAGGAAGAAGCCTCAAGTAGCAAAAATGCCAATAAGGATTAAAATGAGGCTTAATTCACAATCTGTGTCCCCATAAGAGAACTGGAGTCTAACTCCAAATAAAATAGTTGAAATCTGCTTAATGGTATTTCAGTTCTCCCTTTTGGAGCCATGCTGAGGAGATTTTTTTTTTCTGCTGGCAGTTCCAGACTAGAGCTGTGCTCAGTTCTGGTTCAGTGGAGCTGCCTGGCATCACTTAATGGGACAGACACCAACAAACACAGCTTTGTGCATTTTCTAAAGATGTCCTACTTCCTCGAGGGCCCTGAAATAAAGACAACATATTGAAGACATTGTGTAAATCACTTCTGCATCAGTAATCTTTTGTGGCACAACATTTGAAACCCTTTTGCATGACAAAGGTTTTTAAACCATCTCCACAGAACGCTTTGGCTCCAGAACCTTGTCCTGCTCTGCTGATTGAACATCCCAGCCTGAAATATGCAACAACTCGCTCTGTGGCAAAACATCCTGTTGGTAAATATCAAACCTAAAGGCTCTTTCAACCCAGCAGCGATGGTTTGGAAATGTGGCTGTTTTCAGGTGTGCTCACAGAGTGCTCTGAGCACCAGGAGCTGCTTGTCTGACAATATTTACCAAAATGAATGGATGTGATTATCCATTCTTCTGATTTACACAATCATTACATAACACAGAAATCCTTAAACTCAATTAACCCACTTTCTGCAGAAAATATTTACAATATATTTTTTATTTAAAAACCCCCATATATTTTTTATAAATATTTTTATAAAAGACAAGGATTTGCTTGCCTTAAAACCCCACATAATTCTGTGCCTTACAATCCCTCTTAAACGTTAAATACTGGCCCAGCAGACATTTATTTTTGCTGTGCATGTGATGTGTGGTGGTGACATTAAGTGACATTAATGATCTGCCTCATCTCCAAACAGGTGTCGAGGTGGGGCCCCAGCCACAAGGTGTTGCTAGAGCTGATGTTTTAGAGAAAATGAGGAAGATTGTCAAACATGGCCTTGATTTTGTGCAACTTTTTAATGAAGGTATGAGAGGTCACAACATCCTGTGTCATGTCAGGGACTATTTTAGGAGAGTATTTTTAAAAATGACACTTTACAGGTGGGGGGAGAATTAAAAAATTAAAGTCAGACCTGTGCACTACCTAAAACACACTCTGACAAAATAAATAGTTTTCATTATTTCAGAGTATATTTTGTCAGTAGGTTGGGGTTTTTTGAAATAGAAAGAAAATAATAGTTATGCATGTCAGAATTTCCATTATTGTGCTGGAATAGTAAAGATTAAATACCACTGATATCACTCTGTGCTGTGCAACACTAGTAAACAGACCTTTCATTGATTTCCCCATCTACAAAATAGGTCTTTTTATATGAAAAGTAACATTTCAGTAGCAAATTTAGATTTGAACTTCATATGCCCCAATACATGACTGGATCATCTTTCTCCAACTTGGCTTTGAGGGGACAACCTGATGATTTGAGCCATTCTGCAGAGAATAAATAATGCAGTGTTCTTTTTAACAGGCAGTTTTTCATCTTGACATTAAATTACATTTATTCTTTCTAGGCAAAGAATTTCCACCATGTACAATCGAGGTTTTTAAAATAATGGAGAAAGTAGATTATCCCAGGAATAAGAATGGTGAAATTATTGCAATAATTCATCCTAAACTACAGGTAATTTCTAGAATAGTTTCCTTTTGTGACATTTTCTACTTATTCCTGTGTTGCTTCTGTTATATTGTTGTATATTTTAGTAATAAATATTTAAAATGCCAATATTGCCAAGGATTTTATTGAATATTTTAGACCTCCCCTAGGGTTAAGTTCTCTCACTAAGGTCATACATTCATTATTTCAGGAACTGTCTTGGGAATCACTGAATCTAAAATCACTACAAAGAAAAAGCCAATAGGACAGCTTATATTTTAAAATATAAATCTAATTTTTAATTCTAAAACGAGTGTCTGTTTTCAATTTTCAATCAATTGTGAGCATCTGCAGTTTCCTTCTAGTTCACTTTACCAGTGAATTCTGAAAATGAGGGCCAGACACACAAAATGAGGTATTAAGATTAAACAATTACTTTAAAAGCTTTTGCCATAAACTGCAGAAATTTGCATAATTAGCATTAACTCAAGAATCACATAAAATATACAAAAACCTGAAAGTAAATATATTCTATTTATTTTCTTTCCCTAAGGATCAAGACTGGCAGCCACTGAAGAATGGTGATCCTCAATTTTTAACTCTTGATGGAGAAGTAATTCCATATCAGGGGGACTGTACAGTCTATCCAACATTTATTAATGAAGCTGCATATTATGAAAAGAAACAAGCTTTTGTAAAAACAGAGAAAATCAAACTCACTGCAAAACACCTCAGGTTGTCAGTCTCAGAGCAGAGCACTTCCTAAGAGCTTTTTTCATATAAAAAGTGAGTTTCCTTATGAAGTCCAGGGTCATTCAGTAGTTACTTGTGGGATACATAAATGCAGAATCTAATTTTAAATTGTAATTTAATTAACCTTGCTGAGCACTTTGAGATCTATTGTCATAATGCTTATTATGACTGTTTATTGTTCTAATAGACTCCTATAGATGCAAAGAATTTATAAATATTTTTGTGAAGTTTTTATGAAGAAGCTCATCCACAGTACTACATTATATACAAAAATTACAGCTTTTCTACTTCATAACCCCAACCCTCAATAACCAACATTTTTTACAATGGGTTAATCCTCTAAATTAATTCCTCAGGTAAACACACAGAATGTGAGACAAAAGATAAGCTGGGCAGAGAGAAATAGGGGGAGGGTGTGTATAATAAATGATGTTATCTGCATATGTGACTGACCCCCACTGTGCTGAAGTGGAAGCCTTGGGGCTTATTTTGTTTTTATACTTACAAACATTAAAAGAAGCTAAAAACAGGATTTCAGAGAAATATACTCTAAAAAGCTTTACATTTCACGTTAGTGTATTTCAGAATAAATTGAAGCTGCTTCTGATTTAAGGCAAGATTTAGACAGTTATTCTGTTTTGATGAAGAGCAATGCACAAACCATACCTGAGTATTCCAGAATGGAAATTAAGAAGAATTCCATATGGAGAGACTTGTTCTGTATCTGTGGAGACAAAGCCTGTCAATGTCTTAAAAAGATAAAAAAATGGGGGTTTAATTCATTTTCTAAAGTTGTTTTTTACACATTTGACAAGTAGGGGATAAACATTAAGAATTTTAAATAAAGACACGTTAATTATTTACTGAAAGATTAATTATCCAGATAACTCCTATATTCTACCTTTGAAATGTGATGTCACCCTCATTTACTATTAAATTTAATAGTAAATGAGGGTGGCTAAACCCAAATAAGGACATGTGGGAGGGGCTAAACCAAATAAGGAAATGTGGGCAGGGCTAAACCCAAATAAGGAAATATGGGTGGGTCTAAAACCCAAATAAGGGAATGTGGGCATGGCTAAACCTAAATAAGGAAATGTGGGAGGGGCTTAAAACAAATAAGGAAATGTGGGAAGAGCTAAACCCAAATAAGGAAATGTGGGTATGTCTAAAACCCAAATAAGGAAATGTGGGTATGTCTAAAACCCAAATAAGGGCATGTGGGCATGTCTAAAACCCAAATAAGGGCATGTGGGCATGTCTAAAACCCAAATAAGGAAATGTGGGAAGGGCTGAAAACAAATAAGGAAATGTGGGAAGGGCTAAACCCAAATAAGGAAATGTGGGTATGTCTAAAACCCAAATAAGGGCATGTGGGCATGTCTAAAACCCAAATAAGGAAATGTGGGAAGGGCTGAAAACAAATAAGGAAATGTGGGAAGGGCTAAACCCAAATAAGGAAATGTGGGTATGTCTAAAACCCAAATAAGGGCATGTGGGCATGGCTAAACCCAAATAAGGAAATGTGGGATGGGCTAAACCCAAATAAGGAGATGTGGGCAGGGCAAACCCAAATAAGGAAATGTGGGTGGGCCTAAAACCCAAATAAGGTGATGTGGGCAGGGCTAAACCCAAATAAGGGAATGTGGGCAGGTCTAAAACCTAAATAAGGAAATGTGGGAGGGGCCAAACACAAAGAAGGAAATGTGGGCAGGGCTAAACCCAAATAAGGAAATGTGGGCAGGGCTATTTTTCCTTGCCTTTTTACAACTCCTATGGCAATAAAATAAAAAACACCAAAGGTCAATGTTGATTGACAAGTTTTATTTCCTTAACTTAAATAAACATGGTATAAAAAGCATAAAATTACCTGCTGTAGTCATTATTCAGAGTATCTGGAGACAGCATGTGGTTGGTGTGAAGTGGCCAAGCTCTGTGGCCACACAAGGAGGGATTTCCTCAGTGAGAGTTTTTTAGGAGCAGCCCCCAGCTGGTTCCTGAGCTCACCCACAGGTTTGTGCCTGGGCAGGGGCACAGCACATTCTTGTAGGGATTTCTGTGTTTCTTGTAGGGATTTTTGTGCTTTTTTCACAGCCCAGAGCAGCCTCAGCACAGCACAGAGGCCTCGTTGTGTTTCCAGTGGCCTCACGGCCCAGGCTGGTTCCTGAGTGTGTGTGAAGAGGTATTTTTTTTTTCCCTTTGTACAAAACTGGCACAGAAAGGATCCAAGCAGAGCTGAGCAGTCCTAATGCAATGTCCTTCCTTGGCAGCCTTGGTGCAAAATCAACAATCCAGGATTCTGAGACCACAGGAACTTCTCATCCTCACATCTCCTGCTGAGGAAGCCAAGCAGTGCTGGGGTGTGACGAGGTCTGTGGGTACACAAACGTCCTTCCCTCCAATTCCTGTGCCCAGAACACAGCCCAAGGCTCCTGTGGGTCCCCTCCATCCCTGCAGGCTAGGCTGGAATCTCAGGGCACGATGTCTGTCAGGGGCAGGCTGGGCAGCAGGACCCACTCTTACCATCCCTGTAAATATTTTGCATTTTCCTTCCCACTGCAGGCTTCCCTTATGCTCTCTTCTGTCTTAAGAAAGTCTTTTGGATCATTTTGCCCACAGCTGCAAAATCCAATGCAATTCTTATTATCATTCAAACACAGAACTGAGTTCCCCTGAGTCTCACCTAAAATAGCACTTTAAAACAGGCACCACATGAATAATTCTGATGAAAAGCCATGACACTGGAGACACATGTTAATTGAAATTTAAAAGCACACAGAACAAATGTTTCTCCTTAAATATACACACATAAAATAGAAAACTAAAAACATAAATAGTAAAATTCATAATACTATGAATTATATTGTTAGAAAACTAATAATATAATTCATAGTACTCGGTCATCACAGGTAATTAAATAAAAGCAACAGAAATGCATTACAGAGTCCTCTGAATAAAAAATAAAGTCTGGAATTGCATTGTACTGAACTAATTTTGTTCACCTGGGGAAGAAATTGACTTCTGATTTTTCTGAAGTGGTTAAATGCAAAAATTAATTCAGAAGAACTTCCAGTGTGGTAACTCTTTATGTAGGAAGATGCAACAGCATGCATGGAAGGGTCAAGGAGGAAAAGTAATGTTGTGACTGGAGAAAATCCTCCATCAGGAATTCTATTTCTGCCCTGTTATTTCATGGGGAGGCACAGACACACAACAATAAATAAACAGCAATAAACTCCAGTTACACCCTGGGGACTGCACAGAGGAAAACAGATCAGGCAAAGCCACTGGGATCTGATTTTCCAACTCATGGGCCCAAGCCCCCAGTAACACTGACAGTCAATGCAAAAGCTGCAAATGTACCCAGAACCTTGTGACTTCAAAATGACATACTTCATTTAGTCATCTTCAGAACTGAAATGCTTTGCTTTGCTCCACAACAAGAACTTTTTTGTTTCAGTGCACAAAATGAGTTTCTCATGAGTTAGGCATTCCAAAAAGCAGCAGATTGGAATCACGATGACCTTAATTTTCCACAAAAAGAAGAAATATCTCACATTTGACCTTTTTTATCCAGTTAAACATCTCAGGCCAAGTTTGAGGAGCATCAGGCAAACTTGGACAGCAACAGTTTGAGAGGCTCAGAACTGACCCAGTGAAAAAAATCCCATTTATTTCAGCTCAGCTTCTCTGAATAAATGGGTGCAAGCCATCAGACTGTGTGACTGAAAGTTTGTGTTCCAGCTGGCTACAGCTGTCCAGAACAGACACAAAGCTTTCAGATCCACTGCTGATGCTTTTAACCTTCAGAAGAGCCACACGTCAAGCCCAGTACAACTAAACAGAGGTTTCAGGCAAATCATCCATTTCTTCAAACGTATTCAGGGTGTTTTTGCTATTAGTTCTTGAATTATCATCTTGAATTTTGCTTGGATCTGCAAAAAAATGCATTGTAAACAAAACAGGATATGGTAGAAACTGTATAGGCAAGATCAGAGTTTTGCACCTATTTTTTTTTTTTTTTTGTTAAAAACATGTATTTATTTAAACAGCAAGCTCTCAGTTTGCTACCATATCTTCTACAGAAATTTTTCACCTCAGAGGGAGAAAAATTTCTCCATTTCTCCAGGACACTCCTGCTCTGGCAGCAGATGGATGTCTTGGATTTCCTGGCCAACATTTATCTCATACACTATATATGTTACAAAACTTGCTTGTCATCAACCCTCTCTCCAAGTCTTTAAAAGTAATTTAACACCACTGCCATATTAGCCATTAGTTTCTCTAGTAGTAATGTGCAGTTTAATATAAGAGTTTATGTTTTGAAAGATATAAAACTGTATCAAAAAGCATTTCTAAGAAAATATTCTGCAAATAGAGTGTCATAAAATTCCACTGTACCTGTTGGCCCTGGATCTTCATTAATAAATGAAACATGGGTTTTCCACTCGGTCCATTTCACTTCATTAATCCTGTTTACATTTACATAAATTGTGTTATCAGCATGAATTATCCCCCAGCTACATCCCTGACCTTCCCCCTTGATTCCTTCCTGGGATTGTCATACTTGACCACCTGCTTTGCTGGCACTAAAGCCTGAATGTCTTTTGCACTATATGAAGGGGAGAATAATATCAAGACTACTTCATAATTTCACACATTGTTAGTACAGCCTTGAAACATTTAAGTATTTTTCATTAAACAGCACAGTTCTTTAATATGGTAATCATCAATTACCAATCAACTTAACTGTGATTGCTTTTAAGCTGACATTCAAAGGAGATTATGATAAAGTGACATTTACTGCAAACACATTTGATGCTTCTACAGTCAAAACATATGAAGATGAAAATCTTTTCTCATCAAAAGATTGCCTACATAAAAATTTATACATTTTTCCTATTTAAACAACTGGCTACAACTGAAAAAAATTGTATTTTTCTGCATAATTTTAGAGATAATAGAAATGTTTTAAAGAGGGTTTTGAGGAGAAATAACCTTGAAGCAGCATAAAGAGAGCAGAATTGATAGCACATGATTCCAGCTTTGCTTTACCTTAAACACACCCTGGTGTCATTTTCAGCCACTTTACACCGTTCTCCCAGCTGGAATTTTTTCCTCAGGCATTTTGGTAAGAATTTTTCAAATTCCAAAATAGTCCTGGCTCTCTATTGGCAGTAAATAGTAAAATGAGAATGGTTAGCTGTGGTCTGATTTCACAGCATGCAGTTTGCAGTTTTTAACAGGTCAAGAGCCAGCACCAAAACCAGCAAATCACTGCTAATTTGTGCAAACAGGGATTCAGATTCCTCGAAAAATAGTGAAACATCTTCCAGGGGATATATGGTGATATATCCAGGGGAATGCAAGTCATGACAGTGCATGGGTTGGAAATCCAAGCCATGATACCATCTTTAAGATTGTTAATTACAAAGTTCCTACAATTCTCTAATACTGGATTTGTTTATGTCTGTTATTCATGCAAAACCAAATGAGGATTATCTTTAACACTTAACCTTCTGTGTCAGCATGAAGGTTTTAGCCCAAGCACCTCCCAAATTCCCAAACAAACCTGGAGTTTCCAGATGTGCTCACTCTCCTTAGAAATATCCTCCACAGTCTCTCCCATTAGTGCAATCAGCATGTTCAAGAGAAGAACAAAAGTCAGCACAACGAAAGTGATGAGGAGCAGGAGGAACAGGACAGGGTACTTGGAGTTCTGCTGGATCTCCAGGTCACCCAGCCCCAGGGTGAGCTTGAACAGATCCATCAGGACAGGCCCCAGGCTGCTGTTGGAGTGGCACTCCCCACCCTCCTGGCATGTCTCAATCAGGGCAGCCAGAGCTGGGAAGGAAGCAGAAGGAAGTTTCAGTCACAATCATTCTTTAGGAATACAGAATCATTATTTAGGAATACAGGGATTTCATCCCAAAGAATTCAAACTGTAGATGAGAGCCAGAGCTGCCCAGCCACACAGAGCAGCCAGGAGACAGCTCCAGGAGACAGAGCCCACATCCAAATGAGATTCCAGGGATTTGAGACCAAGGCAAATCTATTCACACCTAAACTTAAAATCCAGAATAAACCCCAACATGAGCTCTCATGCAAACAGGGTTCTTATTCATAATAATGCTAAAATTTTTACCCACACAGAGCATCAATGATTTTCTGCAGTAATATTTACCTACGCCAAATCCCAGCAGAAACACGATGTACACAACCAAAAACTTGATCACATCTTGCAGGATAACCTGAAAATGGAATGGAACAGTTGACAGAAATTAAAATTCAGAACTAGCTTTGTGCTTTTGAATTCTGCAGGGACACAGGTGAGGCACACACTGAAGCACAGACTGCTCTCCTTGAGCAACAAACCCAAAGGTCTAATTTTTTATCTCAAGCCTGCTGTGCTCTCTGAGAGTGACTAATTCTGTACAATACAGACATTGCAGATTATGATGCTATTAAACTGCAGAACTACATTAGCTGGAAAAAACACAAGCTACTCATATAGTTAATGTAATAAAAATGTCAATATTAAAGTACAAACTAGTTCCTGCTGTTGAAGAAGAACAAATATTGTGTTCTGCTGAAGTAATGCATAAAAACTGGAAATAAGGAATTAAAAAACAAACTATAAAATACATATAATTGGTAAATATACTTGATTTAGATTGTAGAACAATGGAGTATCATCAGGCAGGTAAAAGAAAAGAAAAACTTGCCTTTTGAATCATCACACTGTAAATGCCCATGGACTGGAAACCTCTGGTGAAATAGAGCATATTGGCCCAGCCAAGGGCCATTGCCAAAACAAGACACACCAGGTGTTCTTTGTAGGAAAACAAGTACAAAAAGACAGAGAAGATCACAAGCAAAGCTTGTATAAAACTGTTAAAAAACAAACATATACGCAAAAGAGAAATTACTAGCACAAAACCAACAACAGAATGGCAAAATATGAAAACAAGATTTCTCTGCTCTTTAGGCTAAATTTCTGATTTCATGCTGCTTTTTTATTCTCCCCATGAAATTGGCATTATAGTTTAATGATAAAATAGGTCAGTGCAAGCAGTATATTAACATATAAGGATTATATTTATTAAATTTAATTTAGGTAAACTATTCTCCCCAAAAGAGCTGCTCAATGCAAATAATGCTGACAGAATTGTAAGAATCCTTACAATATCTTAGAAGCCATTTAATTGTAGCTTTAGCTTAATGAATCGATAGAATTATTAGAGATTTTCCACTGGCATGTGGGAAAAATCCACTCCAGCTACATCAACCCTGGCATTGTTACTGACAGTGTAGCCAAGAGTTTGTGTTAGGGAATAGCTGCAGGCAAACTTATATCCATCCCTCTAAAACTGATAATTTTGAGGAGAAAAAGTGAATATCTGCTACAGGAGCACATTCTCTGTGACCATGAGATAGAGAATTTTATATACAGTAGAAAAAAAAAATATATATGTCAGACTTACAATGCAAAGTGGAACCAGGCATCAGAGAGAATGGACTGCAGATCTGAGGGCCTGAGCAGGAAGATGGCCACACTCTGTGCAGGCAGAAACAGAAAATGCAGGCATGGTGAAGAGAAAACAGACCTCAACTTCTGTTTCTCAAAATAATTTAACTGGTGTTCTTAACTAACCCACGTACTGATAAGATGTGGTAACTTCTAGAATTAATTTTTTACAGGGCTCTGTAAATTCTGTAATTTATATTACAGATATTTTTAATATCTGTAAATTCAAAGGTTAAAAGTCTGTCATCTCTGGCACAATTTAAGTTACTGTTTTTAATTACTTACATGGCAAAGTTATACCATGGGATTTCTCTTTCATTACAACTTGCAATTCGTTTTTCCTTAAAGCAAATAATTTGACAAAACTGATATTTATACAAATACCAGATCAGTTTGAAAAGCAAATATCCTTATATTTATTTCACAATTGTAATCAACTGTATAACCAGGGTCATTCTGAATAAGTGATTGTGTCAATGATTTGAAAGTTATACATATCAAAGACATTCCATGTGTATTGTCAATATCAGCAGCAGCATATTCATAAATGTAGAGAAGTTCTTTACAAATCAGGTGTATATTTGTTACAAAAAAAAAAAAATCTTACCTCTTTTATGGCTAAAAATATTGCTCCTAACATAACCATCACCTGTCCTGACAGCTGCAGCCACCCCACTCCTCGGGTCAGAGCCAGTGGATAAGGAGGAGCCTGCAAAGCAAATCCAGAAGGAAAATCTCAGTTCCATCCCTGAAGGGTGAAAGGAAAAGCAGCAGAAACCCTCCCACCTGTAACTCTCTGGGTTCTCAATTTCTTCCCTTCCAGGGAGAAATTTCTTGATGTATTTACACAATCAACCCCCTAAAAGTGATGTTTGAAATATCAGAAATTTCTTTCTTAAAAAAACCCCAAATACTCTCTTCCCACCTTCAGAAATTTCACAGTATTTGTATCATTTATTTGTATCTTAAGTCACTTCCACACAATGCAAATCTGATGCTCCCACACAGATGTGGGGATGTGGTCTCTCTATATCTAGATATTCCAATATCTGGCCTTGTTTTAGCATTTTAAACACAATGCAGGGAATGCTGTTGCCTTTTAAGTCAGTAAAATTTAGTGAGGTTCAGCTGCTGTACTCACTTCATTTTCATTAGGCCTGTGGTAGGAAACCAATGTTAATGTCACATTGTACAGGAAATAAAAGCAGCAGGACATGAAGAACATGTGCCTTGCAAACTTCTTCCATTTCATCCTCAGCAGTGAGTTCAGAGGCTCCAGAGTCAGCATCTCGTGACGATTCTGAGGAGAAAAAAAAAATAAACAAAAAGTTAAATATTTCAACTCACTACCTGTAAGGAAACTGATTTTAAGGTGTGAATTTTGTGTATTTCATTCCATGCTATCCTTGCTGTTCTAGAAACACCTCTGTGCTCAGGGATGGGCCAGATCTCCCTGGGATGGAAAAGACTGTCCCAAAATAACTAACCTGTGTTGCAGGAGCTGAATGCAGATTTGCTTACAGCTGACATTATGCAGCAGCATACAATTTATCTTGCTCCTGATAGAATAACTGAGAATCAAAAATTACTGTTCACAAGTAATTCAGTTGTTTGCAAGGCTGACAATTCTAATATGGGGATACTGCTAGGGAAAAATTATATTTGTGATATAATTATAATAGTTTATTATTATATTATTGTATTATAGTATTATTATCTATTTAATAATTTAATATTTTATTATAATAATGTTTTTCTTATATTTTAATAATATAAATTTATATTTTAAATAAGAATAGGCACCTTACCCCAATATTTGTGTTATAGACAATGATTTCCAGCACTGAGTTGTCAGCAGTGGTGTCCAGCTCTGTCAGGTCATACAGAGAAGACTGAACAGGACCATAAGCCCAGTCTGTGAATTTTCTGGACAGGCTCCTGTTTGGCTTCTCTCTGATCTCTCTGCTCAGGATGTACTTCAGAATCTAAAACATGAACAAATGATTTGTCAGCAGCTGTGCTGTTCAGGGAAAGGAGAAACACAAGAATACACTTGCCCAAACTCCCACCTTTTATCTGTAACAATTTGTACAGCTGCTCAATTTAATGTATTTGTAATTTTGTTATTCAGTGAGGGGTGCTGGAGGTGAAAAACCTCCAAGAAGTAAGTTCAGTGTTTTTAATGCCTTCTGATTTTCTGTCAGAGATATTTTTCTAAAGGATGAAAGCACAATTTTCCATGTGTTCATTTATGCCTTCCTTGAACTTAATTACTTTCTAAATCATTCCATTGCCAATTCTTTACACTGCAGTTGATTTATGCAAACCAAACTCTACAGCAATACAACAGAGCAGTTCTAGTGAGATTTCTGAAATTGTTTGGTGGTAAATGCAGAATTTCTCTACAACAGAAGGCTGGTTCTAAACAGCTTGTGTGGTTTGTACAGAGGGAGGGAGTTACAGAGAAACCTGGAAGCATTAAAACAACACTGCAATGGAAATATTTGTGTTTTAAACAAAATTAGCTCAGTAATACTGATACAAACCAGCCTGGAAAGAGATGTGTCAGAGCACAAGTTTCTCTTGGATGCTGCTGAAATCACACCCACCTCTAATTTCCCAGTTTTTGCAGCTAATTGCAGCGGCGTCAAACCCTCCTTATTCTTGGTTTTTTCCAGGTTTCTGTCTTTGCTTTTCAGCAGGATCATGTCATACATTCTCATCACAAAGTCATTCTGTGTTTTGGAGTCCTCTGCCACGGTCACTAATGCATGGAGGATGTTGTTTCCTCTGGAATCCTGAGAGGAAATGTTGGTCCTGGCATTGTCCATTAACAGCTCAATTATGTCTGGCTGGTTGGTACATGCTGCCAAAGCCAGTGCAGTCTCACCTGCAGCATCACAAAATGCAACAAGTGGTCATGGTTCATTTCATCAGAACAGAAAATATTGTGTTAACCATCTTAATATATTGATTATATTGATTGTACTGGATTAAGCTCTTGTTTTATGGAGGTTTTGGGTATTCCTTCTTAACTTTTCCAGAAATATCTCAATTCCACTTACCAAAATAAAAGCCTTCATGCTTGTGTTTGGGATTAAAGAAAATACCCTGGGCACGAGCATTGACATCAGCTCCTTTCTCTATGAGGCTCTGGGTGATTTCATACTGTCTCCTCTCAATGGCAATGTTTAGAGCTGTCTGGCCTGGAAAAGCAGACACAGAATTTAGAGTTGAGTCTCTCAAGCACACTCTGAAGCATTAATAATATTTCACAAAAGATGGCATCAATGATACTGAATAAAAGTTGATTCTAGGATTTAAACCATTATTATTTTATAGAGGTTATGTATAACCATATACCTGAAACTGCTATCAGATGCCAATACCTTTATATGCCTCTTCTGTGTATGCTGCATTGATAAATCTCTCCAAAATGCCATTTTCCTCTGCAAAGGACAGGAGCATGTTCACTATCTCATTTGTGTTCTGGTTGATGTTCAGCAGAGCTTTCATCAGACAAGTTTTGCCAGTGTCTGAAGCCGTGAACTTCTTCATCAGGTAATCTACAAGAGTGAATTTTGAGATTAAATCCTTTTAATTTATTAAACTTCTGTTCATTAGGGGTGAAACCTGAGGGCTATAGATGGACACAAACCATTTCCCAAACCAGTACTCCATCCTGTTCACTTCATTCTTGAGCACCAAGGCAACCTTGATGTTCCTGTTGGACATCCTGGTGCCAAAACTCCCAAATTCACAGGGAAAGAAAGATAATTCCAAGGCAAATAAAGATTCATAGGGAAATAAGGATCATTCCCAGGTTTAGGCAGATCTGGCAGCCCCCCATCCCCCAATGCCTTGTGAAGGCTGACCTAGAAAAGGATCTCTTGAATGGACACACATTGGGCAGCACAAGAGGCCAGCCAGGGCTGCACCCAAGATGAACCAAAATGGTCCCAAAATGCATGACTGCTCATGGGGTCTCTCACTTTTATAAGTTCTGTGCCATTTGCATCTTGGAGTTAATTGTTCAATTCCAGCTTTAGCCCATGCAGTCCATCCTTCTTGTTTTTCTCTCACCAGCCCACATTGTTTGTGCTCTTGGGCTGAGATTTGGATCATTTGTCCTTGGTCCCCAGCTGGAGAAGGAATTGTTTTGTCCCCCTGCTCTGTGAAAAGAGGTCACCATCCCCTAACACAAAGCTCAGAACTACAAACTAAAGCAGCAGAGAATCAAAAAACCACAAAATCTCCCAGCTGAGGCATCAGCCAGGTGCCTGCAGGGCTCACCTGGCACGGGCAGGGAGGTGCAGGCCCCCGAGCGCTCCCTGAGCTCAGCCAGCAGCCGCTGCAGCTCCTCCACGTTCCCCTCGGACACTGCCCGGAACAGGTTCCTCTTCAGCTTCTTCCTGGCACTCCTCAGCTCAGGCCCTTGGCACGTGGGAGCACTGGATTGTAAGAAATCATCATGAAATTGCTGGTGTGATTTATGCTGGTGTATTTTATTTTTTTTAAGAAGAGTAAAACCAAATACAATTGTTGGCCCTAGACTGGACGAACTTGCCCTGCTGCCATGGATAGCTCAGAACATTTCTCCCATTGCTTATCTGCAGCTAAGTGGGCTTTTGAGAGGCTGCTTTATTATAAACAGCTCATTTTTCAAGTATTTTGTGGGTTTTATTCAGTTTGTCCATTCTTCTGGAATACAAGCTAAGGAATACTTCTTTGCTCTGCCACACTGACTGCAATGCTGAGGTTTCCTGGGGCTGCTCTCACAGCAGAACAGAGTTCTTTACCTCACATCTTACACCACTTTCTGATCATCCTTTACTCTGGAAAAAGAATGATTTCATATTTCCCCCAGGCAGAAATACTCCATGCCTGGTTGTGGTGTGTGGGCCCTGTGTTGCCATCTAAAAAATACCCATTTTATATAAGGAATCCTCACACTACATATGAAAATTGAGAGATTAGAATTGTTTATTTTGACATTTAATTATTGAATGATCAGAAAGGCATGTTCAAACATGATCTTTTCTTTTTTTTAAACTGGCAGGAAAAATAGGTAAAATCTACCCTACCACAGATTGACTCAGTGCTGAGAAATATTTGTGTCTCCACTCACCCGCAGCTGTCCACGTTGGGGCTGTATTCAGTGGCATCATCCTGAAGAGACTGGGGGGAATCCATGTCTTCCCCATTTGCAGATGCACTGTAGAGAAAGAAAAGCAAATGTGCCAAGGTATTAGCAGGCATTTTGGCAAATTGCACAAAGAACCAGTAAATGGCAGGTTAGAGTATCTGCACTAGAGCTTAAATTAGTCAAATTTGACATTGGCCTTTAAATTCTATCATTTTATCTCCCACATGGATTTTAAAGTGAGTGATAAAAATGAAGAGACTCACAGGATTTTATTATATTTTTAAAAAAGACCACATTAGGAAAGCAATCTGCTTTGTGTTTTATTATTTCACTACAGATCCTGAAAACCGTGGGAACTTTTTTCTTTTTTTTTCTTTTTAATGATCACTGCTTTTTATGCTTCACCCTGAATGCTTGAAGCTTGCATTCTCCCTTTTCACATGCTTAATTTGTCATCTGGCACAAAACAAGTGCTAAATCAGTAGCAGTGAGGGGGTTGCAAGCCCACAATGAAAGATTTACCTAAAGATTTACTACACAGAACACTGGAGGCAATTCAGGAGTGTTTTGTGGCTGACTTGAGTGAAAGAAATTGAGGACTGGGCCCTAAATAGATGTGTAGGTGATATATTTAAAGGATTTTCAATGGCATTGATATTTTGTAATTGCTGTACATAATTTCCACACGGTCCTAAAAGCAGATTTGACTTAGAAAAATTAAGATAAATGAGTTTCTTACTTGTATTTTTGTTTCTCTGAGGTTCAGATTGGATGAACTACCTCAGGTTAATAATTTAGGGAACCTGAGCTATTAATTACTGGCAAAACAGATGCATGGACAGCACTGCTGTGCAGGTATTCCCTTGTCTTTGAAATAAATCTGGGAGCTCTGAGTCCATTCTCATTCCGTCTGTCTCCTCTGCAGAAAGCTGAGTAATGTGGTGACAAAGCACATGTGCAGGTCACTTCCTGAATGACAGGGGGAAATTTGGACAGCTCTCCTCTGACACCAAAATCAGCCTGTCAGCCAATTCCTAAAAGCTGACCAGGCATCCTCAGCCACAAAAACCTTTGGCCATTCTGGGCCTGTGCCTGATTTATGACATATTTCACTTATTCATAATTATTGGTTGTTAGCACCTCACACATTTTTTAAAATTAAATGTATTCATCCCAGTCATAATTTTTCTCTATTCATTCAGCATAAATGGCTGCTTTAAATATTTCAGATTCAGCATTTCCACGTTTGATTGTTAATGAGCAATAGAGGGAAGACGTCAGCAGCCAGCTGGGAACAGCTAAATAAGGCTGTGGTCTTCACACTGCAGAAAACACCCAATGAGAGCATGGAGTTTGTTCTAATAAGAGGCTAAGATTTAAAAAAAAAAAGAGATTTTAAATTTATTCAGATCTGAGGTCTGATTTATTCCATAGAAACGACAGCAGGAGATAAAACCAAAGATAAATCTCCAGTGAAGTTCTGTCTTTGAAGTGACCAAAAGCTGTAAAAAGTCATGTGAAATCCTGGCAGTGTGGCCCAAGGAGAATTAAAGGGCAGGTGCTGAAAGAAAATAGATTCATTTGCAGCAGGAGCATTGCTTGTGCATTTGGAACTTACCAGGGGCGAATATTGGAATCCATGGGTTTGGAAAACACAGGGGGAGAGGTGTTATTGGGACTGGCATTGCTTTCAAAACCATCAATCTCCAGGAAAAAGTGGGAACTGTTGAAGACAGTGCATTTAAAGAAATATCAGTGATAAAAGGCAAGCCCAACCTTAAACCAAGAAAAGAACTACCAAGGGCAAGCTTGATCATTTATCTCTCCTGGCATTAAAGCTGAGCTGGAGCTGAGGCTTATCTGCTTTCCCTGAGGGGACCCAGCCTGTGCCCAGCTCTGCCAGGCTGGCAGATGGGCAAAATTCCCAAGGTAATTTTGGAACACATGGCATCAGATGCTGACATGTGTGAGCAGCAATCTCTAAACCAGCCTTGCACCCAGTTCCTGTCACTGCCCAGCCACACAAAAATGGTTTCAAAAATGGTTTTTTAAAATCCCAGTCCCTGCTCTTCCAGCCAGGAGCCATCAGGATGGATCATTTCAAACAGTGATAGAGATTTAAATTAAATCAGAAAGTTTGAAAGGTCACACATTGAGTGACATCAGGCATTTCCACCAGCCAGGGCTGAATGTGTCCCCTTGCCTGCAGAACGTTTAATTGCTTTCTCTATAAATAATTACATAAATATTGATAGGGAAAAGAAATAAAATTTGGAACAACACAGACAAAGTGATACGAAAAGAAAGATTTCACCTTTTAAAAGCCTGCAGAGTTGAGAGGCAAAAATCAATGGCTTGGTTTTAGTGGATCTCAGTAAAACATTGCTACAGCTCCCACAGACTGAGGAGTTTCAGGGGTGGAAGCAGCAACTCCTACAGGGGCTGTTGTTCACAAACTGCCTTACAGCTCTGAAATATTGCAGTAGTCACCTGGAAAACCTTTCCAATTCACCTAATATTTATGGGTTTGTCCATAGGGCATGTCTTATCTAACTGCACTTCCAACAAGATGTTTTGGGGAAGATGAAGTAGTTGCATTGATGGGAAAATGCAACAAAAAATCTTATTTAAAATGGCATTATTAGGACACCAGTGAACATCCTGCTGATATTTGCTAAAACCAGCAGTATCTGTTAGTTGCAAATAACAATATCTGTTAGCTGCAAATAACAATATCTGTTAGTTCCAAATAACAATATCTGTTAGTTCCAAATAACAATATCTGTTAGTTCCAAATCACAATATCTGTTAGTTCACCTCCTTCTCCAATGGCTCGATGATCCAGGTGTTAATTCTGGCACCCAACATCTGTGCAGCAGCTGGCAAGGGCACCCTGCTCTTGGGGCTGACAGATCTCACCTCTCCTGCCTTGGGGCTTACCTGGGCATGTCATGGGAGGGACATGACACCCCAAAGCCACCGTGCAAAGCAGGGTGCCATCAAATAGCCCTGTGCTGACGTGGCTCTGCCCACAGCCATCAGCAGCCCTGGCAGCCTCCTCCCCACCCTCCCCTCACATTTCCTGTGCTCAATTCCAGCCCCAGAACACCCCAGTTCCAGGGGATTCCAGCAGGGATTGCCACTGTCTGTCAGAAAGTGAATATTGAGAGTGAGAAATGCCACCCTGGCAGTGCAGCAGCTCTGCTGGGGCAGGGGAAGGAGAGTTTTAAAGGAACAGCATGGAGCAGCGTTGGAACATTTAATTAATAGGATATGTTAAAGCCCTCATTAAAATCCACGTGATGTGGGTGCTGTGTGTTGCAGGAATGCTGCCAGCCACACCCTGAGCTCTGGTTTGAGAGGTGGGAAAAACCCCAGGGTTCCTGCTCCTGAGGCCATGAGGAGTGAGAGATTGGGGCTCAGTGATTGAGGGCTTGGCTTTGGCAGGGTTCCTATAACTCCACAATCTGCCAGGGAATTGCCCCTTTTTGAAGTGCTGGGTGGATCATGAGCTGTTCAGACACTTTGTCTCCCCCCATATGCCACCAAAGAGCTCCTCTACTTGAATTTAATGGCAAAAAGAGAAATTGGACCACCCAGCCAGTGGTCTCAAATAACTAATGGCACCAGTCCTGTGAAAAGTGATTCCTCTGATTATTGAGAATTATAAATGTCAGAACAGCCACAATTGGCCAGGCCTTCAGAGTTTCAGAAATTGCCATAATAACCAGTAATTATTCAGAATGAAAAGTTTATGAATAAAAATTCATCCTCACTCTACAGTAACTTAGTTGACTCCATAGTATCAGGCAGGAATTACAGCTCATATTTCCCCATTCATATTAAATACAAACCCTCGATCCCTTTATTAATTCTCTAATATCAATTATGAATGAAAGTGAATATTTTATAAAACAGCAAAAAAGTCTCATTAACCAGACTAATGAAAAAGAGAGTGAATTTAGGTTTCTGTTTGTGATAGAATTTTTCAATCCTGCTCTCCCTGCCCTCTGTCTCTCCATAGCCTCACATGGAAATGTGACAGATTAAGTTTGAAATGCTCTCTTTTTTCAGGTCAGCATCTCTTAGATAAAACCTGGTGTGTTCTTCCATGTGATCTCTTAGAAAGATCACTTTATACCAAACATTAACCATCATTAAATCAGATTCTTGTGAGGTTACACAGAACAAAGGTGTTGGTGGTATTTCAGTGCAAAAGTTCCCCAAAGGAGATAAACAGGGAATTTTAATGGTTCAGACTGAGCTGAGTCCTACCTTTTCTTGGTGGGAGTGCCTTCAGTCACCTTTTTCTCTTGCTGGTTTGCAGGGGGATTTCCAGGTGGGTTTGTTTTCTTGCCCATTAGTGGAAGAATTTCGTTGTTATCTTTAATCATGTTTCTGCAGTAGAGAAACATCAGTTACTTGACTCCTGTTCCTTTGAAGGAAGTGTGGTGACAAAATTACCTGTTTACAGTTTCTTCACATGTAAACACATAAATATTGATGTATTCATTCTTTTTTCCCCCAAGTTTCTCATTTTTCAGCTGTTAAGGACACACCTCCACCATTTCATGTGTCAAATCTGGAGGGTTCTACACATGACTCATTAAATTTCAGTCTATGACAAGTGCCATTAAAAGTGGTATCAGGACAACCATAAATTCAAGCTTGTGCCTAAATTAAACTGAAAGGAGTCTGTCAGTCCCAGTGACAGTGTGTGTTATTTAGAGAAAAAAAAGATTACTTTTATAAGTAGCCTTAAAATTGGGCATCTTTTCGGTTATCTGAACAGTCTGCTCTTGATCAAGATAAATTCAGAAAAGTGGTAACTCCCAGGAAGATCTGTGCAACAGCAAACAGATAAAGGAAGGTTCCAGATGTGAAAAGAACAAAGAAAAATCCCTGAAAGTTTTTACTGCATTGGAGCAGTAGAAGCAGCAGATTGAAAATTATGCCCAAGGTGAGCTTAGCTAAATTATCACATGGATAACATCCAGGATTTGTGTCCTGGTGATTTCCCAACATTTCCTCAGGAAAAAGAAAAAATTCCCTTGATTCTGCTGGAGGGAATGACCACCAGCACATGACACAAAAGGATCTTGATGCAGTTACCTACCTAGGAACACCCACAGCAGGAATTCTGTAAGGAATCATGAATAACTATCTCCCTGTTTCTCAATCTACTACTCAAGGGCATCATTTTAAATGGCCCAGGATAATTTGAAAGCAAGAAGGTGAATTCAGGATACATTAAAATTCACTGAAGGTACACCCAGGAAGATTTATGAGGTCAGGGATCCATTCCCAAGGAAATCAGGGGAGTGGCCTCCATACCCAAGGACAAATGGTAAAAATAATTTGCCTGTAAAGTTTGAACTGCACATTTTTCCCCCTCCTACTCCACTTTCCTTGATGTGACAAATGTACACACACAAATTTTCTGCTCCTGTCACAGTGCTGTCACTGTGCCTTAGCACCAGGATCCCTTCATTCTGGGAGTATCAAGATACAGAAAGCAGATTGTTCAGAGTGTTTGAAAAGACATGACACCTGGTGTGAGAGAGGAGCCAAGAATATCAAATACACTGGTATTGGAGTGAAAGTCTATTAATGCATAAACAACAAATGTTTAATTATGGCAATTTTCAATCCCAAGTACAGAGAGCTGAGAATTTACAGGGTCCAAACACTCCTAAGTGCAGCTGTAATCTCTTGGCACTCTGTGGAAGAAGAACTTGAAATATTGGAAAGGACTCCTTACCTTGCAAAGGCTGGCTGAAGAAACAGGCATGAAAATAAATTTTTATTGTGTTTTCTCCCATTGGCAGGTGTGTTCACCCTAGGAAACATTCCTAGCTTGGCTGAGTTCCCTAAGAATTCATCTCACAGCTTTCATAGAAATAATTTTTAAAGGGAAAAATATTTTTGCTTGCATACAAAGTACAGCACAGCTTCTAGTAAACGCAGAGAAGAGCTGAGTTTGGAGATGACACAGGGGAGGTGGGAAGAGGGGGTTTGTCTGTGCCACTGGAAATGCCACTCACGTAGTCCCCAGGACATGTAGTGTCACTGAACACACTGATAAACATTGAGTCTAAACACAGCTAAAACAAATGACTGCTGTCCTGCTCAGTTCATAAATAATTCTGCTATTTACTTCTTACAAGTACTTAAAGAATACAAAGCAGAGTGAGGGAAAGGCACCTCCCATCCCAAGGAAGAGGCAAATGGGATTCTTGACATAAATCAAATATAAGGGGATGATGGTGGGGATGGACAATAAATAGCTTTACAAAATAAGTGACTTTAAATGAGGAGAATAGTTGGGAACAGATTTTAAAAGTCCAAAAGCCAACTAAAGGAGTTGCCAATTTGAGAAGGGCTCAGCTGGGTGGGGTGTGAAGTCAGAGGGGTGAGAGAGCAGAATGAAGAGCTGCAGGAATAAAGATTAAATTCCTAAATTCCTCCTGTTTGTGAGTGATGCTGGAGCTGCTCAGAGATGGCAACACCTCCCTGCAAGGGCAGCAGCTCCAAGCCCCATTTGCAGTTGGTTTTCAGCACAGAGATTTCAGCAGTGACTCGAGAACAGGCTGCACCTCTGAGGAGAGGTGGGAAATAACCAAACTTAGCCCTGGAGTTGTGTTGGATGGTGAGGGACTGCTGAAGCACCAGTGAGGTAAGGAAGCAGTTTGGGAAGGAAAAAGAGGACAGATTTCCTTAAGTACAGAGGGACTACACTTTCAAAAGCACAGAGATGTGACTGTATCCCAGCCAAAAAGTCTATTTAAAATGAGATTTTAATCAGCCTGCCAAGTAAATAACTGCAGGCACCAGAGCAGAAGTACCTTGCTACAGTGCTGAGGCAGCGTCTGCCTCAATTTTAATCACAATTAATTGTGTGCTGAGATGAAAACTAAGCTGGGCTCTCAGCAGCAGCTTCCAGGGCACTATCATTTTCTGGAATCTCTGACAGAAAGAGAAAAATAGTGCAGCAGCCTGAAAAGTGTCAGATCTAAGCAGTGTAGCTTATGTAACGTGATACAGAGTGTTGTCTTTGGTTGTAACTATTTTCTACTCCCATTATCTCCTTAATTGTCACTTCCAGGCCACCAGAGAAGTGGCTTATTTGAAGTGGCCAGCAAGACAAAACCCTGCATTCATTTGTAGCATCAAGAATTACTTTGAAAGGATCTGAGGAGTTGGAGGAGCACACCTCCAGTGTGCTGGGGGTAAGAAAAGGGAATTTATCAGTGATGGTGAATGGCATTCTGCCATTGCTACACATTATCACAGACGCACCTTCTGCTTATCTGGAACAAGAAAAATCACAAATATCTGTATCTTTATAGCTCAGTAACAGTTCATAGGACGTGGCTAAAGAGAGAATCCTACAAATCAGATTAAACATTCAGCTGTGATGTGGCACAAAGGTCTCCCCTTCCCTGGGGGCAGAGGAGGGGAAGTGACTCCCAAGAGCTGTTTCATTCACAGGCTGCTCAGAACAGACCATGGCACTACAAACTAATTCCCACTGGCCCATAAAAAATAAATCTCCTCCCCGAGGGGAAAGCTGATAAAGCTTCATTCTGACTTTTCTGCATTATTTATGATCAATCATATCAGCAGAAAGTTATACTTGGTAGGAAGAGCTTCATCTTCCTGTAAGATTTTTAAACTTTTGAGGGTCATTCATAGACTTCAGGTAATACCAAGAAAGCTCTTCTTGGTGAGAAATTTTCACTTTCCTATGAAGGTTCTTCCTAACAGAAATTTTTAAAAAACTCTAAAAAGCAACATTTTTTCCCCTGAGGAAAAATGATTTGAGATTATTTACTTGCCTATTTCTAATTGAAAAAAAAAAAGGGGGGGGAGGTTTTTAGTTAAAATAACTTATGCTATACCTTATATTTGACTTTCAGTGGTCACTACAGTAGCTGAAACTTTTGGTGAAAGATGATGAATGTATTAAAGTCCTGATATTACATTTTGGATCCCCTTGGCACAGGACTTAGGAAGTGCCACAGTGTTCCAGGCTGACAAACACAAATTAAATCAGGCCTGTCCTTCCTCACTCCTGAATGCCCAAGGAAACAGCCCAGCTCAGGAGAGCCATTTACAGACTAGAAGAACAGAAAGAAGCACAACAGGAACACATTGTCAGTGTGAAGGATGGGTTCCACCTCTGTCTCTGGAAGATTTCACCCCAAACACCCCCAGAGCACTCACCCTGCTCACAGCACCTCCATGTCGGCGTGGACGGATCCGGGCGGTGAAAACCAAAGCAAGGCCCCGCTGACAACATCCAAAACTCATCTGCCAAAGGAGCAAAGCCACACTCAGGCTCCAGACTACCCCAAAAACACAAAACCACTCTGCTCCAGGCATCTGGTGTGCTCAGCTGGGGAGCAGAGCCGGGGCAGCACCGAGGAGCCGCGGCCGCGCCGAGTTTGCTCCATCTGAAATTAGGGAACAGGGAGAAACTGGCCAGGCAACAACTCCTGACTTCAGAGCTGCTAAAGTGGGATGACACACAGGCAGTAATTACACACTGGGGTGTTACTAAAGCTGGGTTGCTCACAGGTGACTTCATGAAGCAGTGGAGTATCTCAGGTGATTGCTGCTCTGCAGTTTACACGCGGTTTGCAAAGGAAAATGGTCGTGCAGCTGCATTTGGGTTGTAAATGACACCTTTATGTCATGCTCAGTTTATTACATAGCATGGACCTACTCAGGAGGCAGAAAGCAAAAACAAGGAAATGATCCTAAGTGCTCCAGCAAGCAAACATTTTCGCTGTTACTTCAAAGTTTTACAAACTACGTTAGAAAATCTTGTAATTGCACAATGCTGTCAGGGAAAATGTGGTGGGTGGGTTTAAATTCTTCCTTACCTGTAAAAGTTTTAAATTAAATTTAATTCATTAAAATTTAATGAATTTTAATGAAACTCACAACCAGGTTGGTTTCACATCCCTGTCACAGGATGGCTTTTCTCAGCTTTTCTACTTTGGAGCTGTTGAGCAATGGTGAATGCAGAATTCTTGCCTGGGACATACCAGAAGAGTGACCAGGGGTTCCTCTGCTCTTTTTATAGAATCTTTGCACTGTCACCAGAAATAGGATGTGAAAAACTCCCATGTCTTTGCAGTCAGACCTGCAAGGTGTATTTACAGCTGCTGGTCTTGAGTTAATTATTAGATAGGAGTTTAGGAATAACTATGTAGGCAGCAAAACAGGAATCTTTTTTCAGCTTGTCTACACAAGGGCAAAAAAAAGTCAAGTTTGGGTGGAGGAGTTTTGATAAGAAGTAGGTAAAAATTTGGAAGTAAAACAAAAATACCTTTGGACACTATAACACAGACATTTTAATCCAAAGACTATGGCATTAATCTACACACTTAAGGTAAGCTCCTCCTGATCATAAATTATCTTTAAAACCAGGTCTGCTGGGTGTTACATTTGCCTCAGACCTTGTGTGAAATGCCAGGAGCACTGCACAGCTCCTGCTCATCAGTCAGCTCCCAGGAGCTGTGTGGGGAAAGGGCTGTGCCTGGGCTGGTTGGCTTTGGCACCAGGGATCCCTTTGCTTGGAGGGGCTGAGCACACATCCAGCTCTGCCTGACAAATTCCTGCTCTGCTCCAAACCCTGTGCCAGGAGATGTTTTTCACATCTTGCCAAATGCCTGAGCTCAGCTGTGACAACCCAGGGGCAGATGCTTTGATGGCCTTTTAATGTAAGAACCTGGAATAAGGACTGGATCCTGCCATTCCCTCCTGCCTGGGACTGCACCAGCTTGGTTCTCAACACAAACTGCAAGGAACTGTTTAATTGAAATCACTCTGAGGGTGGAAATAGGCAAAGCCACAGGAAATCTGGGTGAAGGTGCATTTGAGGACTCTTGCTTTACCTCTGATCAACCACAGTAACAAATCCTTTTGCTAAGGAGGGGAAATGAGTTTGGCAGCAAGCAGGAGTTTGAATTTGGAAAGCAGCTATATCTGAAAGCCCCCAGATCTGTGGGGTTTAGCAGAACACAGCACCTAGCAGCAAGGTCTATTTATAATGTTGTGGCAGCCATCCAGAGAGGAAAATCCAGGACAAGCTGCAGCAGGAGAGGCAGAGCCCTGCTCCCAAGCTGCCCAGGAAAGGTGCAGGGACTGCAGGAGCTGTGAGCAGCTCACAGCAGCTCCTCTCCATCCTCCTGGGAGCAGCTGCTCCTTGCACTGCCAGGGCAGCCTTGACCCCCTGAACCCCAGTGTGGCCTTTCCTCTCAGATTTGGGGAGCAGCAGCCCTGCCTGGCTCTGGCTGATCTCCCTGCAAACAGAATTTTGGGGTGCTGTGAGCCTGAGCTGGGCAGACTCGAGGGGCAGGAAATGAGAGGCAGAGCTCCAGCCAGTCACATCTGTGCAAACATTTTCTTCCAGTTTTAATCATTAACCTGCTCAGCCTTTTTGTTCCCTGCTCCACCCTGATGTTTCTGACAAGGGCAGCATTTTTCAGGAGCCATGGAGGGTTTTGCAAGAGGATCTGTCATGACCATTTCGTAGAGTTTTACAGCAGTCACCAGCTGCTGCAGCTACTGAAGAGATGCCAGAAGGGCCAAGAAGATTATTAACATGCATCTCCTATTAAAAATTACTTTAAAATTCCAGCTTTGGACAGTCTGTGCAGCACAAATAAGCAGCAGAAGCCCTATGTGGCATTATTTTGTTTTCCTAGGAAGTGTTAGACTCAGTAGAAACCAAAATGAACAAGATGAAGGAAAGCCCAGATGGGAGGGAATGAACATTTGGAGATCTTCCATCTGACATCAGCGAGTCAGAGCAGCATTTGCTCTTCTGCTGATACAGGACACCATCCCAGGAAAACTCACATTAAAAGTTATTCAGATTTTGTATTTAATTCTGTGATTTTCAGTACCCCAACAGAGTCACTTAGGGGAAAAGCCACACTCTAGATGCATTTTTGACCTTGGATAACATCAAGAATAATTGTAAATTACTTGTTGCCATCATTGCATTCACCAAGCTCCTTAAAAATAATCCAAAATATGAGAAGTAAAACACTGAGCATACCAGTAGCATCCCACTTCCCCATAGCATAGTGTTTAATTGATTCACAGGAGTCTCCCATGATTTTTCACTGTGCTCTCCTCACCCCTCCCCTCAGAGTTAAACTTGTCCTGGGATCACCTCTGTGTGCTGCTACACAAAGAGCTTTTCACACCTCTCCAGACAACTGAGTAGCACTTGCAAATATTTATACATGATGCTCATAAATTGCAAGATAAGAGGCTGCTTTATGCAGCTGAGCAACAGGAAAATGAATTAGCCTGCAAGTGTGTGACTGTCACCTACCAGGAGACAGCCTTGTGGGAAGTCATTCCAGGAAAATCCATTCCAGGGATATCACTTACCAGTTGGTGCAGTCTGGCTGCAGGGACAAGTCAGCCTCTTTAGCAATGCTGGGATGGATTTCTGCACTGGAGATATCATTCCCAGAGATCCCTGCCAGAAAAGAACAGCCCCATGCACAAGGGGATGGAGAAGGTTTGCTGTAGCCTCCATCACAAATATATTCCCTGCAACTGTGGCACTGTGTTTACTCTTTCTCTCTTTCTGCTTGGGAAACAAAAAAAAAAAAGTTATCCTAATTATTTTCTATTTTTCTTCCACACTATACATCCTGAACCCAAGTGCAGCTGCTGCCCTGAGAGTCCTGCTCAGCACAGGGAGAGCTCCACTCATGGCACTCCTCAGTCTGTCCCTGCTGTTTTCTTCCTTTCTGCAGCAGGGAAAAGGAAGATTTTTATTCTGCATTTCAGCAGTGCCCTGCAGCAAGATCAAAGAGCCTATATCTCAACCTCCACCCACTCCCTCCAGCCAAAAACCCCCCAAACTGCCTCCCTTATTATACCCTCCCTTCCCCCTTATTATACCCTCTCCCACCTGACAGAGTGCTCACTCCCACCTGCAGCTGATTCCCACATCTGTGGCCAATTCCCTCTGCAGGCATGGGCTCAGTAATGATTGTTGAAATAAGTGCAGTAAAACCCCACTTGATGTTAGTGGCATCAATATTTGACTTCAGGCCACAGTTCTCCCTTCTCCTGGCAAAGTGTCAGGGCTACCTAAGCACGAGATCATGATAAGCAACGGCAAGAATGGATTTGTTATTTTTTTCCCAGTGTGTTTTCCTGCATTTGTGCTGTTCTCAGTGTCCCCTGCCACTCCTGAGGCAAAACCCAACAGCCCAAACCTACAGAGTCCTTTTCAGCCCTCACTGGGCAGATGTGCAGGTCCAGATGTGCAGGGTGGTGGCTGCTCCTCTTGTCCCTGTCCTGTGAGCATGTCCTGCTGCTGGTGCTGTGGGTCACAGGCTGGGCACAGGGGGGAGGCTCACCAGGCCATAAAACCTTTGGAGGATAAAATAAAATCAGTTTTAGGGGCAGGAGAGGGGCAATTTTCCTACAGTTGGCTCTTGGCTGAGGGAGCCAGGCCTCCTGTGTGACACATCCCAGCTCAGAGAGGTCTCCCAGGGCACAGACCTCCCTTGGCTGCTGAGTCTCACCCTCCCAACTAGGTCAGGCTGTTCTGCAGCTGTTTCAGCCTGAGTTTGGGACTCCTCAGTTGTGGTGCAGAGTTTCTGGTAACGCTGAGCAGCGCTGGGGAATGAGGCAACATGAAAATGCCTCAAGGAATGCTCAGTGAGGAAAGCAGGGCCCCACCTAAATGCTGCATTTTTTTTGGCTCAGGTTTGTGCTGCCACTGCTTGACTCAAGTAGTTTTTGGAGGGTGAGCACCAAAACTGGGGAGGAACTTTTTCATGTTCTAAGAAATTCAGGTTGAACTAATGGTTCAGTCATTTGATTTTTTTTTAAAACATCAAACCTCCCTTCTTAGAATGGGGATATTTTTATCTGTCTCATCCATCTAAATCTGGGGAATGGTTCATTTCCATTCCCTCTCCAAAGATCTGTTTAGACCTGTAAAACACAGAAGGGGAACAAAAATTCCCTCACTACCAGGCCTTAAACTGAGAGCTAAACTTTGTATCAGCTGCAGCTCAGGAGCTGTGGCAAACTGAAGTCCCTGCAGGCCCCTTCCACTTTTTGTCAAGTTCTTTCTGAAGAATAAATAAATGAAGAATTGAAGGTGAACATCTTCCAGTTGAAATAAACCCTCAGATGCTTTGGGTCCCCAAAACAAGAGCTCCAAATTCTGCAGGTCCCTCGTTGCTGCAGTCAGGAGGGCACTGAATAAATCTGGTTTGAAACTTCCAGTGATTCCAAAGGGAATTCTTTGGGCAGACATGTATCATATGTACCCCAGCATCTTTCCAGAATACATTTTCCCTGCCTCGGTTTCAACCCATTATTCTAATTAAAACCTCTTTCATTATGCAAATTATCTCCTCTCTCAGTTTTCAGTTATTCTGTGCATATTTCAAAACCAGCTGTTTCTATCTGTCCCTGCAATCATCCTCTAGAGAAAACATCACCTTTTTCCAGCCCTAAACTCCTGTGATGAGGGATGTGGTGCTCCTTGTGTGTTCCTCTTTGCCCCTAAAGCCCTCCAGGCTTTCCCCTCTGACAGGAGCTCCCTTTTTCCTGGGTGGGTCATTATCTGCATTCTCCTCTGGAAAAAGAGGAACTGTCTGGGTTAAACCTCCTCTGTCAGCTTGGAGAGAAGTGAGCTGGACTGGTGGCATGGCTGGAAACTGCTCTTTCTGGCCCAGTGCCTCAGACACTTCCTCCAGTTCCTGGAACAGGGAGCTGCTCCTGCTGCCTGACACAGCAATTCCACCTTCCATCCCAACATCCAGGTGAGTAAAATGTTGATTTTAGAGGCTGATTACAGCAATGAGTGAGGAACACAGCTCTGGGTGATGATGGAGCATGAAAAACTTTGATGATGCTGTGAGTGTTGGCGTCTCCTGCCCTGCCCACAGGAACAGGGAATGTTTCAGATGGAGATGGAGCCACAGCATCACCAGCACAGCAGGAGGAGAGCAGTCCAGTGAGCTCAGCTGGATGATTTCTCCTTCCCAGAGAAATAAATGCTCCCCACCACGTGTTTAGAAGATTAACATCTGCTGTGGGAGAAACTGGATCCAGATTTCCTCTGTGGAAGCTATTCCATGGTGAGAAGGAATCCCAGTCTGCATGGTGGGGCTGATGGGAAGCACTTCAGAGCCCCAGAACCACATCAAGGAGAGCCAGGGTGTCTGTGCTGACTCTGGCAGCATCAATGGAATCCTCTTCCTCCCCAGGCCTGGTAAATCCATGCCTGTGCCCAGTGGAGCAGACAGGGAGACTTGTAAGAAGCATTTTTAACTGGAAGAGGGTTCTCAAATCAGCCTGATCAAAATCAAAAGCCTGATCCCCAGCTTGCCTGGGATTTTTAATGCAATTTTTTTTGAATTTGGAAGATTTACCACAGTGTTTTGAACAGAAACAATAGGAATAAAATTCCTGTTGGTGTGATTCTGAACACTTGAAGCCTCAGAAGCTGAGAGCACTGGCTTTATCCCTTAAAACTGGGCTTGGCAGATACCCTGTGTTTTGTAGCACAGCAGCACCTGCTGAGCACACACCTTGTGGGGTTTTGAGTGTTGAGTATTTAGGTATTGAGTATTTGAGTGTTTGAGTATTTGAATGTTGAGTATTTGAGTATTGAGTATTTGAGTATTGAGGCCTCCAGCAAAGATCCTCGAGTGAGTCTGATATCCAGGCCACACAAGAGTGACAGAATGAGCTGACATGTGACGAGTTTATTTACAAAAATAAGTCTGATTGTGTGCCATGAATTTGAGCAGAGCAGCACAGCAGGACAGTGGCATCAGAGGGAGAGGGGTCTGCCACAGACCCCACTAAAAGCTGCCTCAGAAGGGATTAACATTGGTGTTTAATTAGGATATTCACACTCCAGTGAATGTGGCAGAGGCCACATGAGCAACAGAATGTGTGGCTCCAAGGTTTCCAGGCAGGGTGTGTGTTTTTCTCAATAAATCAGGAGAAAACAAAATAATTACTGGAGTTTGAAAAGCAGCTCAGTTTTCATGGCCGACTCGACCATTTGCATCTCAGGGATGGGAATGCTGACAATACTGAGATTGTGTTTTGTTTTTCCACATGTTCATGGATCCCTTCTCACCCCCCAGGGAAGCTGAGCCCAGCTCACCCCTTCCTGCAATCTCCATCCCCACACATTTGCAGTCATTGTTAATTACAGCTGCCACCCTCTGATGGGAGGGGAACACATCAACAGCCTCCATTTCTTTTGCTCCAGTTCCACTGTGGTTATTGGGAGCTGGGGGTTATATATATATATGTTTATATACAGTTGTCCAACCTGATCATCTCCTATTAAGTGTAGACACAAATTAATGTAATTAATAACTGTGAGAAGACAGATTTTTACTCCCTGCAAGCCTCAAAAACAGCACAGGAGCCATGTGCTGCTTCTAACCCTGTTCAGTGTGAAATAATTGCACAAACTTCAAGCTAAAGGTGAGCAGAACCTCCACAAAACAGCCCAAATAAAGATCATTTATTGCAGGGCCATGCTCCTCCTCAGGGGAGGTGTCAGCAGTAGGAACAGAAAGGTGCTGGTCCTAAAGGACAAACTCTTCCTGAACTGGAGTCACTGCCAAGCTGAACCTCCCCATGTGTGGGAAATAAATATAAATCTGTGCCCATTGCAGGAACTGATGATTTAGCTGGAAATTCTGAGAGTTTGGTAATAACTCCCTCTAGAAAAGTGGGATAACTTTGTTTGCTTCCAAGAGAAGATTAAGGGATTTTAGAAATGCAACCAAAACCCCACCAGCACCACCCTATCCCACAAATATAGGGCATTTACATTCTTAACCACAGCATCATTCTGATGTATGTTTTCAGCCTGAATTTCAGCCTTTCTGGCTGTAAGAAGTCCTTTGCAGTCTTGGTGATCTTTTGGAGCAGGAAGGACAGGAAGGCAGAGGTATAGGATGTGTTCAGCTCACCCAGGGCAGTGACCAACCCTTCTGGACTGGCTCTTGATGGAAATCAGGGTGGATTTTAAGCAGTGAATTAGGTCTCTACCCAGGCTGATAATTATGAAAAATGGATTCCTCCCAGGGAAAATAGAAATTTCATTAATGCATTCCAGCTATATCATAATCCTGGTGTCCCTCTAAGCATAAATTTGCTGTGGCATACAAAGCATGGAGACAACCAACCGTGTTTTTCTGGTCAGCTCCTTTCTATGTTTATTCTTAGTAGTTTAAATAATAAATTATGTCACTGTCTCAGCTTGTCTGGCCTACTCAGCTGTGCTTGTTTTACATGTGGATTGTCTCTTGCCATGCTCAGAGTGGAGCATAATGAAGCCTTGAGTGGTACCTAGAGACTGCTACCAAGGGTTTAGAGGTATGAAAATGAATACACCTACTTTAAACATCTTCTGTGGCTTCCTTGTCCACCAGAGACACTGAATTCTGATTATTTCCAGTTCAAATTCTGACTTCCTTCAAGTAATTCTTTCAAATCCTTTGTCAGTTTTCTCTGTTTATATCTACGACTCTGTGAAAATAAAATTACATTTGTCCTGAGTGATGTTAACCAGAGAAACAAGAATTATTAGTCCTCTAGATGGTGCTACTATTTCAAATAAAGCAGCTGGATGTTTAGAGATTTCCTTGAAATATATTCTGTAGTGCCCCATGAGAAAGGACCACGGTGAGAAATCCTGACTCCAGTAAAAGAAATGATGTCACATAACCCAAAATTTCATCTCACAGGGCAGCCTGTGCACAAACACACTGACTGCTTCTCTTTCAAAGCAGGGGATGTCCCAGGATTTTAGTAAATGCAGCAAAATTACAAGATTTACTGATGAAAATGATCTGCACTTCAGTGAAAGCCCAGGAGCAGCTGCAGGCCCTGGTTAAACACCTGGCTGACTCAGGGAGTTGTGTGTGCTCTCTGTTAAAGGCTGTTTACTCCAAGTGCTTTAGGGATATAAGGAAAGAAGGTAAAACCATTTACTTTTCTTGCCCAGCACAGCTGCACTGTGGCCCAGCACTGAAATATGGGGCCAGCTGTCAATAAAACAAATTTTCTTGTCCTTAGCTCCTCTATGCCCACTCACTTTTCAAGAAGATGCCAAAGTTCCTCTTATTCTTTCCTCTCTTTCCAAGGCTCCCATCTGTATTTTCAGAACATCTGCCTATTTTCCCTCTGATATTTTTCCTTATTCTCTTTATAGATCCAGCCAGATGGATTTTCAGCACCAGATTTTTCCCTGTTGCTGTCAAAATCAAGAACAAAAACTTTCTAATTTCAAGATTATTATTGTTGTACATTGTTATACATCTGACCTTTGAAACATATATTGTCTATAACCACAATCTCTTACTTTGTGCAAAGTTCATCTGTTATCTAAATAAATGTCAAATTTGGGATCTTGTTAAGCTTTTAGCTTCAGTAAAATAACTGTGAATTTCTGGAGTTTACTCAGGCAATGTAAAAGAAACATTTATTTCATTGATTTTGACTATTCAACCTTTAAAATTTCAGAGTGTATTTGTTCTTGTGTTATGAGAAAATGATTTTGTATTCTTTCCATGTCCCCATTTATTTATCTGCTTTCCAAGAAAGTTTCCCCACAGGAACATCTTGGTGACTTTTACTGCTCTTTTATGAGTGCTTTTCCACTGTCATAATAATTTGGTTGGTTGGTTTTTGAGGCAGCAAAGCCACAAAATCAGGGCCTGTGCATGCTCACAAAAAAGATTTTTTTAATACAAGAGATTCTAAAAACAGACAGAAGGTTGTATTAAAAAATAACCATGAAGACATGAGATTAAACAACAAATAGTTTATTTAGCACACTTAGTGTAATAAATAAATCCTTGCACATGGTAATTCCCTAAGTCTCTGACCTTTTTCCAGAAGTCCCTGTCCTGTAAATGAAGTGCTCTATTGTCCCTTTTGTGAGGACCAGCACAAGCAATCAGAATTAGGCTGACTTTGGAATTGACTCTTTCAACTCCTCAGAATCTTCTGCCTCAAAATAAGGTTCCAAAACAGGTTTTAATTTGACTTCTTCTGGTGGCTTGTGAGGCTCTTCTCTCCTCTTCTCTCCATCTTTTAGAAGTGGAACCAATGTTTTCCAGTGCTTCCCTGAAACTAAAAAGCAAAGGAATGGTTAATTTCTTTCCCTCCACAGAAACAGAATAAAATATTCAAGTGGTTTGAACAGGAAGCTGCTAAAAGAAGAAGAAAGAAACAGGAAGAAATGACTTTGTGGTTTTCTTCCCCATCCTGTTCCACAAGTTTTCCATATTTCAGGTGGTAAGTGCTGTCTGCACAGTGAAATGCTTTGGTGCTGGATGCTGAGCTCCCAAACTCTGGGGCTGGGGCTTTGAGTCTCTTTTACTCCAGAGAGTCTAACTGTGAGAAGTGAGCCCATTTCATCCTTTGCTTTTTGTGCTGGCTGAAAATGCCATCAGCTCAGCCACTGCATTATCAGTAAGTGCAAAGCACTGACTGCCCTCCATGCTGCTGCTTTCACCAGAGTGCAGGATTTGGGTCCCTGAAAGCCTCACCTCTGCCAGGCTTAATGGAGAAACTGAGATTTCGTCTGAGGTCCCCGGAGTACCCAGGGTCTTCGTTGATGATGCCCAGATTGGTGTTCCACGTGGACCAGTTCACTTCATCAACCCTGGGGAGACAACAACAAACCCAGGATCTATTCTAAGGATCACCAGACAGCTCCAGGATCAGTTTATACCACAAAATGTCACCTCTCAAGCCTGAGATCTGACCCAAAACCCAGATTAAACTGACCATTGCAGACACTATTAGTGTACTATTCTTCAGAGTGCTCCAGGGGGAAAGTTCTGCTTCCTACCACCAGATACTTGAAGCTGTTTGTCTACAAAAGCTTGTTGGCTTGATACACAAACAAAGAGGTTACCTGAAGCACCATCTGTAATCATCTTGGCCATCAGGGGTGATCCCCACCAGGACTTGCTTCCCAGAGCGGAACGAGTGCCTCAGACAGTTCAAGTAGCTGTTCTCAATGTCCAGGATTGTGATGGCTCTCTGCCAGGTAAAGGAAAGCAGAGCACTGAGGGACTGCTGGTCAAAGTCAAACAAATCCTGAATTCTTTCTTTGTTTTAAAAAGAAAGTTTTTATCATTGTCAACATCTTAGAGCAGACACTGTAACTCTGCAGCATCACCCTTTGTTAATATGTCACTGAAAATGCTGAATTACTGCCCTGAGAATAAAACTGTGAAGTTCCTTTCTTACCTCCAACAAAAACTGATTCTGGTAAAGATTGGTTTTCCCCTTGCATAATCTCTTCCTTCATAGTCTGACCAGGATTTTCCATCATACAAAGCCCAATAATTTAATCCAATTACAAAAATACTTCTTTTCTTACATTCTGAAAATCTATGGAACACTGGCGATATCTGCTTAGTCAAAACATTAAATATACATGGAAAAGCAGCTAATACACTTTTTCTAGGAGCTGTTCAGGTGAATCAGGAAGAAGCAATGACCTGCTATTTAGATGTAATCTCCTAAGGATTCTTTCTGAAATCTCTTCTGATTCCCCACACCTTTTTTTTTGGACAGCAGCCTGACAGAACCAACACACCTGGAGTTTCCAGATGCTCTTGCTCTCCTGTGCAATTTTGTTGACAGTTTCCCCCATCAGTGCAATGAGCATGTTGAGCAGGAGGATGTAGGTGAGGATGACATAGAGCACCAGCAGGATGACAAACACAGACTTGAACCTGTAATTCTCTGTGAACTCCAGGTCCCCCATGCCAATGGTGAATTTGAAGAGCTCCAGGCAGGTGTAGTAGAGGCTGTTGTAGGAGGTGCGGCCCCGTTTCAAGTGGCAGCACTTGGCATAGTCAGAGATATTTGTTTCCTGCCCCTCGTTGTCATCTTCAATCAAAGTCACCACAGCTGTGGCAAAAAGAGAATTCACACAATGGAAACACAGTTTGAGATCATAACTTCATTGCAAGCAGTGAAAAGGAGCAGAGAGGTAACACACGTTCCCTGCACGGCACATTGACCCCAGGGAAATTGCCCTATAAAATATTCCCCAGAGCTGACACCCTCTTAGCAGGTTCTGCCTCAGTTTTCTCCACATAAGAAAGGATGGCTGGTTTTCTATTCAGCTTTGCAACTTTGAAAAGCTGTATGAAATTACAACAAATAATTGTTATTTTAAAGAGATTTTTCCTATTAATTAGGTTAATTTGTTAGTTTTTTGTTGTGACCAAAAATATCTAAGCAACTTAAAAAATAAAATTTTCTGAGATTCTTTTAGCTAAAAAAAAGTAACTGCTAGTAGAATATTACCTGTAGAAAATCCCAAGAGGAATACAAGATAGACAAACATGAAGCGACATAAATCCCTAAGGATCATCTGTAGCATGGAAACAGATGAAAAGATTTTAAAACTTGAATGTAAACTGCAACAAAAACTGGTAGAAAATATTGCTTTGGCTCAAGAATGCATTTGCTCTGAACTAGCTGTTCATGCATTAAGCATTATTATCCAGCTGAGATAATAAACTTTAATACAGAAAACATTTTTCTCTTATCCATGCAACAATTTACACACAAATGCAACACATACACATGGGAACAGTTTCTTCTTTGTGAGCACAAGCCACATAAAGGCAGTTCCACTTCTCTTCCCCTCTTGGGCTGGCTGGCTACATCACAGAGAGGTTTATTAGCCAGCTACTGCCTCTTGGCTAATTGCTCTGGCAACATTTTATTTATACCTGGAGAAATTTCCAGCTGGTAGAAAGCTGGGCCATCTCCCACCAGAGCAGACTGGAGAGACTGCTGAGGCTTTTCTCAGTCTCCTTGCATCCATGCCCACCCAATTATAGTTATTTTGAAGCATGGCAGGTAATAAAAATAATAATAATCATCATCATCCTATCAAGACTGCTATAAAACATATGGGTGAAGAGCAGGTGGGGGGGGTTTAACATCACTTACATTTTATCACTTCACTCAGAAAATAATAACAAAGGGTAGCAGAGTCATATGAGAGGCAGGCATGGCCTGGAAATGGGGCTGCTGCAGAAGCTCCTGTGGTGAGGCTCTGCTGCCCCCTCAGGCGCTCCCTGCACTGACCTTGGCGATCATGACCGAGTAAATCCCCATCTGCTGGAAGCCCCGCGTGTAGTAGAGCATGTTGGCCCAGCCCAGGGCCAGGGAGAACACCATGGAAGCCACGTAGAGCTCCTGGCCACAGAAGTAGAGCACCACAGAGCTCAGCAGGAGCAGGGAGTGGACAAAGCTGGAAGACAAGAGTGGTGTGAGTGCAGAGGGCTGAGCTGGCCACAGGTGCTGGGAGCAGAGCAGCCCCATGGGGGAGAGAACAGAACAAGGGATTGTCCAGCTGGGAAGAGAAAGGGCCTTGGAGAGGCTTTCTGCATAAACAATGTGTAAATCCCACTTGGAAATCTATTCCTAACTCCTGCATGACACACTGAACATTCAGACACTTAATTTGCTTTACCTCCACAGGAGGTCACTGATCCAGACCCATCTGTTCAAGGATATCCACTGGCAACTCTAAAGACCCAGGGAATTATAGCAAAGCTCCTATCACAGGTGGCTTCAGCCTCAGTTACAGATGCCACACAATGAAATGCAATCAAAGATATTGGAGCTTACAAAAGAACCTCACTGTAGCCATCAACTATCAGTGTCCTCAGTGATGGGCGCCTCTGCACAAAATATTGGATCTGAAAAGAGAATAAAGACCAGGTTTGCATCAAGGAAATATTAATATCCCCTGTGAATTAATTAACTAAGCACTGACCCCTGTATCAGGGAGCTGGTACCCATAAAACACCTCACAAGCTCAAAACCAGCACTGGTGTAAGATCTATGGAGGACCCTTCCAATAACATCAGATCAAGGAAAATGATTTGTACCTCTTGACTAAAACATGGATTATCTAAGCAGCCAATGCTCACTAATAGGAAAAGCTTGTTTGATTCTCTCCTACACCTACCCAAACAGCAAAAGGAAAATTTTCAAATATCTTACCCCTCTGAAAAAAAAATAGAGGCCTCCCAGTACACTCAGGATCTCTCCAGTTACTCGAAAATATTCCCCAGTGCTGTAACCAAAGGTGAAGGGAGGCTGTAGAAGACAGAAAAGTAGATATAGTTCTGCTGAGCTGCTGGCCTTGCAGTTGCTGGAAGCAACTCCATTTTGGGGGAACAGGGGGTGGTTAAGTTTCTCAATGTGCTGCAGCAAGGGGGCAAGAGTGGGAAGCAAGGAGGGTCAAATCTCTCTCCTGCTTTTAGGGAAGGGGAAAATTTGGATGCTAAGGGCATGCATTCAAATTGGGATATCGTGCAGTGGGTGGTTCCCCTGACACAGGACAGGATAATGTACCTTTTCATTCTTCTGTACAGGTCTGTAGTAAGCAGCTGCAGTGAGGATGGTGATGTGCATGGTGTAGACAAAGAAGTTGAAGTAAAACAAGTGCTTGACAAAGCGGTCCCACTTGTCCTGCAGCAGCCTGTTAAGGGGCTCCACCAGCAGCATCTCGTGACGGTTCTGTGCAGGAGCAAAACAAGAATTTTGTTAGGACCAGAATATACTGGACTTTGAAAAAACCCATATTCTATAAATCTTCAGCAAATGATCCCTCTAGTTCCCTTAAGCTCAGGATGGAGGTTGCTGTTTTATGGAAATGAGGGAGAAGATGCTCTGTGTGGAACATGAAGCTCTCCCCAGGAAAGGAGGTGCAGTACTCACTGGTGTCTCACTGCTGTAGGCAAGGATCTCCAGCACTGAATTTTTCTCACAGGTGTCTATACAGGACAGGTCATAAAGAGAGGAGTGGACAGGTCCATAGGCCCATTCAGTGAACTTCCTGGACAAGTGTCTGCACTCGGGGTCTTTGATCTCCCGTCTGAGGATGTAAGCGAAAATCTAATTGCAAAAGAACAATACAACCAAGGTTTCAGTGCTCATGGACTTGTCACTCCTCAGTCTCTCCACAACACAGGAAGGGTCATTTCTCCCTAGTTCAACTGAGCTGAAGCCAAACCACTGGAGCACTGCAGAGATCACAGTCTAAAATAAACACAGTAATTTTCTCACTGTGTGATGGGAGATGGGAAATACAAACACCTCTTACAACTTGGAATTATCTGTTTCAAAACTGCAAGAGAAAAGCAGAGATGTTACACATCTCTGAGCAGCCACTTTGAATGGGGACTGCCAGAAGATGAGTTACATCAGCCAGCGTGAAATAAAAGAGCTCCAGTGGTTCAGATGATATCAGAGATCCACTTTCTTGTGGAAAGTGGCTGCCTTGCATACCAGTGGAGTGTGAATAAACCAGCTGGGCACAGACACACTCACTCTTTGTAGCCTTTGAGGACTGTGCAGTTAAACTGCAGCACCAGTTCCTCTTAACTAAAAGACCTCAATAATAAAGTCCTAAAATCCATTCTGCATGAATGTTTTACATGTTCTCTCTATAGTGTGACACAGCAATGGGACAGTCAAACACCTCTGTTCACCTACCCCTATCTTCCCTGTTTTGGCTGCCAGAGTTAGAGGAGTCAGCCCTTTCTTGTTGGTGAGTTCTTCCAGCTTGAGGATGGGATTAATTTTGGCACCAAGGATCAATATGTTATTGTACATCTTGGTCACAAACTTGGTGTTATCCTTGGTGTTATCTGCAATCTCCACTAGGGTGTGCAGGACCATGTTGCCCATGGAGTCCTCAGCAGCAATGTTGGCTGCCTGGTAGGGATTCTCCAGGAGGAATTTCACAATGCAGAGCTGGTTGGTGCAGGCAGCCAGGGACAAAGGCAGCTCTCCTATGGCAAGCAATGGGAAGGAGTGGTCAGAAAGCCCAGTACCAGAGGTACATAAACAGAAACATCACATTGTTTTCATCTTTCACCATGAGAAAAGATTAATTCTTCTGTCTGGAACAGCACCAATTCTTGTGATAGCTGTTAAAATAGGTTTTCTTTAGTTTAACTACATCACAGAAACACAGCTGCTTAAAAAAACCCTGCCAGGACAGGAGCAGGTTACAAAGGATACAGTGCTCAGAGAACAAAGGAAAGCTGACACCAGGCTCACACTGAACACCATCAGCTACCAACTGTGTTTCTTTATAAGCTCAGTCTTTGGGAGGAAATGTTTGGCCTAAAGGTGGAACAGCCCATCTGGTACTTCTGAGCCTCCAGCCCCACATAAACAGGATTATTTAACAGCTTGCACTTGGGATGCTGCTAGGACAACTCCATCAATAAAGACCATACTGTGCTCACTCCTACCAAAATAAAAGCCAGATTTCCCTTTGATTTTCCTGAAGAACTCCCCACAGGCTCTGGCATGAACATCTGCTCCATTCTGGACCAGGAGCTTCACCAGGTACATGTTCCTCCTCTCGATGGCAATGTGAAGAGCAGTCTGGCCTGCAGAGACACCCATCAGACAGAAATCCTCAGCATTTAGTACAGACTGAGAGCTTTCAGCACTGCAATTCCCTCAGCTCCATGTAAGATGCTGGAACTGAGAGCTCAGCAGGCTAGAAAGCTCTACAACTGAACAGGAAAAAAACCACACAAACAGCAAATGCAAGTCATTAAATCACTCTATATAAAAAATGGCAGAATATTGCACCTAACAGGGCACAGCCCCAGCACAAATACACAGATTGTCAATCACACACCAGAACTTTGGTGTGCACAAGGCCTCGTGGACAAGACTTTGAGAGCCCTGCCTGACCCCATTTCAGTCTGAGCACCTAAGCATTCACTGCAGCAGCTGCTTCCCTTACCCTTGTAGTAGTTGTCAGTATATTCTGCATTAACAAACTCCTTCAGAGTTCCAGTTTTCCTTGCAATATCCAGCAGCAAGGGAATGGTATCATTTTTCCCATCATGTAGATTCAGCATGGCTTTCAGTAAACAGGTTTTGCCAGTTTCAGGCTCTGTAAAACAAAAAATTGCAGGTGTAAAGAAGTGATTACAAACCCACCACCTATACCCAGGCAAGCAGGAATTAATGAGGTTCTTTTCAAAAGACAAGAAACCTCATTTAGTGTTTCACAGAAAATTTCAGCTCCTGTAACCTTCCAATCAATGGGTTGCCCAATCAATAGGGCTATTAAAGGACCTCCTGCAGACATGGAACATAATTATCTTTTTTATTTTCATCTCAGGAGCACTACTGGGAGAAGAAGAAGGCAACTCAAGGTATGTGACACTAAAAGGTACCTTTGAACTCCTCATCTGTGAGATGCTTGAAGGTTCTGTTAAGGTAGAGTAGCAGGTCACTGAGGTCCTTTGTGTTGCCTTGGGCTACAGCATCAAAGATCCTTCTGCGGTCATAAAATCTGAAAGCTTTTTCTGAGCAGCCTGTGATGGAATCTGTAGACAGGAGCCTAACAAGGGGAAATGTCAGTTACCTAAAGTCAGATATTTAGCATGCTTTTTATCAACTACCAGAACACTGCTCTTCATTTGCTCAGGTGAAGTAGTAAATGCTGCAGATCAGAATAGGTACCTCTGCAAAGACTAAAAGAACAAAGTCTGCAAGCAACTCTCCTGATAAAATTGCAATTCTGTTGCTGAAAAGCTGAGAACAAGTGATCAAAGAGGCATTGAAGCTTGGCAGTGTAACTGCAAGCCTGGAGCCAGGCAATCCCTTGTTCTCACTCTGAACCAGGTCCATTCACGGAGCAGCCTCAAGCAAGTGAACTGAGGCCTACTGCCAATTTTGGGCATAATATCCATGGAGACTGAGATTTTTAGAGATGCCAAGAGACAACAGTTATTGTCACTTTCATTTGCAACATTCCTTAATTTGGCATAGAAAACAGTGAAACTGAAAAAATGGTCATGCTCAAGTGGAGAGAACAAATGCTGCGCTAAGAACCATGGCCTGCAGCTGTCAAACTACTCATCACAACCAAATCTCACCAGGCAGACTTACTTGTGAAGTTTGCCCCTCTCCAAATTCACGTGGAATTTGATGACAGAAGGTGCCATCAGGTGATCCATCTGGCAGAAGGAGTCCATGGGAGCCATGTCCTTGTCGCTGTCCCCCATCACAAAGCGGCCCCGTCTTGCAAAAATGTTGCTTTTGGGTGGGTGCACCCTGGAGCTCAGTGGGCCCTGGGTGTTGTCAGGGGCTTCCTGAACAGAGTCCTCCCCATCTGTGTGTTCATCTGTCACTTCAGATTCCTCCATGTCAAAACTGCCAAACTTCTTCATCTTCCCAAGGATGGAGGACATGATGGGCCAGCAGGCTGTGAGGAAGGACACAAACACCTCAGGTCAGCACGTACAGGGCCACGAGTCCCCTTTTGGCCAGGAATGTTTTCCACAAGCAGCAGGGAGTGGATTGGTTGCTCTCATCCCAGAAATGAGGCAGATGGACACGTTCTCACTGTGCCCATAGCCAGAAGAGTTTAGTAGGGTCTTTATTCCATTTGTTTCAGTTCCCATTGCCCTCACCCATTCCAGAATGCAGAAAGCAAACCAGAGCATCCCAGAGCTTCCTGCCCATTTCCCTGCAGAGCTGAGCCTCAGCTACCTCAGCCTAAAACCACTGCCTCATCCTCCAGTCGTCGCTAAACCCTGAACAACCTCAAACCCCCAAAATCTCTGCTTTTCTTCTCTACTTTCTGACTGGTTTGTGCCACAAACCATTCTCATGATTCTATCAGGGATGTGAAAAAAGCCCTGCTTGTGCCTTAACCTGATCTCTGGGGTGCTGAGCACAGAGGGCTTCCTGCACCCAGGAAAATGATCCTTAAGGGCTTTGCCAGAGTTGTGGCAGTGCCTGATGGAAACTGGAGTGGGAGATCCTTGAGAGGTGACTGTCACCCCAGCCACGAGGCACGGAAACACAGAGGAGAGCTCACCACTGATAAGAACAACCACAGCTGATCTTGTCTGATTCACAACCACACAGAACCTGACACAAGCAATAAATACACAATCAGAGAATGCTTTGGCTGGGAAAAGACCTTAAAGCTCATCTCATTCCACCCCTCTGCCATGGCCAGGGACACCTTCCACTATCCAAGGTTGCTCCAAGCCCTGTCCAGCCTGGCCTTGGATACTCCCAGGGATGGGGCAGCCACAGCTGCTCTGGGCAGCCTGTGCCTCCCCACCCTCACAGATAACACACTGCTGAAGGTAAAACAAGTTGCCTTTTCTTTGTTTGGTTTCTTATCAACCTGTTTTAATCAGACAAATATTGTCCTCGTGCCACTGAATGGAAAATAGGCTGGAATTCCAGCAGTGGAGACTTGAACACATCATATCTGAGCTGCTGCACAGCTGGCTTGAGACATGCTCTGAAACCCCACAGTGCTTGGAAATCCTACAGCTTTGAGCACAGGAATGTCACCAAATCTTTAAAAAGCCTCAAATTATAAACCACATTAGGGTGGTCAGTAATTTTCTCTGTACAGTCAGGGTGAAAACAACATGAACACACTTCAAGGTTGTTTCTCTTCACAAGAGAAACATTGCGAGGGTTGTGTGCAAACATGCATTGAAGCTGGATTTTCAGTTCTGTGGGAATAATTCATGTTTACATCAAGGGTCACATTTTTCTGTGAAAGCAGGACAGGGAAGAAAATTTTGTCATTTGCATTTTCTATCATATTGTACAATACACATATAAATAAAACATCAATTTGCAAACTTGCACATTTAGGGTTACTGGAAACAATCTGTCTTAGCACAGATAAAATGCTAATGACTGCAATTTAAATTGCTCACCTTTCAAGTCCTTGGTCTCCTTAGAACCACTCTGAAAAAATAACATAATATCTTATTTACTGAATTGTCCTATAAATAAGAAATAAAAATATTTCTAGTTGGAACAAGATACTAAAATTATAGAAGAACTATTACTACAGTGAAAAAGGAATAAAAACAGATCTATAAAATATAGAAAAAATATACAGGGAATATAGTAATGTATAATTTTAATTTTTTGTCTATTTAAACTCAAGTGGATTGAGCCAAAAACATGAGTGGCTACAGAACACACAATCAATTATTTTCCACAAAATAAATATAAATGTGCAGAATAGGCTCAATCCTGTCTCCCTGGCAATTGCTCAAACCTACATTATACATGCTTTCCTTTCTAAACTCTGGTAATATATTTGATAATGAAGACAAAGCTGCATTTCCTCATGAGTAGGAATTTGCAAGGGAAAGAACCTTCACAAATCTGTGGAAGGATTATCAAAAAACCCCAATAAGCATTATCTAGTTTAAAAATACACAACATACTTGATCTCATTGAAACCCATGTACACAGAAGTTTGATCCAATGAACAAGGAAATATTTTGGCTAGAATGCCTTGCCACATCACAAATAACAGAGTTTAAAAATAACCAACCATGCTACTCAAATATACATGCAGAACTTACAAATATTGACAAAAATCCTCTCTTCTGAGAAATGGTCCAGTCTCAGTGAACACCCACTGATCTACAGGAATTTGGTGCCAGATATTCCTCCTCCAAGGTGCCTGGACTGCAAAGCCCTCAGAGTTTGCTTCTCCACTTCATTTGTCTGCAAAATGTGATGATTTTTAGAACCAAGGGAAGTTCACTGGAAAAACAGAGAATAGAGCAATAAGATAATTAAGAACAATTCTGGAACCAGAAGCATCAGTGGCTTCTATTCCCAGAGGTTTAGCAAAGCTCTTTACAAGAATTGCAGTAAGTTGTTGTTTTTTCCCCTCCCCTTTAATTGCATTTAGTAATGGATATTCTTCTCCAGATTTCCTCTTCATAAATACACTCAAGTTTGCAAAAAAGAAAAAAAAAAAAAAAGAAAAAAAGCACCTAAATCACCAGACAGCAACTGTTTCTGGTGGGGTCACAGTTTCAATTCTTGAATTTCAATTCATTTTAAAAAACTTTGTAAAATCTTTCTCGTGTGGCTGATTTAAAGATAAATATTTTAACAAGGAGCTAATTCAGAACAAAGTTGAGGAAGAACCAGTAAGTCCTAAAGTTTTTTCATTGTTTCATGTTTCTCCTATATTTTATTTAAATTTTATATATATGTATGTAAGAGTCAGCCTCTAAATATTAATGTTATGAGGAAAAAGAACCCCAACTTATCTAACCCTGGATGGATCTAACACTGTGTCATATATTGCTAAATATATCATTTACATAAGATCTTTTTGACATAAACTAGTCTGGAGAAACAGCTTTTCCAGAGGCTGTTAGGCTGGGAGCAGCCCCCCAGCTTCCTGAGATTTTGAGTAGAATATGAAATTATTCAATGAAATTATCAGCCTTTTGTTTTGTAAAAAGTGGCTCTCTGGTCTTGCCTTGAATATATAAAAGAATTATGTATTTACCTATTTAATAGCAAACTAATTAAACTCCTCACATCTGTGGTACTCAGAGTAACAAGGCTCTTTATTAATGCATAAATATAGATTACCAATAGGCATCTCCTCAGGAGCATCCAAAATGCTGCAAAGCTTTTGATGTAACGGCATCATCAGCTCTTGCCTGTTATTCAATAAAAATGAAAGCAGACTTGCTGATAAAAATATATTTATAATAATGCAATGTACATGTAGACAGAAAGTATAAATATTTTAACATTAAAATAAAGACTAGGAGAAGAAATAATTTCTAAGAGCATAAGATAGGGGATAAAACTTGGAAATTTTAAGGGAGTGCACAAAAGCATCAGACCAAGTTACAGGCAGTAGCTCATCTCTCCCAGCCCTTTCCAACAGATTTCCTACCAGGAAAATGAGCCTCACAAGAAGTGTCTTTTTATGTAGAAAGTTAATGGATCTTTCCCAGTCACTCAGATAAATTTAATGTGATAATTACTCCTCATTTCACAAATGGGAATGACAGAGCAACAAAATGTGCAGACCCAGGAGATGCAGACCCAGGAGAAGCAGTGAGAGTGCATGTGGAATAAAGTTAAAAAAAAAACCCAAACAAACATTATAGTGTCAGGAAAAAACCAGAAAGCTGCATCAGGCCACTCCAAATAATGACTTTATTTACTATGGAACATCACCATAGCTGCCCCCACAGCAGCATCCACATCCTTCCCATAAACCACAGGGAATGGAAAAATCCTCTCCACTTCCTGCCTCAGCACCTCGTTCCTGGCAAGGGCAGTGCCACTGCCCAGGACCCTGCTGACCCCCAGCTCCTGCAGGTGCTGCACAGGGAACATGGAGCTCAGGTTCTCCACCAGGCCACGGCACAGGGCTCTGGTGACATGGCCCAGGGACAGCTCAGAGGCACCAATGCTGCTCACTGATGCCAGCAGCCCAGGAAGGTGTCTCTCTCCAAAGATGGTTGGGTGGATTGAGAGCTTGCTGTGCTTTTGGGCCAAGGCTGCTTGGATTATCCTTGGGTAGATGGCAGACTCCTGAACCTGAAATCCTGCAGATGGGAAATATTTTGTTACCAATCTGAAAGGGTCTGGTGTATCTTACATGTGGACAGTTACAACAGACACTGATGCACGTGTTCAGCACAATATTGGATATCTTTTTCAAAGGTAATTGTGTGTCCAAGTTTATGAACCATAATTCTCCCATCCAATTGTACCCAGAATGTGCAATAGCAGAAACTTTTTTCTGATTACAGCAACTGCCTGTCCTGACAACAACAGCTACTCCTCATTGCCTGTACTGTCCCACAAAACAATCTCTTTAAAGGGACTGACAGCAGGGTTCAGCTTCAGTGGCTGGATTCCACGTGAATGCAACATTCACCTCGAGTACTTACTGAAAGAACAATTTCAGAGCTGATTTCTGTAGTGCAAAACTCAAGAGATTATTAAAAAAAACCTGTCAATGCCATGCTTAAAGCTCTTAAAAGATATTCCATGAGTTTGAGTCTTAAAATCCATTAGTGCTGCAAAATATGCACCAAGAGGACTCCTTTGGACTGCAGTCACACAAAATTACAGGCTGCTGTCCTCAAATCTGCCAGCCTTGCCTTTTGAAAATCAACTGGCACAAAATAACTCTGTGCTTGAAACAAAAGAAGGCCTAGAGGGAATATGAATGTGGAGTCCAACCATGACTGTCCCAGCATGTTCAAAAGCTTCAGCAGGAAATTCCAGAGATCTGGGAAGCATGACCCAGGAATTCCATCCTTGTTCCCTTTATGGCATGATGGAACAGCTCCAGGCTTGTCCCTTTGCTTCAGCTTCCTTTTACCTTGATGATCAACCCCAGTTTTGTGCTTCAACTCTCCTTGAAATGACTCACCCAGCTCTTGTGCCCACTGTGCCACCATTCCCACAAATGTTGCAAGCACATTGCCTCCATTGAGTGATGCTGCCACTGCCAGGTAGTCACCATTGAAGTAGGGAAAATAAGTGACAGTTGAGGAAGGATCTGGTGCCTCAGGAGGCTGGAAACCCAGGGGCATTGAGATGGTCAGCTGAGCAGAGGTGCTGATATTAAGAACTGAAACACACCCCAAAAAAAAAAAAAAAGAGGAAAAAATAAAACAATCAGTGTTTTACTACGCTACCCTGAAGGAGAACAATGAGAAAAACAAATCAGATACCAAAATGACCATACCTGCATCAGTCCTCTCAGTCAGACAGGAATAAACAGAGCACTGGAAATCTCCCAGGGCAATTCCCACTTTTGCTCCTTTGGGTATTCCATGCCATGCACAGGTTGTCCTGCCTGCAACACTGCCAGGGTCTCCCACCTCTGGAAGCAAGTGCACAGGAAAGCCAGATTTTTTCAGTCTGGAAGCAGAACAACATTATTGGAATAAAGCAGTTGGGGAATGTGTGGCATTACTACAAAAAACTCTTTGAAGTCACAGATGAACCTGGCCACACATTTGTGGCTGCTGCATTTATGGATGCTTTCACCAGTTTAGAAAGCTTGGTCTTGGACTGGGGCAGCATTGGGCTGGGTAAACCAGTCTGGAAGAACAAATTGTTTTCCTTTCTATGCAATCTGAGCACCTCAGATTATACACTGCATGTTCAGTTTAACCTTCTGATGTCATATGGACAAGCAGGTCCAGGGTGAAGGGACAATCACAAAATCAGCAAAAAATGCAGCTAAATGTCAAAACTTCAGTTGTCATGCAATTAGTAGTTCACAACAAAATCATGAAGAGTTAAGTCCAACAAACTCCTTGCATAATCAACTGCAGGTGCTACAGCAACACCACCACATTAGTAACAGTTCAGTTCAGTCAGCAAAATGCAAATTTCTGTCACTCTTTCATACCTTGATGAGGAGATCTTTCACCTTGGAGTCCTGGCCTAACCTAAGCCCTGCAATATATAAGGCCTTAGCACTCAGCCCTGAAAGAGCAAATCATTAAAATAAATAAGTAAATAAATAAACTGATTCTTTCTAAGATTTCCTGTAGCTCAATAGCTCTTAAGTATTATCATAAGTAAATCTTAGAAATTATGAAGCTCAGCTCAAAGAACTAGAGTGGTAACTGTTTACCATGGCACAGGTAACACTGTGGCTGCACTTGTCCCTCCCACCCCACCACAGAAAGGGAGAGAACAGCTTGGAATCACTGATAAATCTCTCAGCTCTGCTGTGTGTAGATTTTGGACCAGATTTTATCAGATTAAATAGAGCAAATTCTCAATAGCTCCTCAGTACAGGCCACAATTAATTAGGAATAACTTTCAATCCCTTATTATCTGCAGCACATCAACAGTCAGGGCCCAAAGAGGGGCTCACACTGCTGACACAAGCAGTGCACAAACCCCACTGAATGGCTCAGCACTTACATGTCAGTGTTCCAGCTCTTGCTCCTGCAGTTAAAATATCCCCAGCTGGCAGCATTCTGGACAGACATCAGTGGCTTCTTCAGGTCACACAGCATGGCCACCACATAGTCCTGGATGGTGCCAGCTGCATCATAAGCCTTCAGAAAATCTGGACTTTTAAACAAGATGTTTGGAAAAAAAAAATTAAAAAAGAGGGGGTTTTGCTTTAAGGCAGTGAGAGAAGACAATTTTCATTGTTGGGGGAACTTCAGACATGTGGGTCCATTAAAATATCACACAGCCACCTCAGTGATCAACCTGAATTTTATTGGTTTGGTTTGGGTTTTTTTTTTTAATGGAATTTGTTATCCAAGCTGCAGCAATACTTATCTGCAGATGGAAGATGGAGAGAGGGCAGCTTTAAGGAATGGGTTGTCAAGGTTCAAAAGCACAGCATGGAAAAAATTAACAGGAAAGTAGTAATTGTTTGTGTGAAATACATAATACTTTGTTGATCCCAGAGTATTACTGAAAAATAGGTAAATTCCCACTTGCTCTAGATCCACAAATGATATGAATGGAAATGTACCAAATGTGAAGCAAAACAAAGCAGCTGGGCTCATGACTTAGGCAGCTCTAAAGATCACACCATGCTCCATAGATTTGCTGGACACACAGTGAAAAAAACCAAGATCTAATAAAATTTCCCCATTTATTGAACCTGAACTCATTGCAAAGGAAGAGACTGGCTCTTTGAGAAAAATGAAACTGAAGAGCAAATCTTGGTGATGCCAAATCATAAGTGAAAAATTATATCCTCTGCAAGCACGCCACAAGAAAGCAGAGCATTTGTGTCACCCCATGAGGATCTGTCTCAGTGTCTGAGGAAGGAAGGAACTGAAATTCATTTAGAGACTCTGTTTTGGCATCTGGCAGCAACCAGACCAAGCAACTCTGTTACTGTTTTAGGCATGTCTGTACTTTCCACAAAGCAGCACAAGGCAAAATGACAGTGTTCAAACTGCAGTAGTGCTCTGAGCCATGGTACAGACCAGAATTATTCTATGATACTTTAAAGCTTCTGTTCCTATATGGCAAAAACCTCATCCTTTTATTAGTGATCTGTAGTATTTTTACAAGGTCAGAGACTCCTGCATGCTTAATTGCACATAGTTTATATTAAATACTGCCATTTTAAATATTCTTTGACTACTTAATTAAGATTATGATTACAGAGAAGCACAGCCCTCAGCTGTAGCAGCACTAACATGCTACAAGAATACTAATTGTCACATCAACTCAAGATGAGAGCAGCCTTTGGAGCAGCAATGTACCTGTTCTTTGAGTACCAGAAGATTGTGGCACATCCAAATCCTGTAGCCAGGCTCACGTGTGACTGAGGCAGAGGAAGGGAGGAGAGGAAGGTGGGGCTGCAGCGCCCATCCTGCCAGGTGACCAGGTGGCTGACCCTGTCTGCCTCAAAGGCAGGGCCTGGGCCCCCCTCTGACCACCTGCACCCTGAAAACACAACAGAATCCAAGAAATCCAGTGACTCCTGCAGCACAGCCTGCCTGGCATTCCTCATTCCTGGACACACCTGAGAATTTGTTGAATATATCAGAAACAGAGCCAGAAGAGACTGTAATGAAATTAGTCTTAGTTTCCAGCCCTAGATAACATCAGAATGCAAATTATCCTTTGTAGCACAGAGAATGATATCCAAAACCTTCCTTCTCTTGAAGGGAGATATTAAAGATACAACTTAAATACCAGGTGAGCCTCAAAAAAACCCAACCACAGCCTGCTATGGGAGGTGAGCTCTCACATAAAAACCTCAGCTGGGTTTTTTTCTTTAAACCACCACCTGGAGAATTCTGCCTCAGTAATGGACTGCCCAGGATGGGCAGCACAAAGCTGCATCACCTCTGGAGCCCAAGCAACAAGAAACCTGCATCTGAGAGTATGTCAAAGTGCTTAAGAGTAAAATCCACATGCACTACACAACAAAGGTAGGACAGGGTTTAATTCAGTGTTTAATTCAGTTTCCCAGCCCAGCACATTCCTTCTGAGCAGAGAACACCACACCTTTGAGGAAACTTCCCCACTCTTCCATTGAAGAGGAGAGCTGGGCCCAAGCTCTGTTTGCCTGCACATTCCAGGGCCCAGCTCTGACCCCTCCCAGGCCATCAGGGACAGGGCAGGTCACTCAGTCTGCAGCTGAGGCAAACTCTGGGTTTTGGCCACAGAGCAGAGAGCCAAGAGAAAATACTCAGCTTCCTGACTCACACAAGTATAGCTAAAAATGTAATTCTTGTGTTGGATACAGGGCTTGGAACTCACACAGCAAACAGCAGCCCTGGAGGCTGGGAGGTGCCATGAGAAACATGCAAAATAAAACATTTTTTCTTGTTTCCTCAATTCCCTGTTCTATCAAATCTGTTTGAACTGAATTTCCAATTGGCTTGCTTTTCTCATTTTAAATGGATTCTAAGAAATATTATTAGTCATAATCTAACCCTAAAGGACGCTATTAAAATTTTTATTTGTGTCCCAAAGGTCTGGATTCACTTAGTCCACTCAAAACAAATGAGAGCAAACACCCTCTTTCACTTGATAGAAATGAAACTAAAGTGGCATGTGGCTTTAGGACATAAAATATTTACCAATATGACATAAGAATCTGTGCCTGTGAATACACAAGGCTTTGTTATGCAGCTCCTGGGACATCTGGAAAGCAACAACAGCTCCTCCAGTCCATCAGCCCTTGGACTTCTTTCTTTCTGATAATTTTTAGCATTTAATGTAAAATTACAGCCAGTAATGAATAGCACAGTGCCTCCTCAAGCAATTAAGACTCTGACAACTTCTGAGAGGCAGTGACCAGCACTTTTGGGAAATCTGCTCTGTGGTTTACAATACATCTTTACTTCATCTGCATAACTCCTGTTAATAAGACTTGTATAATTATCCAAATGAGCAGATTACAGGGTTAAGTGAAAAGAAGAAATGGACCCACTCTCTGGAAGCCTTAGACTTCAGAAGGTCTATAAGGCATTAGCCAAGAGGAAAATCCATCCCTGTCTCACAGGGCTGGCAGTCCAAGGCCTGGATTCTTCAAATCTCGTCCCTGTCACAAGGATTATCTGGGTGTTTGCACAACCAAGCCCCACATGACTACCTCACTGCAGCTGACTTTGTCTCTGAGGCCTTGGCAAGCAGCTGAGCATCCACAATCCTGACCACAGTTCTTTCCAGCTCCTACTGACAGAAGCATAAGCAACAAAATGAATGCAACATGACATTAATGCGTGACTGGCTAGGAAAAAAAAAGCCTTGGGATTTTGGGAAAAACCAGAGTTATTGAGATGCTGGATAGCATCTAGGTAAGGGGTTTGTGAGGTGAATAAAATTCCCCTGCAAGTTATTCATGGGATGCAGAAGTTCTTTCAAAGGGCAGCAGATAGCAAGTGATGGAGAAACAATTAACAAGGCACAAATATGCTATTCCTCCTTTATATTAATAATTGTGCTGAATCTGCAGGGATATCATTAGGCTAAATCCTTTAACTATAGTGAGTAGCTGAAATTTCAGTTAAAAAACCAAAAATTTCCATAAGAGATCTTCTGTTAATTCTCTTTTAGAGAAGATGTGATGCAATAATTTAATCACAGAATCACTTCCCTGTTAACAATTTGATTTTCTGCATTGTAATACACTGAGCAGGAATGTTAAAGAATGAATGTTACCTTTATCACTTTTCCAAAACACAACCCCATGCATTTGTCCAGAGATCCCAATGTGGGTGACTTGCTGAAGCTGCTGCTGAGGCAGAGCAGCAAGGCATTCATTCAGTGCTCTTATGATTTTCTGGACATCCTGCTCCATTCCCTGCAATCACAAAGCATTATCCTGAGCATGAAGCCATTAGGATTCACTCAGTGTACTTATTAAACCAGGCTGCTTTAGTCAGAAGGGAAGGACAGAACTCATTTAGTTTAATAGCATTTATTAGATATAATATTTATTATGTTACTAAACTCTAACAAAAAAAAAAAAAAAAAAAGAAAAATTGAAAAAAAATCCCACAAACCCACAAAAACTAAAAATCAATACTACCAAGTTGAGCCTCTTAAACTGAAGGCCAACTGATTTTTAATTTTCTAAATAACCACACTCAACCTTAACCTTATAAAAATCCATGACCACTGACTACAAGTTTTCATTGTTTCACCTTATCCATTGCTCTTCATTTTCCTAACAAAGAGACAAATCCATGTGTTCTGGCAGGTGTGCAGTCTCCCCTGCCTTCTCCTAAAGCTCCTCCCTGTTTACTCACTGATGATTTTGATGATGCTGATATTCAATTTCTGGATATTCTATTCCTAGAACCACCCAGCAAACTGACCCATCAGTTCCCCAGAAGCTTTCACACTTTCAAGGGTTCAGGTTACTTTGTGACGGACCAGTGTGATGTTTACAAAACTATTGCAACAGAGTCTACAAATAAATGTGAACTTTGTGCATAGGTACTTTAGGCAGCATAAACAGGCAGGAGGAGGGTTGGCCTGTTTGGTATCCTTGGTATCAGAAACAGTGCACGTATTTTATGATTCTGATTAATCCTTTTTTTAGATTGACCAGCACAATGGATGTAAAGAGCTTTAACAGGAACACTTCTTCCTGGTTATTTCCACAGGGAGTTTCCAGTTATAATTCCACCTCACACTGAAGTGTAAAATAAAATTCCCTTCCAGTTGGCAAATGGTTGCTGTTTGCTTACTGGGAGTGTCAAAGATAAGGTGGTGGCTCATGGGAGAATAGTTTTATAGTGTTTTAGGCAATTTTTCAAAACCTGGGTCCTTCTTAAGTCAAGCAGCTCTGCTTGACTTACTTGAACGGTGAGCAGAGGGTGTTTTAATTCTGCTTTTTGATACCCAGAGGCATGCTGCCAATCTGGGCACCAAAACAATCCAGGAAACAATCCACTGCACTCTGCCCAATGAACCAAACTACCCAAGCACTGCAAGGCAAGGCCGGTGTCCTGCAATGTCCCTCAGCACTCCCTGAGGGAAATTGCAGGACAATTGAGCCCTTACCTGCGCTGCAGCTCCGGGGCTATCGCTGTGTGCCTGCGTCTCCCTGGAGCAGCTCTGTGCCAGCGCCAGCCCTCGCTCTGTCCCTGTCACCAGCGCTGCCTTCACCGACGTCGTGCCCAGGTCAATGCCCAGCACACAGGTGGGCCCGGGCCCGCCCGCCGCGGCCATGAGGGGATGGATGGCTGTCACCTTGTCACAGGCGGAACAACACCCACCAAGCTGAGCCCCTCACGGCCCCCGGTGCTGCCCGAGCCCCTCACGGATCCCGCTGCCGCCCGAGCCCCTCACGGCTCCCGGTGCCGCCCTGCGGGCTCTCAGGGACGGGGCAGGACCGCGACCTGGACTTCGCCCTCACACTGGAGGTGCTCCCTGTCCTCAGCACTCCCCGGTCGCTACCCCTCCACTGTGACAGTGACAAAGCGCCCCTTCCCCAGCTAACCTGCGCTACTTTAAACCACGTTTTTTATCTAAACCAAACCACCACGGCGCGCAGCCCGCCCTGTCCCTCCGCTCACGGCTCAGCCCCCCTCATGAACCCGCTCCGCCACACCCAAGATGGCCCCCGGGGGCGGCCGCTGCGACGCGGTGGGCGCTGGGCGGGGAGTCCGCAGGCGATCGCCTCACGTGAGAGCCGAAAAGGGAAGAACCGGGACGGCACGGGGCACTGAAGGGGGTGGGTTGCCACCCGCTCCCCGGTACCGCCGCCTCGGCAGCGGCGCGTTCCAAACCACCGCGCACCCCGCTCCGCCGGAGCGCCGGAGGAAGGGCGGCAGGACTACAAGTCCCAGAGTGCACCGCGGCGCGCCGCCAGCGGCGAGGGTCTGGCGGGGGCGCGGGGGCTGCCGAGATTTGTAGTCCCGCGCGTTGGGGTGGGGCGGGTCCGTCACGGCAACAGCGCTGAGGTAAAGATGTGCCCGGGACGGGGAGAGCGGTGCCCTCCGAGGGGAGCTGAGGGTCCCTCGGCCGGGCTGGGGGCCGTGGTGCTGCGGAGGGAGCTGCTTACCGCGGCTCCCAGCGGAGGGGATGGGCTGTGTGGCCGTGTGGGTGCTGAGGAAAGCTTCTCCCCTGCTTTTTCCGCAGCTTTTCCACCATGAGGACGCGATACCTGCTCCCCGCTCTGCTGAGCCTCTCGCTGGCGCTGCTGGGGCCTGGCGGTGAGTGTTTGGTCAGCCCAGCTTGGGCCCACAGGACTCCGGAGCAGTAAGAGATGGAAAAGGGCAGCTCTTTAGTTATCCCATTACATCTTACAGGGATACCCGTGCCATGCTTCACATCAGCTCTGCTCTCATTCCTTACCTCGGGTTCTTGTGCTCCTACACTGCGCTGAGATTGTGCGCTTCGTGCTCCAAAATCACTTCTGGCACTGAAGAGTGCCAGGGCTGCAGTCAGTGATAAACTGGGAGCTCCTCTGCTCATAACTTCTTACAAACACTGTGTGGCAACAGAAAAAAAAAGTGTCCAGGCCAACCTGTGCAACCTGTGTCTCTCTCTGTTTCTGTAAATGTACATTCTCTTGCACATCTGGGTACTTGGATTGAATTTGTGGCCCAAGAAACAATTTTATATTAAATTTGGGGCATTTATGACTCCTAGATCACCAGGATCACATCAAGAACCAGGGTGGGTTTGCAGTACCTTTTAACCTTCCCTTGGCATGAACTTTTGTTGCACTTCAAGCATTTAAATTACTTCCTTGCAACATGTTCAAGTGACAGTTATATACTTCTCTTTTTAAGTTGCTTGGTTTCCCCCTTTGCTTTTTATTGTGTCAACTTTGTGATTGATCTGATACTGCAGGGACCAATGGGTAAAATGTCTATGGCACAAAAAAAGTAGGTTGTTCTTCTCAAGGAGCTGTTCATAGTAATTGAGATTTGTGTGGGTGTTTTTCTCCCCCCCACAGATGGAGCCATTGTGTTGTCAGTCCCTGAAGTAGTTTCTCTAGAAAGTGGAAGCTCAACAAACGTCACTATCTCTCTGAGGTAAAATTATTATTGCAGCTTTACTTTCCCTTTGGAACACGGGCTGCCCTCCATAAGTGAATTTACAGTTCCTCCCTTTCTAAAAATTGATGCTTAAGAGAAACTTGCATTTCCTAGAAGGATCACGTCCTGGACAAATGCTCAGTGGAGTTCTTTAGAAAGCTGTGCAGGGCTGTGTCACTTGGAAAGGTTTTGTTTGTTCTGTTTTGTCTTTCTGCTGTAATTTCATGACCCCAAGTACATGTGCCTTGTTTCAGCAAAGGGTAATGAGCACCAGGACAGGACAGGGTCTTTTGGTGACTTTGCCATTTGTGTTGAGAAGAGGGAGGTACAGGGTGGCCATCACTGGATCAGATAAAAGAACCAGTGCAATATCACCCAGTTTGGTGCTGGTTCCTCTGAGTGTGAGGCAGCTTCTGTTGAGTGTGGGCTGCTCGTTGCTGAGAGGAATGAGCAGATGCTCCCCTGCAGCCCCAAAGCAACCCCTGAGCTCAGGTACCAGCCTAACTTGTTTTTTCTGCCTTCTCAGGGCTCCACTAAACGAGACACTGGTGATAACTCTTAATATTACACACTCCTCAAAGCACAGCACCATTGTTGAACTTCCTGATGAGGTGAGAGCATAGACTTGTAACCATATGCAAAAAGCTCCTGCTATTATGGTGCAACTCCTCTCTGTTCCCTCTGCTCTGCCTTGCAGGTACAGTTCCCTGCAGGTCACACTAAAGCAGAGTTCCAAGTGAAAGCAGATGATGTGGGACAAGTAACAGTTTACCTTTATCCCAATAATTCAAATTTAACTGGGTGAGAAACTGCTTTTTGTTCTATTTACTGTCCTATAGCTTCCTAAAAGTTGGGGTAACTACTCCTAGGAGTTAAATGGGACATGGGTGGGATGCAGTTAAGGAGATTGGTAACCCTGCAGCAAATCCCCAAGTACTCAGATAAATAGAGGGCACAGAAGCAGAGTGGAGTCTTAGATTTAATTACAAGATAGCTGAGTTCTCACAGCTCCTTAGTCTTGTTTTAATAGTGCCTCCCAAAAGTATGGAGATCACATGCCAGCTTTTCTGCTCTGGGGAGCATTTGGCTGTCAGTGTCCAGTGGGATGCTGTTCTTGCTGTGCAGGATTTGTTCTGGAGTTCCTGGGCTGGGTCAGTCAGGGGAGCCCTCTCCTCACAGATGCCAGTTCTCCCTCCTGGGAAGAGCCCAGCCACATGGAGAAAGCTGGACTGTACTTGCTTGTGGCTCAGATATTACTGAGCAGCAGAGTGCTCCTGTTTTACTTCCTTGTTTTGCTTCTGCTTTTGAAACTCGAGGCAGAGGCGAGCACGTGGAACGCTCACAGGGCAGCACCATCACGAGGGTGAGGATGCAGCTCTGCTCTTGCCCAACAGACCCTGTGCTGAGAGAGGGGAAGCCACAGGCACAAAGTGACCTTTGGGAGCATTCCCAGGGTAAAAGGATGGAAAGGAAAGACTCAGGGAGTGGGAGGTGTCCCAAACATAACAAAGTCACAAATGAAAAGGGGAGGAACTCAGCTGAACCCAACCGAATATTGTCTTGTCTCAACACCTGGACTCTATTTCCTCTCCCAGAACAGAACAAAATAAAATCTTGTGAAAAAAGCATGAATTAACTGATTCTTCTTGCATTAACCATCAGGCCTAGGATTCAATTTCAAGTGATTCACAGCATCATAGTGAGATATGCTGATGAGGTGATTGGCTGGATCTATTTTGTTGCCTGGTCCATCTCCTTTTATCCTCAACTCTTTGAGAACTGGCGAAGGAAAAGGTAAAGAGATGTGTTTGCAAGTCACTAAAGCACTTCTGCAAATTGTGTTCATGGCTTCAGCTACATCTGTCTTGGTTATTGGGAATTATCCATGGAAAGATGGGGAAAAGGCAGAGGGAGGGTCTGAATAATTGCAGCCCCAGTGAGATTTTATACATGCAGGTTGGAGGGAAGCCAAGTGCATGCTACAAACACCTGATCCTAAGATTTGGCATCCAGTATGAATTTGTGATAGAGGAGACTTCCCCATTCCTTTTGGTGCCATGTTGTAAATCACCTGGCTGAGGCAGCTGTGGTGATCACTGTCAAAGATTCCCAGCCTTGAGAGCTGTTTCTCAGACACCTACTTGTAGTGTCACATTAGGCCAGCTCCCCTTGAGCCAAGTGACTCTGAGTAGGAGCATTATCATATATGAGAGTGAAACCATTTGATCTGGCAATGATGCACTTGTGCTTTATGGGTTCAGGCTGGAAGGGCTTTATCAGACAAGCTGGAAGGGCTTTATCAGACAGGCTGAGCTCATGGAGGAATGCAGTTAAAGAGCAGAGACACAAATTGATCCATGAGAGCTCTGTTATTTCACCCAGCTTCCTGATGAACTCACAGCATTGTGTGGTCACAATGCCTGAAGCTTTTGCTTACACCAGAAACTGTTATAAATCAATACATTCCAGGGTCAATTTGTCCCTGGAACTGCCTGTGACTCTCTAATGCACGTTTCTCCTTTTTTCCCCCCCTTCTTTAGTGTTGTTGGACTAAGCTTTGACTTCATAGCACTAAACCTTACTGGCTTTATAGCATACAGTGTGTTTAATGTTGGGCTCTTCTGGATTCCCCTGATTAAGGTGAGCATGATTCTCTCTTAACACGTGCTGGGGGGGTGGGTACGTGCAGAAGGGAGTTAAAACTCGTGCCTGGTTTTGTTTTCTCTTACCTTTAGGAGGAGTTCCTGGTCAGTTATCCCAGCGGGGTGAACCCTGTGGCCATCAACGATGTGTTCTTCAGTCTCCACGCAGTGGCCCTGACCCTCCTCACCATCGTTCAGTGCTGCATCTACGAGGTGGGAGCGGGTGCTGGGCTCACCTGTGGGCTCTGCCAGAGCTCCCTCTGCCGGGCACCTCCCTGCTCCATTTGGGCTCCAAAATCCCAAATTCCCTGCACTTCCACCGGCCTTTCCAGGAGCCAGGCTTCACAGCCCAGCTGCCTTCAGCTTTCCTGAGCTAGGAGCACCTCCACTAACCTTATCTACTTCAGCCTCATGGATGTTCTGAGCTTATAAGTAAACTTCTTAGGGACTCAAAATAACAGAGGCAAACAGCCAGGTTCATAAAGTTCCCAAACAGATCTCTAGCCAGCACACAGATTACAGCTCTTCACAGCACAAATGCTTTGCTGTTTCTTTGGAGCATTCTTCAAGGTGTGGTAGGACCTTAAATACTCCCTGCAATTCAAACACATTTTTTTCAGCTGCTTTCCTAAAACAGCTGTAAATGCCCTTTCATAATTCACACTTTTCAAGTGAGACTGATTGTTACAATCAAGTGATTCTTACTTAATCCCATTGATTGTTCCAGTCAGGTGGTTCTTTGTTTGATTTTCATTGTAAAAACCTCTCATCTGAACAGGCCAATTTTCTCTAGATGGTAACTGTTTGTCTTTTTGGCTTCTTCTTCTGGTCATGCCAAATCTAAAACTGTAACAGCCCATCTGTCATCATTGACAGTTACTACAGAATTTTCTAGTGAAGAATTAGAAAGCAACCATAAATCTTTTACCATAATGGTGTTTATCAGACTTTGGCACATACAGGAACTCATGATCTCATCAGATTGAATTTTGGAGCTTTGTTACAGATTATGCACCATAAATACTCCAGAATACTGCTCCCCCTGCTCAGGGACAGCAGTGTTTTAAATGATTGATATCAAAATTGCTCATCAGCTCTTGCAAACCTCCAGCTGGTTGCTGTAGCACTTGCTTAATTTTAAAGTTCTCCTTGTGGTACCAGCCTGACTGGTAAAACAGGTTTGGAGTGTAGTGCTGCAGGGTCCTGCGCAAACTGTATCTTTGTGTCTGGAGATGTGTGACCTGGCCAAAATGTATCTGTGTTTCTATTTCAGAGAGCAGGTCAGAAAGTATCCAAAGTTGTTGTTGGACTCCTGGCACTTGCATGGATCTTCACCTTCACCACGCTGTTCCTGGCTGCAGCTGAGGTGATGACATGGCTGCAGTTCTTGTTCTGCTTCTCCTACATTAAGTTAGCAGTCACACTGATCAAATACTTCCCACAGGTAAATCTGAATTATTCTCCTTGCATCCCATATCCCTGCCACCCTAAGCCTGCAGTATGTGCTCTTGAAAGTCTGAAGAGACTAAACCACCAATGATTATTTATTAATAGTGACAAACCAGTAGAGTTGTACTGAGAATTGCTTGAAAGTCAATCCTAAATCCTGTACATGACACTCTGACTGCTTGTCACACCCCCAGGCCTACATGAACTTCCGTCGCAAGAGCACTGAGGGATGGAGTATTGGAAATGTGTTACTGGACTTCACTGGGGGAAGCTTCAGCCTTCTCCAGATGTTTCTGCAGTCATACAACAATGGTAAGCCTAGAACTGAGGTGCTGGAGCCTGTCCTAATGGGGTGGGAAGTCCCAGTACAAAGCAGATTATCTCAGAAGAATGGTGTTGTGGGAAGCTGTTCTTATAGGAAGGATAAAGGATCTGTTCATATTCCCTCAAGATATAAAATGAAGTAGCCATCCTGAAGAAACCACAGTTATTAATTAGCTTTGCATAAGAAGTGCACTGCAGTCAGTCTTGGGTTTGTCTGAGCAGTCCAGAAAATAGACATTAACTTCTCTAAAGGGTCTTAAGACAAAACTACACTTGAGGAGTCAGACTTAACTCTGATTTTGTGTTTGACAGATGAGTGGAGGTTAATCTTTGGAGATCCAACCAAGTTTGGCCTGGGTGTCTTCTCCATCATCTTTGACATTGTTTTCATGGCCCAGCACTACTGCCTGTACAGGAGCCGAGGGTATGAACCTTGTGAATAACAAACATCCCTTGTGGAGACTCAAACTTTACACTGAACTTGGCCCTGCCCTCTCTGAGGGCTTTTAAGATTCTTGCTGCCAGTTACCAGAAATGCTGATTCTGATGTCTGTGACCTGATCCTCTCTGGGCTGGAACACAAACACAAACTGTTGCCTTGCCAAGCACTGGCTGCCAGGTGCCTTAAGGACAGCAAGCCCTCAGCTGCACACAGGGGACTCGTGCCTGTTGGAGCTGCACACACAGCTCAGAGGGAGCTGTCCAAGCAACACATGGCTCTTTTTTCACCAACCACAGGGAAGAGAAAGACCAAAGTGATGTCTTTCTGATTGGAGGTGAAGCACAAAGAGCAGAGTTCTGTCTTCCAAAAATCTGAGATGATGTTTAAGCAACCACTTCATATCTTTAAGTAATGACTGAAGACTGTCTGTGGATCCAAGTGCTGCTGCTGACCTTTCCCAGACAGCTCACACTCCACCACCACTCAGGCTGGCCACAGTGGTACATCACAATAATGGAGTTGGTAACAAATGCACAAATATTACAATTTGAACTCTTTATTAAAAAAAATTCTAAAAACCAGAAGCTGTATTCTTATTTCACTGAAAGCTCTTTCAAAGGTGCTAAGACAAGCAATTAGAAGGGAATATGTGCATTTCTACTTGAATGTTTAGAACCTAATGTGTCTTTCTAGATCCCAGGTGAGGTTTGACAGCTCCCCCACCAGTGAAACCAGACCTTACTGACCTCAGGAATTCCAAAATCTACCCTTGAGCCAAAAATGGTCACAGCTAGAGGCACCCAAGTGACGTGGCACTCCTAAATAAAAGGAGAAACAGTTCAGGAAAACCAACTTTGTTTTATTGTGTAAAATCAAGTGAAAAAAAGCAGTACAAATAGCAGTGTATCTTTATAGTAACAAAAATAACTCCAACTTGAAAGACTTATAATTTACTACTGAATTCTTAAGTAACAAAATTCCAAAGCAGGATTGTAGTAATTCCAGAGATACAAAATTGTTAAGCAGGCATCTGCTGGTGCACACAGAACAGTCTGAGATGCATCAATCACAAGGTCCATGGCACAGCAGTCAGGTACTGAATAAATTAGTCTGCCACCTCCTTGTGCTCTATTTACAACAGCTTACCCCAAGGCTGCTTAAGGAAACTATAGATATGTCTAGATCAACTGAAGAGGATTAAAAACTCCAGGTTTTGGGTAACTGTAAAGCTAACTGGCTAACAAACCACAGGATGCTAGATCATGGACTTAGTGTTGCAGCAAGGATCTTCAGCCCTGTGGCATGTTGATTTAAACCACTTAGTGTCCCACTAAAAGTTTAAATTTCGTCAAGAGGCACTTCTGCAAAGTTACTGGCATATTCATCTCTTCCATCCTAATTTATAAAAAATCACTGATTTAAGCAAAGTCTTCTAAAAGACAAACCAAAATCCCTCCCATTTCAAATCTGATAGAAGTGGAATGAAGGACTGAAAACTCTACAGTTACAAGCAGCATTTCTGGTAAGTTCAGGAACATTGTTTTGTTTCCTGCTCCATATTCCCTTCAATTAAACTCAGTTCATCTGATGGTACAAATTGGAAACAAGGAGAATTCAGGTTTTACCCTGGCAGTGAGGCTGAACTGTAGTGACCATGAAGTTGTAGTGTATTTCACAGGCATTGAGCTAACACTTGTGTGTTCCTCAGTTGTTCCTTGCCTGAAGAGGATGCTTTATCCAGGGAATCTTTGCAGGAAACTGTAATGCCCCAAACCCTTCAGCCACTCTATCTTGCACACAGTGATTGATTAGTACAGTGCTCTTCCCCACAGCACTGTGCAGCTCTCAACTCTGGCATTTCAATTTGGTAGCACTGTGAGGGACAGGACAGCTCCCTTCTAAAAGCTTAGGCACAGCAAACCCTTGGGTCTCCCATAGCAGAAACCACATTTCCTCCTAAAAGAGGAGGCTTTTGTGCTACAGAAGAATCCTGTCCAAGTTAAGGCTTTTCCAGTTGCTCTTAGATAACTTGGGTCTGTCCTGTCCTGGAAGCCAGGACCACAGAAGTCTTGCCATGTACCTGCAGGGCAGACTTTAGAGAAGCACTCTGCTGAGGGGAGTATTGTCTTACTACTGCCAGTTACACCAGAAGAAGTTAAAATAAAAAAAAAGTAGTGTTTACCACAGGTAGGAACATGCACTCCTTCCACACAACCTGTTCCAGTCTAATAGTTGCTTCTTTCTTTGATACCAGTCTATAGATCTCCCTCCCACCCCCTCCCCAGCTGGATGATGGATTAGGACATCATGGATTGCTGCACAGCCTTCTGCAGGGACTGCCTGGTCACCAGCAGCCTGACCACCTCCTCATTCCTTTTGGTCAGCCTCTTCCTGGCCTGGTCATGGGTCACCATTGTCATATCCCAGCCATTCACCTGGGAAAAACCATAAAATAAGGCAGGTGCAGGGGCTCACAGGTGTCCTGTGACTGTTCTGTCAGAACCACGTAGTGGTTATGGTTATGCCACAGCTCAGTTTATTTATAAACCCCACAAACTATCTTGGGAAGTACCCAGAAGATTATTTTCCCCAGCAGATGTTTCTCTGCACTGTGCAGCTGGTACTGCAGCAGTACTGTCTTATTTTGGTGCTTACCTGCATGATCTTATCTCCAACCTGGAGTCCTGCAACTTCTGCTGGGCCTCCTGCTGTCACTCTTGTTACATAAATACCCTGGGAAAAAATGGAGAGTTCATTTACTAAATGTGGGAGGATTCAGTACTCAAGAGCCATTTGACTGACAACACAAAAAAAAACTCCATAGTGTATTATGAGATTTTAGTCAAAAACAGGCTTATGCAATGCTGGAAAATAGAAAAGGTGGAGAAGTCACTTAAATAACCTCAGCCTGCAAGTGATAATGGGGCAGAGGGTAGCTATGATAGAGGGCAGATGATGATTTGGGCACCTCAGCCTTTGGGAGAGGGAATTGCTGCAGAAAAAGATTGCCTGACCTTGTCAGTCTTGTCTTCAGAGAAAGGATTCTGAGTAGGGTCCTGATCAATGCCACCCCCAATGCTGAATCCCAGAATCAAATTGTCACCGTCACGAAGCTTATGTATTTCAATTCTTTGCTGGAAAGAGAAAGAGATCAAATAGCTGAGCATTGTGACGAGTGGAAGAAATTTCAAGTACATTTCAGACACTGGTACTTCAGATCCAGTCAGATTGTTTTTCACAGATATCCCACGACACAGCCCAGCCCCTCAATTACTCAGAGCTCTCCTGCCTGTCCAGAAATAGAAAGGAACAACACTAAAACCAGAGCAGGTCTCTGTAAACATGACTCATGCCTTGATAAGCAGCAGTCACTCATGCCCAGCCTCATCTTGCTCATTACCCACATGCCTTATGTTCCTGCTAGTCCTATCAGCAGAAATAACAACCTATTATTAGGATGGTTCTTTTTCAGGATAACTTTTGTAACCCGGGGCAGGTTCCTCACTGCCCGATGCACAAAGGCATCTGAGCAGCTTTGTGCACTGTGTCAGCACTGTAGAAATGCCAGCTGCTGCAATTCCTGAGCCAGGGTGAAAAGCCACGGTCTTAACTGACACAAAAACCTCTCAAAAGGTGCTTCCACCCTATCTAACGGAAGATGTTCCTGCTCATTCCAGCGGGCTGGATGTGATGACCTTCACGGGTGCCTTCTAACCCAAACCATTCAGTGATCCTCCTGTCACACAGACCTTGAACTGCCCTGCAGAATTCCAAACTCCCCGGATTCCAAACATCCGTGTCCTCAGCGGGAGCACCCACGCAGGCACAGCCCAGACACAGCCAGGGGAAAGCGCAGAATGCCTCCCTCGCACTGCGCGCTGATTAAAGCCATTATCTCACTGTGAAGCTCTGCTTCCTAAACCGCACCCAGACACGCAGGTGCTTATCCTGCCCTCAGAGGGGATCCGCACGGTACCGGTACCGGGAGAACGGCGGGTTCCCTCCCTCTTCTCTCGAGCAGCCTCGGTCCCTCCGCCCGGCGGAGTTTCCCCTCCGTTCTCCCACCCGGTATCGCGGACGGACAATCTGACAGCGGGGAGCGGCCACCGGGCCCGGCGGCGCTGAGGACCGAGCTGCCGCACCCTTCGCCGGCGGACCGGGGCTGCCCGGGCACCTCCGCCCTCCCACAGCCCGCGGGGCGCTGCCGGCGGCACCGGTACCGGCACCCGTGTCCCCGTCCTAACCTGCGCCCTTCGCCCGCTCCTTCCACACACCCGCGAACCGGAGCTGCCCCGGGGCGGCACCTCCGCCCACTGACATCGCCCGGGCACCACCGGCATCCCCCGCTCCATCCCCGCCAGCGGCCCCCGAGCACCACCGGCATCCCCCGCTCCATCCCCGCCAGCAGGCCCCGGCACGGCATCCCCCGAATAGCGGTGCCCGCCCCTCCCGTGCCCGCTCACCACCACAGCGGTGACCGGCTGTCCCGGTACGAACGCCATGTCCGCCCCGTCGCCGCCGCCGTCCGAACAAAAGCGCCTCACCCGGCCCCGCCCCTCGCTCCCCGCCAGCCAATCCGGCCCCGCCCCTCTCTCCCCGCCAGCCAATCCGGAGCCGCCCCGCCCACGGCGCGCCGCCCGCTCGGCCGCATCCCGTCGTTCCCCTGGCCAAGATGGCGGCCGGGCGGTGGCGGCGGCGCGGTCGGGGAGGGCCGGGCCCGGCGGGCGGCCCGCGGTGACGGGCGCTGTGCGGGGACCCTCGGCGCGCTGCGAGGCCTGACGGAGCGGCGGGGCTGCGCGCCGCCGTGGATGAGAGGTATGGAGGAAGGGGAGGACGGGCGGGAGGGCCCGCGGGGCTCTCCCGGCGGCCTGAGGGAGGCCGGGCGGGCTCGTACAGCGCGTGTTTGCTTCACCTCAGTGTCGGTGCGAGCGAGGAGCTGCCCGAGCCCGGCGCGGAGCCATGGCCGCCGTGGTGGCCAAGCGCGAGGGGCCGCAGTTCATCAGCGAGGCGGCGGTGCGGGGCAACGCGGCCATCCTGGACTATTGCCGCACCTCGGTGTCCGCGCTGTCGGGAGCCACGGCCGGGATCCTCGGCCTCACCGGCCTGCACGGCTTCATCTTCTACTTCCTGGCCTCCGTCCTCCTGTCCGTGCTGCTGGTGCTGAAGGCCGGCCGGCGGTGGAACAAGTACTTCAAGTCGCGGAGGCCGCTGTTCACGGGGGGGCTCGTGGGAGGGCTCTTCACCTACGTCCTGTTCTGGACTTTCCTGTACGGAATGGTTCACGTGTACTGATGCACGGAATGTTCGCCGCTGCCGGAGCTGCAGGACTCTTGCCAAAAGTCACTACACCATAGGCCAGCTCACTTTCCAAACTGTTGTCCGTGGCTCGTGTCGTTAATGCTGTTGGTAAATTATGTCCAAGTACGAATTAATCAGTAGCACTGTTCTAATTAAACTGAATGTGAAGCACCGTTTGGATGGCTCCTGTATTTGTTTTTTTTTTTTTTTTTAAGGATAATTTCTGTCCCTAAAAACAGGCACAGCTGTGGGGTTTGATTGATATAGTGCCTTGTATCCTTGGTGGTTTGGATACACACACCAATTACAATCCCCTCTGGGTGTGCTACACACAAATATTGGAGTAGTAACACAGCACCCTGAAAAATGAGATTATTTAAAAATAATTCCACTGACACAAGAAAATAATTAAGTTGATGTAAAGGTTTGGTACAGAAACATACATGCAAATGTTCTCTTCCCTTATTGCCATCAGTAGATGCTACTGGCACAGGTGCTTGTCACTGATCTCCAGAAAAGCCACAAAATGGGATAAATCTATCACCCACCATCCAGGTAACGCCTTTCCTCTAGCCCTGTTCCTGCCAAAATAAGTGATTCATTGATTTGCTCACATCACTATCACCACACCAGGTGGTTTGACCTGAAAAAAACACTTACAGAGCACTCCCAGGGAGCACTGGCCTAAAGTGACACATTTTATTGCTGAACATGAAACACAAGGAGAAAAAAAAGAGTCAAAGTCAAGAGAGGAGCTCCTGAGAAGGAATCTGGTTATGTTTTATTAACAGCAGGGGTTGTAGGAGTTGTGTTACACAGCCTAAAGAAAGGAAACATTCTAGGAGATCTGGGAGGCCTGGAGACTTAGATTCAGGAAATAGCTTCGGTCCTCTCACAGGAGGATGTTTCAGCAAGTTAAAACAATGGTTTCAGCAGAGCACAGTCAGCTTTGCACGTCAGGAGGAGCTGCTTGCTTGCCAGGAATTGTGCCAGGCCCTGACAGCACGCAGGGGGTTCACTCTGTGTTTCACCATCTAGAAATTGCTCAACTCCAATTAAACCCTGGCAGTCAAAAGCCTGGTGGGAACTCTTGTGCAGTTCCCCACGTGGTGACTCTTGTTTGCCTTGAGGAGAGGCTCCTGACATGGAGAAAAGGTTTTGGGTGAGATCAGAGCACCAAAGGTACACAGCTTATCCTAAATGAACTCCAGTGTTTAATTCTATTTTCTAGCCCCATTTTTGGCTCACTACACAGAAGCAGAGGGGAGGAACTAGACTGGGTGGGGTTTGCTGTCAGTGACTGGGTTCAGAGTTTGCCACTAACAGAGGTGAAGTTTAATTTAGGATGAACCTGTACCTCAGAGTAACAACCTTAAAGAAGCTGAAGCAGAAGTGGGTGCAGCTGCTGGTGCCATTTGTGCAGACACTCAATGGCAGCAGCTCCCTGATGCCACCCTCAGATGCTGCAGCAGGAGCATCTTTAACTTTTGGTATTCAAAGCATGCACAGAAACATTTAATCTTCATCAGGACAGCTCCCAGTCTGTGGTGATGGGGCAGCATGTACAGAACACAATGAAATTCCTTAAGCCCTTTTCTGAGATTGGTTACATCCTCACATGAGATAAATGGGCTGCAGGGAGAGTGATTCTGCTGAGAGACAAGCACTTGTGTTTCCTGGAGGTCACTGCTGTTGCAGTAGCAGGCAGATATGTCCCAACTTTCCCTGCTGTTGGTGGATTTGGAGGAGGCTGGCCCAGCCTGTGGCCCTGGCAGAGCTGCCCCTCTCAGTCTGCAGCACAGCCCGGGCTGCTGTGAGAAACAGAGGCACTGAGTGCCCTTCCAGACCTGCCCAGCATGAGAAATCAGGCAGTGGTGCAGCGAGGACAGTCCCAGCAAATGACAGCAGGCACAGGAGGCAGGAGCTGTGCAGGGGCTCCACGTTGCTGCTCAGTGAGTGTCCCCCCTGCCTCAGGCCCTGCAGGACCACAGCCCCAGCTCCAGTGCCACATTTCCCTGCATTTCCTGAGCAGAGCAGTCCTGCTGCTTCACGCCTGATGTCACACCATCACCCAGGCAGGAGCTTGGGTTTCAGCTTCAGCCCTTCCCAAAGTGCTCCCATCACAGCTTTTCTCCACATGGAAGCAAAGCACAGCCACAGGACAATGCTGGCTATTGGCATAAGTACAGATATATCTACCAGTGGATATAAAAACATTCATTTGGTGCCTTCTTTGTCCTTTTATAAAAATCCTTTTATAAATCCATAGTGACGACACGTGTTGCAAGCTCAGGATCCCAAAGAAATCTCAGGGAAGAAAGGCAGTCTTTAGAGAAGGCTTTTTCCTCTGGGAATCCTGATCATAGCAGGCCTGATCTGGGCTATGTCCACCTCCCAGTGCTGGTGTGGTGCCACACCTGTGTGGGTTTCCTGGAGCTGGCAGAGCCTCTGCTGTGCCTAGAGCCCATCGAGCTGCTCCGGGCTCTGATTCCCGTTCAGCGTAGGGCTCGACAGGGACTTCCTGGAGTTGGACCTGGGGAAACAGGCACAGGGACAGGATGAGCAGCTTGGGATTGTTTCAGGAGGCAAAAATGTTCCCAGCCAGGCCTGGCTCACCTTACCCAAAGACCTCTCCACATTGCAGTTTCAGAAGGCTCTTGGAGCTGCCCCAATTCCACCCTCGGTCATGAGGGACCAACAGCACGAGGCCATTGCCAGTCCAACCATGACACAGCAGCTGCCTGTGCTCCCCAGCTCACTGCAGCAAGGAATTACAGAGGAAGCCAATAACTTGGCCAAAATCATTTGGAAGAAGATAGTTCCCTGGAACTGTGCTCCTGTATCTCCTCTTTTCTATCTCTCTTAACAAAAAGCCATGATTTTTAACACAAAGCCAGGCTCACTTACTTGACTTCCTCGTACTTTTTGCCTCGATAAAAGTTACTCTTCTTGATCAGGTATATCAGCACCAGGTCACAAAAGAAAGCTCCCTGCAAAGGGATAAAACTTTTGTTTAATCTTTGAAACAGAAGAGGAAGTGTTCCTGATGTCATTAGAAATAAACATTAATGAAATAATAATTTATGAACACTGTAGAAGCAGTGTTTTCCTTCATTCTCCAGGATATGTATATATAATATATAGCCTGTGTGGATGTTTAGACTACCAGGTTTATTAACAAATGGTTTTAAGATAGGACACAGACACACACCTGGCTGAGTAATCCGAGTAGTAAAGATTCTGCTGGAGAAGGTTTAAACCCCCCATCCCATTCTCATCCCATTTGGAATCTGGGTCCCCTGGGGTTACTTTAACACAAAACATTCACTTACAGCTCCCATGAGTGCCAGCCCCGAGCTGATATTGATAATGGTGGGAATGATGTTAAATTTCCCCGCCTGGAAGAACAAAGGTCATGAAGTCACCACTGAGATTACAACCCACAAAACAAACCCAAGGGTGTGGCACTGCCCTGGGGAAGCTGCTGCTGCCCCTGGGTGTGTTTTGTTCCCAGGCACAACCAGGGGGCATTTGCAGTGAGCAATCTTGGAGGCTGAAGGTCTGTCTGTGTGTCTTGGGTCTGACTGTCCCTGGCTGCATTTCTGAGCTTGCATCATACCTGGATTAGGCTTCTTTTCTCTCTGCAGTGCTTGCACATGGAAAACAAGTCTCTGGGGCACATTTATTTCTGTTGGGCTTTACACGAGCCTGGTTTTAAGTAGAGGAGATGCAGGCCCAGCTGCACTGCAGGTGATCTCTCTTATATAGGCATTGGATCCTCATGGATGGATGGGAAAAGCCCTTTCCTACAACAAGCCAGAGAGGCTGTCCCCACCTCAGAGCTGCCTCCCCCTACTTCTTTCCTTTCTCTGCAGGCTCTGGCCCACCCTGGCCTGGCCCTCACCTTGCCATTCACCATCACATCGAAGCGGATTCCGTAGGCTTTAATGAGCGTCCGGTAGTCGACCCCCTCAGCATCCCGGTAATACTTGGCAAACCTGGAAAACAGCAATGCTGGATTTAATTCCACCTGCCCATCTGAAGCCTTTCATCCCTTCAAAGAGATCTGTTCCCTTATCAAAGCCAGCTTCATCCTGCCAGGAGCACTCTCTACCTCCCTCCCTCCTCTGCGGCGCTCTGTGCTCGGCTGCAGCAGGGCCTGGCACAGGCTGGTGCCACTCCACTGCCAACCTCCAGCACCTGCAAGCTCAAACAGCCCAGCCCAGCTGTGGCACTGCATTGTGCCCTCCTCTGTACCCACCTGAAGTTGTACCCAGAAGAGATGGAGGTTTCTGCAGACTTGTTATCCAGCCGGCTAAAAGAATAGTGAGGATTACATTCAGAAGGGGCTTTATCAAGATCACAGTTCCATTCAATCTGAATTCCTATCACACCACCCTTAAAAGAGAGAGACAGGGGGAGTTGTTTAAGCTTAGCTCAGTTAAAGTGTCTTCAAGTCTGTCAGACCCTTGGGCAGATTTTCCCCAGGGGCAAGAAGCAGCTGCACTTCTGGTCAAACAAGGGGGCACACTCCTGCCTGGGCTGAGTTCAGGTGTGTGACATTAATCCCAGTATTACTCTACAACTCCACTTCTCCCTGAGGTTCCTCCTCTCAGGACATTGATTTCATTCCTTTCCACTCCACACTTCAGTGGGGAAGATGATCTTTTATGCAGGGGTGGATTTCCAGAGTTCTGGGTTTAATCCAACGCTGTAGTAATAATGTTGAAATTAATAATAATCCCTGCTGGCAGAGCAGCAGTGTGGGCAGCCCTGAATAGAAGATAAGTGACACAACTGTCACAGACATCTTTTTATGAAAATCCTTTTCTTGGGAGTTTTTCTTCCTGATAAGCTGTGAGGCCTCAGGGAAAAAATGTAAATAATGTTTTTCTGCTGCTGTGGAATGCAACAGGTGGATCTGTGATTGGTCTCATGTACTTGTTTGTAATTAATGACCAATCATGGCACAGATGGCTCTCTGTCCAAGCCACAAGCTTTTGTTATTCATTCTTTTCTATTCTTAGCTAGCCTTCTGATGAGAACTTTTTCTTCTATTCTTTTAGTATAGTTTTAATGTAATACATATATAATAAAATAGTAAATCAAGCCTTCTGAAATATAGAGTCAACATCCTCGTCTCTTCCCTCATCTGAAAACCCCTGTGAACACCATCACACACAACCAGCTGTTTTAGAGAACCCCCGTTCCCTGGGGACAGGAGAAATGGGACCAGCTTGACTTTAGGCACCAGTGCAGTTCAGTGCAGGAGGCAGCTCGCAGGGCAGTGACTCTCAGAGCCTCCCAGGGATCCAGCTGGGAACACCCAGGAGCCCCAGGCACTCCTACCTGCAAGGCCATTTCCTGGAAGTCGCCCCCAGCCCAGCGGACGATGTTGCCCAGCACGAAGATGGGGCAGTAGGGATGCTCCTGGCTGTACCGGCAGCTCTTCAGGTAGGACTCGTTGTCAGTGGCCAGCACGTTCATCCTGCACGTGGGAAACGGGGAAATCCACCTTGGCTCCCCCTTTCCTTGCCTTCAGAGCCTGCAGCACAGGACTGCAGAGACAAGAGGCTTCTCCAACACCCTCCGTGCACCCTGAGGGTGTCTCTGCTGCTGGCCTGGGGAAAGCAGCCTGTCCCACAAAAATGATCTCCTGGCCAGCTGAATCTGGGCTCAAGAAAGGACTCACACGGAACAGATTGCCAGACTGCTCCAGGGTGATCTATTTTTCTCAAGAAACACAATAAGATTCTAGAAATGCCTATCTGAGCCAGGACATGCATATTTCTACACTGCTTTAGTTTGTTCACATTGCATCAGCAAACTAATATTTTTTAAATTTGCATTTTTTGCCAGCCTTGTCCAGGCACTTTACTTTTCTGGAGGAGGGGGAATGTCTGTTAAGCAGGAGCAGCCCGGGAAGCTGTGGCACTTACTTGGAGAACTTAAACTTGGGGAAGCGAATGGAGTTCTTGATGTAAACAGTGAAGTTTTCTGCACTGCCCAGAAGTGGCTTCCTGCAAGAGAAAGGTTTGTTCTCTGTCTTTGTCCCCTGCCCACATGTGAAATCTTGAATTGCCATTTAGAAGCAGCTTTATCCAGTAGGCTGGATGGCACCAGGCCAGCTGTGCCACTTCCCCCACAGTGCCAGCAAGGGGTTGGTGAGGACATGCAGGTCCAGGGGACACCCCCAGAGCTGGGAGCAGAAGCAGGGGGAGCAGAGGGCCAGTCCTGCCAGGGGGAGCCTTGCAGAGCCCCCTCCTGCACTGAGCAGCCAACATTCCAGCAAGCACCCAAGCAGAGGGGACGCAGGAACTGCCCTGGGTGACACACAAGCCGAGCAACTCAAGCTTGGAAAGCAGACACGTACTTGGGCTTGGATCTTTTCTCCACTGGGCACCAGGCCAGTATCTCACAAGTCCCTCTGATGCTGCCCCTGTCTTTCAAACAACGGCCAGTCTTAACCCCTGTGAGCAGACAGCACAGAAAAGGTCACACAGCAGGCACCTCCTCTCCTTGCCCACAGGGCATCTGAGAATTCAGGATTTTCCCTCTCCTCCCTGCTGTGAAAGGGCCTCTCAGCTGGAACAAACACCCTCTTGTTGTGCCTCTCAGCAGCCTGGGGTTCCCTGGCCCAGCCAGCACAGAGCTGTGAGCAAGGCAGGGATCTCAATAAAAAAAGGGGAAAGGAAAAAGGGAAGGGGGAAAAGGGAAAGGGGGAAAAGGGGAAAGGGGGAACGAAAGGAAAGGCCTTGATGCTCTCTGCAGTCAGAGATCTGGGGGCTGTACCCAGGCTGAGGGCTCTGAAGGACACCAGACACAGCTCAGACAGGGACATGTCCCTTACCATTGCCAGCCACCACTGCTTCCCCTTCCAGGCAGTCCGTGTCCCTGTCACAGAGGGCATCGGGAATGCTGGCACTCTGCAGAGGGGAAAGGACACAGGTGACAGTGTGACAGGACACCAGAGACACAGAAAGGGGGGTGGGTTCTGTGTGGGCACTAAAATCACACTGCTGAAGTGGTAACTGGGGGTCATGCACAGGTATCCCACCACCAGGAGCACCAGCACTCAGCCACACCCTCCCAGTTTTGGGTTCTGCTCAGTCTGGAGAGGGGCAGACTGGAAAAACCAACATTAGTTTCACCAAAGCCAGGCAAGAGGCCGCTTTGCTGTAAGATAACCCTACCTTGGATCTAAGCCACAAAATTCTCTGGCCCAATGTGCCCCTGTCCTGGCCACCAGAGGACAGCAGTGCCCTGACCAAGCCAGCTGTGCTCCTGGTGTGACATAGAAAATCCTTCTGCTCCATGGACAAAAATCCATCTGCTCCATGCACAGCACTCCCTGCACGGCCACACACCTCCTCCCCGGGCTCCAACCCACTCCAAACATCTCCACAGAGGATATTCCACAAGCACCTCATGCCTTTGGCCTTTAGGGAATGTTCTGGAAGGAGCTGAGCAGCCACCCCGTGTCTGGGAGGAAACCAGAGCCTGAATGTTCAGCACTTTCCAGGATGGGGCTCTTAAAAAGTCTCCTCTCCCCATAACTACCCTGAGTCACATCAAATTTGTTTTCCCAGGGCCTTTCCTAACCCTGAGCAATCACTGCCTGGTCTCATCTCCAGCTGGGCAGAAATTCAACACCACCTAAAGTCAGGAAGTCTCTGCATGATCAATGCCTCTGGAAGTTAAGACAGCTGAGCCTCCCAGATTTACAGTACTTTCCCAGATTAGCTTTTACACTACAGGAAAAAATACTTGTCTTCCATCCTTCCTTTCTTTGTGGCTCCAGAAGTGTCCTCTGTCAGCTCCTAGCCCCGGTTTTGCAGGGGTCTGGGGGTCAAGGGGCTCAGTTCTTCCTACCTCAGCACACGTGGCTTGTCTCTGGTTTGGGGTCACAATCAGATTTGTCATGACAAAGAAGACACTTTCACCCTGCAATAAACAAAGAGTAAGAAAACTTGGTTTACTCTCAAAGTACTTGTAAATAAGGAGCATGAAGCTCTCTTCAGAAGAGAGCAACCCCTTCTCCCCGTGGCTTTTCAGCCTGAGATACAACACCACCCTTCGTGTGGGTATTTGGATGAATTCCCTCACACTGTGGGTGCAAACACAACCATGAGAGCCATCCCACGGTCCTGGGGGGAGGCAGAGCACCCCCAGCATCTCCAATAAAAAACTCACAGCAGAAAACCCCTTCCAGCATCGCCTTCCTGTACCCCAGCTCCTGCTAATTCACAGGGAAGAGCTGGACAGATCCCTTCAGCACCCACAGGGGGTTTTGCCAACCTGGGGAGGGATGACATAGTCTGCAACATCCCAAATCCTCTCCCCCAGCTCCGAGGTGTTGGTGAAGGCCACCCCTTTCAGCTTGGTGATGACAGAGCTCTGCAGGGACGTGTCTGTGTCCTGGTAGCCTTTCTTGACCACAAACACCCACCTGTGTGAACACAGCAGCGTTAGGGAATGAGTCAGACAGAGAAATTCACACTGAGGTCAAATCAAAACATGCCAATGGCACCAAACCCTCTGACACTGCTACTAAAGGATAAAGTTCTGGACACAAGCTGTGCTTGCCAGCAGTGTAGGAATGTGTAATAACAGGTCATGAGGTAAGAAACCAAAGGCTCCATCTGTGCCACACTCAGCAGCCTCAGAAAGTGAAAGGAAGAGCAGGGCTGTGTCTTTCTCAGGAGGAAAAACAAGAGAGGCTTTTGCAGGTTCACAAGGGCAGAACTCTCACTTCAGCACACAGAGCCTGAGCCACACACCAGGCTGGGACAGGGAACCCCTCAGCTGAGCTGGCAGGGGCCTGCAGGGATGTTCCCAGCTGGATCCAGCTCCTTTGTGAGCCAGGGTGATGGGAACAGCCTGGCTGCACCCTGGGACAGCTGCTGCCTTGCTGAGCCATCCAGGGAAAGCTTTGCTCCCTCCTCTCCTCTGGAAGCAGCAGGAATTCCATTGCCCTGGGTGAAAACCTCTGGATCAAATGAAACACTTCCAGCTCCCCCACAACACTGCTAAAACCACCTGCCAGGACAATAAATCACCCTTGAAGAAGCTGAAGGTGCTGGGGCAGGTTGGGAGAGGGACAGAGGCTGAATCTGTGGCACAGCTCCCCTTTTCAGGGCTCTCCTGCCCACAGAGGCTGAGCAGCACTGGTGGCACCCAGCCCTTCACCTGCCACCTGTGACAAACCTGCACATGAGCACTCCCCACTGTTATGAACACATATTATAATACTGGCTTTTCACAAATATTGAAATGGATGCTAAATGTATAATGTCAAAGTAACTTTGCTATAAAGATAGTTTATATTTCTGTTAGAGTGGTGAAATAGCTGCTAGAAGTATTTTTGTGCTGGGGTAACATTCAATGAACACAAGAAGACCCCTGCTATTGATATTCCAACTGTCAGCACTTACCATCAACAGAAAATATGGCCCAAAGCCCAAACTGGAGGTGATGATAAGAATGATGAAACCACAACCAAGGAATAGAGATGCTCTGAAAAGGCAGCCCTGAGGATGAGCCCTGCTCAACAATTCCTAGAACATGTTAACTGGTTTGGGGGGAAGTTTCAATATGCCCAATTGTTTATTAACATGCAACAGGCTGATGCAATAGGAATGGTACATAAAGGCTGGTTCTGAAATGGCCAGGGTGCTCTTGGTGGAATGCCAAGAGGCACCTGGCCGTTAAACCAACTGCTTTATTGACTTTGTCTCCTATTGTCCGTTATTAAACTTGTACATTTTCACGGGAGAGTCAACTCTGTTTTTCACACCCACCCTGGGAAGTTTCCTCCTCTCCCCTTTTCCCAAGAACACTGATTTCTCCCCTCCCAGGAGGGCTCAAAAGCAGATCCCTGCATTTTCTGCAGCCAATCAATGAATCAATGGCAGCTGCATGCTAGAAATAGCCCAGAAGGGTTTGCTGATCCCCACCCCAAGCCAGGATGTGAACAGGGACGTGTTCCTGTAAGCCCCAGGCACGGAGGGGTCACTGCAGGGACCATCAGTGACACTGCCAGGGGTTTGCAGGAGCCACAGATGCCAGAGGAGGAGCAGAGCCCTGCCCTGTCCATGCTGTATCTCCCTCAGCAATGCTCTGCACAGGATTCCTCCTCCAGCCAGCCCGTGCCAGAGTGCTGGGGAGCTGCTCTGCTCCCTGGGACTGCACAGCTTTCTATAAATACCCCCAGCACCTAAAAACGACTCTGCTATATTTAACCAGTGGAAACACGAGGTGTGGGAAAGGTGACGGGACCAGGAGCACAGACAGTGAGGTGTCACCATCTAAAAAGCCCCAGAAACTCAAGAATCAGCAGCACAGGGTGGATAATTCCAGGTCTGAGCCTGCAGGGACTGGTCACACACCAGTGTGCCCAGCGTGCTGCAGAACTGGGCCTTTCCCAGGCTGTCCCTGAGCCAATGCCCTGCTCTGAAATGAATGCAAAGCAGCTGACATTCCTGCTGCTGCTGCCTCAGCCCCCACAGCCTGGCTGCTGCAGCCACTCCAGCACAGAAATCCCCCATTTTCTGCTTTTCCCTCCCATCTGCACCTGAGCAGGTCCTGGTGCTGTGCAGAGAGCACAGGTGTGCCCCAAGGCTCAGCACCAGGGCTGATAATGCTCCTTTGCCCTGAGGAGTCACATAGCAGGGTTTGGCACCACTCCCACAAAATATAGAAATAAAGGCATAAATAATGCAGCACAAAGCCATAGACACTGGGTCTATTTTTAACCCAACCTTAATCTGAAGGGTAGAGCTGAATCTAGCCATCCCTAGCAGGTGAAAAATCAGACATAACCTATTAGACACAATAAATGCAGCTGTATAAACCTGTCTGATTACCTGCACTGAAATCAGGCTGTCCCTGTGTGCAGAGTGCCCTAATTTATCTTTATCACAGCAAAATATGTCCTTATCGTAGCAAAACCCATCCTTATCACAGCAAAATCCACCTTTACCACAGCAAAACACGAAGCAGAGTGTGATTCTTACCCCACCAGGTAAGCCAGGATGGAGAGCTGCACCACTCGGTAGAGGACCCCAACCTTCTTGTTCTTGGCAATGACGTATTTCTCGGTTTTATAATCGAAGAGAGACAGAAATAAAGCCTTCCAAGCCACCTGCCCCATGCTCCCAGCTCGCTCGGTGGCTGGAGCAGCCTCAGCTCGCACCACCCACACGTGCAGTGCATGGAAACCTGAGACAGCAGCCCTGCTCTCCTCCTCCTCCTCCTCCTCCTCTTCCTCCTCCCTCAGCTGCTCTCAGCTCAGTGAGGAGCCAGCAGCTGCACTGTCACATCCTTCCTGAGCTGCTTTCCAGCTGATTCATCCCTGGGGATAGCCCCTGGCCCCCTCCAGGTTTCATTTTCTGCCCCTCAGGAAATGTTTGGAATAAGCACAAATCGTGTATCACAGTGCTCACACAGGCACAGAACGGGCTGGGCTGGAAGGGACCCACAGGAACCACCCAGCCTAGCCCTCAGCCCTGCACAGACAGCCCAAAAATCCCACCCAGTGTTTGCAAACAGTCCTGGAGCCCTGGCAGAGCAGAGGATGCTCAGCATTTTCCTGATCCACCCTGACCCAGTTGCAGCCCTTCCCTGGGTGCTGTCACTGTCACCAGAGCTCTGCAGCATCCAGGGGACACAGGGACGGCCTCTCACCATTTCTCAGTGATTAAAGCCTTTATTCAGCCCTTACAGGATGAATGCATTGGGGTAAATTTTTGATTTCTGACACGTTTGCATGAGCAATGAGAGGCAGAGTCCTTGAGAACCTGTCTGGTTCCCACTCCTTCCCACCAAACCCCAATTTGAGTAACTCATTAATAAACTCTTCATGTGCTTTAGGACAAATCAATGCTCTCCAGGAACTGGACACGAGGAAACAAGCACAGAGGGTGAGCAGCCTGGGTTTGTCTCAGGATAAAACGTGGGCAAGAGCTCCCAGCCAGGCCTGTCTCACCTTGCCCCAAATGTCCCTCCGTGCAGGAAAAGCTCCAGATCTCAGCTCCATGAGGCTTCTGAGCTGCCCCAATTCCACCCTGGTCATGAGGAGCAGCAGCAGGGCAGGGGCAGTGACACAGCAGCTGCCTCTGCTCCCTGCAGAATGAATTACACGGGGAGCCAGCAACTGCTAAACTCATTTCAAGAAACATAATTTCCTGTAATTGACCTCTGTTTGCCAATAACAATTACTGCACTCCTGTATCTCCTGTTATTTCTGTTAGGCAGAAAAATGAAGAAACTGCACAAATCCCTTCCTTGGGAAAATCATTCTTAAGAAGATCTCAGGCTTCATGAAATTGTTAATCCTTCATCCTCCTTAAATTCCATATCAAATTTGAGCAGAGTGTTCTGGTTTTTAATGAAGTTACTCCAAATCACAAGAGAATCACAACCAGCATCATAAGGAATGAAGAACTCATTTTATCCCTCATCCCAGAGCCATCCCTGGAGTTCCTCTGCAAAGGGAAAGAAACCTTTCTCCAGAAACGTTCTCCATGCAAAGGGAAAGAAACTTTTCTCCCCTTTTCCTCTGCAAAGGGGAAGAAACCTTTCTCTTCTCTCTCTTTGTTCTCTGCAAAACTAGAACACAAACCTGCCTGTGGCCTCCTTGAAACCTGGTGGCTGCCCGGAGCCTTTGCAGTTATTTTTCAGGTCAATTAATCTGAGACAGGTTAAAAAAAAATAAATCCCTAGAGTGAGAAATGTTCTGCTCTAGGCAAGGCCTGAAGGTATAAACCACGTTTGATCACTGAAATGAAAATAAAATTAGAATGCAAAACTGATATTTTCTTGTGGTTTTGGAGGCACCAGCAGAGGCACAGGTGGAATGGCTGTTTTGGAATTAAAAGTTTCTATTTGTGTCAAATGTGCCTCAGAACACTGCTCAGCACAAGCTCCATTTTTGCTGACAATGCTGTTGCTGCAGAAGTTTAACTTGTACTGAGCTGCAAAAACAATTTAGCTGGGACTTTGTGGCACAATCTTGGGTGTTGCTTTTGTCACCTGGTTTTCACAGCCTTGGGTTTTAGGGTTTTTTTTCCCTGACCTGGAGATCAATTCTACTGCTGGGTTTGTCAAAGAATTTGTGGACATTCAAACAAAAGCAGTTTTGTTCATAGCAAGGGACTAAATAACCCAAATTGTCACCAGTTAAAGATGCAAATAATGTAGAATCTCTCAGTTCTTCTTACGGGACAGAGGCTGAATTTTCTGTGCAAGGTATTTCCCTTTTTGACTTCCACACCTTGAATTTCCCATGAAAAAAAAAAAACAAAAACCCCCAAAAACCTCCATTCCCACCAGGGCTGTTTGCTCATTCTGGGAATTCTCCCAGCAAAGATTTCTCCTCCACAACCGAAACTTCTCCTTTCTCTTTTTTTCCCCCTTCAATTCCTGCCATGTCACACCTGTATTTAATTCCTCACACTGCTGACAGTGATTGCCTCCTCATAATTCACAAATTCTCACAGGATGCACATCCCTGCCTGCCCAGGCTGCTCATCATCTCCTTCTCCTCCACCTGTCACTGCTCAGAGCTGATCTCAGCCTCTAAAGCCACCTGCAGGGACTGTGAAAATCAAACTTTCAACCTCTGCCCTGACCCAGGGACGTTTGAAAGAGTCACATCTGACCCTGGAAAGATTTGAAGATCAGCCCAACAATATCTTTAAATTACACCCAAACAGAGGCTGTGCTTTGCAGGCAGCGGCAGACAGCCCTGGGCAGGACATTGTGATTCACCAGAGCTGGTTTTGGGTTTTTGGGCGCTCATTCTGGTCATTCCCAGTGCCAAATGCTCCCTCCAGGCACCCACTGATCCCCACCCTGACTCGGAAATGCTGAGATCTTCCTCCAGCATTGAAAAGCTCTTGCAGTAAATGTTTGAGTGGTGCAGATCCATCTTGTGTCAGAAACAGGCGCCAGAGCAGAGCCTGAAATAGCAGAGACGGGGAGGAAGGAAAGAGGGGATTTGGCAAGGAAATGACCAGGGAAAAGGCAGAGGTCACCTCCCTACATCAGTCATTTAGTTCTTGTCATGCTTGTAAGCAAGTATGTGCAGAAAAACAAGGTGGGGAGTCAAAGTTGGGAGAGGAAGTTGCTTCAAACCTCAGTTCACGGCCACAGATATCAGCAATGCCAGGCAGGAGCTGCTCTCTGAAGGTGAGGGGTTTGGAGGCAAGAACAGAGAAATGAAATGTGTGGAACCCATGGAGAAAAATGCTCTGTTCAGCTCCTCTTGTAATCTTTGGCTGGGTCAATCAGCACAGCTGCACACCCAGCCCTAAGGGAAATGGAATTGTGGGGAGAACTTCTGTCCCAGTCCACAGAGCTGTCTGTAGGAAAGGGGAGAGTGCTGACATTGCAGAACAGATTCTCCATTTCCAGCCTTTGAATGTGCTCCATGTTCCTCCCCAAGTGCTGAATCTCCCATTCAGAGTGCAGGAATGTTGTTATTATTAGCTGGGACATTCACCCACTGCTCTCCCCCTACCCAAGGAGGGAAAGTTCTTGAGGAAGAGGATCAGAGGAGAAAAAATAGTGCACATCTAATGAAACCAAGCCATCATGCCCTGTTCTGTGAGGGAGCTGGCACAGGATCAGATAAGAGAAATTAATAAAAGTGCACATAAAACACTGCTGAGAGACTGAGTGCAAGGAGAGCTGTGCTGTGTTGCCCTGAATTCACCTCCTAAGGTCAGACAATAAAAGCATCACTGGGAAATAAAAGAGTGTTGAATCAAACCCTGAAAGCTGAAGGGGTTTAATAAAAAGTGTATTCACATTAACCACTGATTTAAAGGTGAAACCCTGCTCTTGAATACACCCAACAGAGCAGCATTTACTTCTTTGGTAACACAGAGACATGAAATTGGTGCTGGCTTGGTACCTCTGCCAGCTCTTACCTTGCTGCAAGTCCTGAGGAGGAAGAACCCTTCATCCCCTTTCTTCAGGGAAGTCCTGAGGAGAACCCTTCACCCCCTTCCTTCATGGAAGTCCTGAGGAGAACCCTTCACCCTCTTCCTTCATGGAAGTCCTGAGGAGAACCCTTCACCCCCTTCCTTCATGGAAGGCCTGAGGAGAACCCTTCATCCCCTTCCATCAGCCTCCTCACAGTCACAGCCAGGAAGCCTGGGATGTGTCCCCACCCTGGTTTCCCAGCTGGGAACTCCTTGCAGCCACAGGAAAACACAGCAGCTGCTCAGACCTGACCCTCCCAGAGGAAAAAGTGTCAGCCTGGCCCCTGAGCTGCCCTCAGGTGTGCTCTGAGCCAGGCCCTGGTGCTGTCACCAGGTGTTCCCAGACCAGCTGGGCCCAGCTTAGCCAAGCTGGGCCTGGGGGAGCCCAAGCAATCTGTCTGTGGCACTGCAGCCTCACTCAGCTCTTCAGCCTGCTGCAATGAGCACAGGAAATGTCTCTTTAGAGCTGCAATTCAATTACCCTGCAAACAAAGCTGCCCCAGCAGGCCCTGGAGCCCAGCAAAGCTCTGCATGGCTCCTCTCTGATGCCCTTACCCTGGTGCCTTGTGGAGGCTGGCCTAGAACAGAGACTGGACAGAGTTAAAGAATAAAATAGAGATTTATTAAAAGGATCTCCACAGTGGATGCACCTTGGGCAGCACAAGAGCCCAGCCAGGGCTGCACCCAAGATGAACCAAAATGGGCACAAAAATGAACCCAAGATGAACCAAAATGCACACCCACTCACAGGGTCTCTCACTTTTATTAAGTTCTGCTCCATTTGCATATTGGAGTTCATTGTCCAATTCCAGCTCCAGCCCATGCAGTCCCACCCTGCTTGTTTTTCTCTCTCCAGCCCACCGTGTTTGTGCTCTTGGGCTGAGATTTGGATCATTTGTCCTTGGTCTCCAGCTGGAGCAGGAATTGTTTTGTCTCCCTGCTCTGTGCAGAGAGCTCACCATGCCCTGATATGAAACTAAGAACTACACACTAAAGCAGCAGAGAATCTGGAAAATAAATATAAAATATAAAATATATAAAACCTGAGGCATCAATGCCAGTGCCCTGTGATTTATAATGAAGTACTGATGGCTTTCTCCTGCTGAGCTGAGCTCCCTTTCCCCTGCAAACACCCAGCTTGCTGCATTGCCCAGCTCTGCCCACAAACCTGGCAGCTCCTGAGCACACTGAGGGAAACCCAAAGTTTGGGGATGTTCCTGCTGTGTGACAAAGCCACCAGCAGCTGGTGTCACCCCCAAATGAAGCAGCATCACAAAACACGTCCTGTTCTCCTGTGGGAGGCACAAAGCTGTGAAGAAATGCAAAGCTGGATAAATGAGGGGGCCCACAGAGATGAAAGCAGGAAATTGTGGCTCTGCAAACCCTCTGCCACCTTTGCATGAGGCAGAAGGAAAGGTCATGAACCGTGCTGGCAGCCCCAAGACTGCTCTGGGACATCTGCAGCAGCTGCTCTGCCACCACACCTGGCCCCAAAGTGCTGCCAGCTCCTTTACCTGCCTGGGGACAGGGGCTCCTCACCCTGAATTTGCCAATTTTCTGAAAATTTGCCAATCTCCTGTCCCTCAGGGAGACGCCACAACTGTGCCACAAAGTCAGGCAGGCTCCTGCACAGGGCACTTTATTCAAAATGTGGATTGCAAATAAATTTAGCAGCAGACACGGCCAGGCTCCCATGGAAACTCACAAAAAGCCAGCTGTGGTTTGGGTGAGGTGGGTCTTGGCACTCTTGGCTAATCCCTTAAGTGCCATCCAATTACTGCAAAATGTGTTTGGCATCTGCTGCAGTGATGGCAAAGAATTAAATGGTCGATGGAACTCGCCGGAAATTACAATCACAGAGCCCTGTAATGCATTTAGGAGAAAAAACATCTAAAAAGGAAAATAGCATTACCCACTGCAAGAGCTGACCTCCTTGAGAGCCATGAGGGACAACAAAAGGCATCCAAGTAATGAAGGAAGATTAATTCAGAGAAGAAACTGGAAAATAAAGGAGAGAAGGAGATTGTTTGTTCTTTTTGCACCAGGCAATATTGGTTAGGCCAAAGGAGACAGGAGCCCTTTTGTCTTCTGAAGGTCTGAATGAGAAATCTTTGTTTATTCTGCTGCTGTCTACAAACACACATTAGGTCTGTGGGGTTTATGGTCAACCAAAGAGAACAAAAATAAATAAAACAACCACAAGAATAGGAGACAGAGAGAGGAACATTACCAAGTGTCCATCCTTGACTTTGGAATCCACAGAGGGGGAACTGAGATCATTTCACTGGGAGAACACAAGGCCTGGCCAGGCATCTTCTTTCCCCAAACCCTCCAAACTGCAATTACTGATAACCTGCAGCTGATAAATCACCAGGGTCAGTCTCTCAGATTACAGAATTAAAGATTTCCCTGTGTTCAGTGGGGAAAGGGGAACATTCAGGATAAAATCTCTGAAAGAATGAAAGAACAGGAGGCCTCTGCTTTATCTGCATCAGTACAAGAGTTCCACACAGAACCCTGAATATTCTCTGCTCTGCAATGACAAACATCCTCCCTCTGCTTCTGCTCCACAGTCACAACCTGATTTCACTAAACTCAGAGGCAGAACAAAAGGTGCAGAATTTAACTCTGGGGCTTGATTGCTTCTCTGTGCCCAGCAAACCCCTCTGAGGTCCCACTTGTTGCTGCCCCAAGGGAAGCTCCAGGTTGCCTGTGTGACCCTCAGGTTCTTCTCTTTCAGGTGGAGCTCTTTGTTGGAGATAATTTCCCCCTGGTTTTTTTGTTTGTTTGTTTTTGTTTTGTTTTGCTTGGGGGTTTTTTGTTTTGTTTTTTGAGGTTTTTGGGGGGCTTTTGGTTGGTTTTTCTGGTTTTTTTTGTTTGTTTGTTTGGTTTGGTTTGTTGGTTTGTTTTTTTTTTTTTTGTGTTGTTTTTTCCCAGGGATCAGCAGCACAGCTCTTTAAGCTTTTTAAGAACAGCAGAAAACAGAAACGAAAGGAACCAACCACCAGCAGCTTTCCAGCAAGGCTCAGCTGCAGGATCCCAGTGCTGTGCTGCCACCAAGCTGCGTCCCTGTCCCCAACCCGAGCGACAGCGACACCGAAACCTGCAGGGCTGGAAGGGTCAAACAGCGGCCGGAGGGAGCAGGAGAGCTGCAGGAAAGACATTTTTGTGCTGCTCTTGTGAGCCAGAAAAGGCTTTCTGAAGATAAGGAAAGTTCCTCTCTCGAGGAAGGTACCAAGGCTGTCACCATGGCAATGTGAAGAGAGAAAATAAAAATATATGAACTAAAATTGGGTCACAGAGTGATGCGGCTCCTTTACACCTATTGAGAGTTTTGTTTCTTTTTCACGCCCAATGGGCAGTGTATGTGTTTGTTAAGCAAATGTAAATATGCTGTAAAACTATAAAGGAACATGTTGCTTTAATAAAAGAGCCCATACAGGCTCCTGATGGAGTGCTGGCGCCACATCGAGCTGCAGAATCCCTGCTGAGCTCAGGAGAGCCGGGCGTGGATAAAACATGGATACAACATGGAAAAAAGATGGATAAAAGGAAACAGCATCACCTGTGGTCCTGCAGGGCAGGGCAGGGCACACCCTGACCCCGGGCACGGCAGCTGAACGCGCCCTGGAGCCTCCCTGCGGTGGGAACACCTGAAAGAAATCCTATTTTCACACACAGAATTACGGAATACCGGGGTTGGAAGGAATCGTCAGTTCCCGAGCTCTCTGCCATGTGCAGGGACACGTCCCGTTATTCCAGGCTGCTCAAGGCTTTGGCCAACCTGTGGCTTTGGCCACTCGCATCCTCCCCGCGAATCGTGCCGGTGTCCCCGAGGCTCCTGCTGGAGCGTACGCGGCTGTAACACACACACACGGGTGTAACACAGGTGTAACACACACATATACAGGCGTAACACACACATATACAGGCGTAACACACACACATACAGGTGCATTCCGTGCAGAGGTGTACAATACAGGTTAAATAATTAATTCATTAATTAATTCATTCATTCATTCTGCCGTCGCTGCCACGCGTCCCAGAGCGGGCATGGAGCAGCGCCGGCACCGATCATCCCGGGGGTCCTGAAATGCCACGGAAACGCTGCGCAGCGCCGGGACACGGCGGGACACCGGGACACCGGGAGCGGCACCGGGACACCGGGAGCGGCACCGGGAACGACAGCAGGACACCGGGGGGCGTGTCCGGGGGCGTGCCCTGTCCGTTAGCCCCGCTCTCGCGCGCTCTCGCGATACCCGTTCGAACGGGCGGCGGGCGGGCTCCCTGCGAGGGCCCGGCCCCGCCATGCCGCTGCAGCCGCGGCTGCTCCGCACCTACTCGCGGCGCGCCGGCTACCTGCGCCCGCTGCCGCCGCCCGACCGATGGATCTCGCCGCCGCAGGACCGCAAGCGCCTCTTCAGCTCGACCTCCGCCGCCTCCAGCGCCGCCTCCAGCGCCCTCTCCGCTTCCAGCGCCGCCTCCACCCCCTCGGACGACCCCGACTTCTCGCCGCCCGGCAAGCGGCCCCTGCAGGCCCTCGGTAAGCGCCCCGCCTGTGCCCGGCGGCTGCGGACCCGCAGGAAGGAGAACCGGGGCCCGGCCGGGAAGGAGAACCGAGAACCGGCCGGGAAGGAGAACCGGAAGCCGGAGAACCGGGGGCGGGAGACGCGGGGCCGGGGAAAGGAGAACCGGGAGCCGCCGGGGAAGAAGAAGCGGAGCCAGAGCAAAGAGCCCCGCGGGCGCAGAGAGGAGCCCCGGCGCTCGCCGCCGTCGCTGTCCTCGGCCTCACCGTGCCCGTCACCGTCCCCGTCCCCGCCGCGCGGTTCGCGGCGCCGCCGGCAGGGCCCGCTGTGCGCGGCGCGGCCGCCGCTGCTGTGCAGCACCCCGCAATGGGCCCCGCTGCGGCTCAGCTCCACCGCCGACAGCGCCTCGGCCCCCGGGGACAGCCCCGTGCCCCGCCGCCGCCGCTCGCCCCTGCGCCTCAGCTCGCTGCTGCTCAGCACCACCATCGAGGGCGGCTCGGAGCTGGGCGAGCCCCGCTCGCAGCACCGCGGCTCCCCCGAGCGGGGCTCCGGGCAGCGGCCGTCGCTGCTGAGCGCTGGCGAGGAGGTGCCGGAGTGGTTCCGAGCGCAGGGCTCGGCTCGGAGCTGTGAGCCCCAGCCCGGGCTGCGCGGGTCCCGCCGTGTTCTGAGGTCGGCGGTGCGGGGACCCTGCCCGGCCCAGGCTGTCCCGACCCCGCTAAAAGCCCCAAGCACTTCCCCGCCCCTGGAGGGGGAGCCGCAGCGCCTTGTGTCCTGTGACAGTGGCACTCGTGAGGAGCCCTCTGAGGTCCCATCTCATCTCACAAGAGATTCGGCAAAAATAAGCTCGAGCTGTCAGAGAGACCTGGCCAAGGAGTACCAGCTTGTGCCAGTGGTGGTGCTGGACCCCCTGGAAGTGCCAATGAGGTTGAAGAGCATGAAACTCAACAACCAGGCTGATGTTCAACCTGCCTGCCTGCAGCCAGGATCTCCCGTGGGCCGCCAGGGGATCTTGGAGAACAAGCACAAAAGGACCAAGGGCGTCCCTGGGGAGGGCAGCACCTGCAGGAAAGCTTGTATCAGTGGCTTCAGTGCCAGCCGCTGGGGCAGGCACACCCGCCTCCGGCCCAGGAGGCGCAAGAACAAGAGGCAGCAGCAGCCCAATAGTTCCCTTTTCAGACTCCAGCCAAGGCAAAAACTAACTCGGAGGAGAGCTCTGGAGATGTCTGTAGGTGTCAGAGACAATGACTCTTCACTCCTCAATAACTCTTATTCCTGGGCTAGAGTTCGAGCGTCTCTGTCCTTCCATAAAAAGAAGAAAGTGACCACAGATGAGAGTTTCTGCAGCAGCAGCCTCTGCACCCCCTCAGGGAAATCCCAGCTTTCGGGGTACCAAGCCAGCCTGTCTGCTGGCAAAGCTCAGGGCTGCTCCTGGTTTGCTTCCTCCATGGTCCTGCTGGCTCCCAGGGATTCCTCCTCTGTCCTGGAGCTGCTCCTTACAGATGCTGAGAAAGTGTTTGGAGAATGCAACCAGGAGGGCCCTATTGCTTTTGAGGACTGCATTCCTTTAAATAAAATGAAAGATTGCAAGAAAATTGGAGAAGGGGTGTTTGGAGAGGTGTTCCAGATTGACAGCGAGAGAGGACCTGTGGCCTTAAAAATAATTCCCATTGAGGGGACTGAAAAAGTAAATGGTGAAGCTCAGAAGAGCTTTGGGGAGATTCTGCCTGAGGTAATAATTTCAAAAGAGCTCAGTCTCCTGTCTGAGGGCTCTGTGAACAGAACTGTGGGCTTTATCAGCCTCTACTCTGTGCACTGTGTCCAGGGGGCCTATCCCAGGTATCTCCTGCAAGCCTGGGACAAATTCCATGAAGAAACAGGCTCGGAAAACGACCGGCCTGACTTTTTTGGGACCCAGCAGCTGTTCATGGTGCTGGAGTTTGAGTTTGGGGGCCGGGACCTGGAGCGCATGAGGAGCAGCTTCTCCTCGGTGGCGTCAGCCAGGAGCATCCTGCACCAGGTCACTGCATCCCTGGCGGTGGCAGAGCAGGAGCTGCACTTCGAGCACAGGGACCTGCACTGGGGGAACGTGCTGGTGAGGAGCACAGAGCTGAGGGAGCTGCAGTACGTGCTGGATGGACAGACACACTCCATCCCCACCGCGGGCCTCCACGTCAACATCATCGACTACACCCTGTCCCGCCTGGAGAAGGACGGGCTCACCGTCTTCTGCGACCTCTCCACCGACCTGGAGCTCTTCCAGGGCGCTGGGGACCCCCAGTTTGACACCTACAGGCAGATGAAGGAGGAGAACTCCAACAGCTGGACTGACTACCACCCCCACAGCAACGTCCTCTGGCTGCACTACCTGGCTGATAAACTGCTGAAGGCCATGTGCTACAAGAGGAAGGCAACAACTCCTGCCCTGAGGAGAATCAAGATGCAGCTCAGCAAGTTCCACAAGGAAGTGCTGACCTTTGAGTCTGCCCTTGATGTTCTGCACCACAGCAGCCTCTTCCAGTGAGCAAGGACTGAGCCACTGGTGCTGCCTCTCTGCTTTTTGTATGTGTTGGCACAATGATGTGTTTTGATTAGTTCCAAATATTTTTAATACATTATCAAAAATGTCCTAAAAAATCCCCCCACTATGTCTTCTGCTCTAAGATATTTCCATACCTGCTGGTTTTGAGGGGAGACAACAGAGCTGACTTTGGAGAAAGGAGGGGGAAAGAGACTTCTTCAGACAAAGTTAATACTCTGAATTTCACATACATTTTCTTACCATTTTAGCCTTAGATTATTAAAAGTTCTTTTCTTACTTTTGTCTTTTTTACAGATTCTTTTTTTAAAGGTAAAAACTCTTCAGGTCTGGACAGCGAGGACAAGGATTGAATATTGTTGGCTCACTGGAGACAGAAGGGAAAATCCATCCTTTGATTTAATTTCGGCTAAATTTATACCTGGAATGAAAGTATAAAATGTAAATATGTGACATTTCTGTAAAGGGTTTTAAACCCACTAATCTGCACTTATCTGTTCTTTCTTTCCCCCTCTCTTAAGGACCAAGGAAGAGGTACCTGATTGTGGGGGAAAAAAAAAGACAAAGTACCTGTGTTCCTGATTTTTAATGGTTATAATGTTGTGGTCTTGTGCACTGATAGGAACTCAAATCTGTAACCTGGTGGTAGCACTGAAGGAATTTCTTCCTTTATCTACAGAAGAAAATGCCCAAGGTAATAAATGTCCTTTAGCCCTGACTGCAGGTGGATCAGGTGCCCCAAACTGGAGGCTCTTAATTTAAATGCCAATTCCCTGTTTTCAAGAAGTCCTTTGCTAACATTCCTGTTTATTAAAGAAATTGGGCTAAAGAGAACAATAAATCAAAGTGAAGTGAAAAGTGAATTAAATTCTGATCCAATGACACAGATGCATTAAGAAATTAACAGGCAGCATCATCAAATTCATTATAACTGCAGTGCTCTCCATGCAGTCCAGTGAGTAAATGTTGAATTTGTGCATCTCAGAGATTCATCTTGGACCCTCTCTTGGAGTCTCCTTTTTACAAACCCAGCAAGGAGACCCTGGGGTGGTTTTATTGTTCTGGCTTCCAGACACTGCAGAAAGTGACCTGACAATCTGCAGTGCTGCAAATTATCAAGATGGAAATTGTGCTGGAATGTTCCCAGGCATCCTCTCAACCTTTTTTTTTCTCCCCTCTCTAATGAAATAAAATCATGCACTGTAATTGAATGGTCTTAAAACCCACTTGGTAAGGCCTGCAGTGAATGCTTATCTGACATCAAGGAGTGTTCCTCAGTCACAATGGTGCTAATTTCATTTATGCTTAAAAAAAAACCAAAAAACCAAAAAAAGATGGATGAAACCACGTTATTTTTTGCCTGCCTTGTTGCTTTGTTTCTGATTTGAGAACTGATTTTTGGCTGTACAGGAGGGATGGGGCTTTGGCAGGAATTAATGCCAGGAGAGGTGACAGCCCCTGGTGCAGGAATTTGGAGATTCTGAAAGCTGAAACCTCAGAATGTTTCCCTGCAAACCAATTTGCTGATTTGTGAGCATGTAGTAATTTTCATTAATCAAAATGTAAGGCTTCTACCTCCCCCCAAAACTGGACATTAAATTCATATAGAAACCATTCCTTTAAACTGTGCTTGCAAGGAAGTGCAGCTGCCAGAGCTGAGCCCTCATTTCTTTTTTTAAAGATGCTCTCTGATTAAAAAAAACACAGAAAAAAATATCATGTACTAATCAGCCCTCATAAATTTTAATGGGAGGATGGTGACAAAAAAGGAATTGGAATAGTAAATTTCCCCTAATCAAGTTAAATGCCCTGAACATGTTTTCATCTGAGTGAAAGCTTTACTTGGAACAGAGCTGGATTATATATTTTAGAGATCTCTCTGTGCTGAGGAAAGAGGATTCCAGAACCCAGTTTGCCCCTTCAGAAAACACAAGTTTTTTAATACTCACCACACTGAAATCAGAGCCTTAAAGGGTGCTCCATGTTTTACTGAAATAAGGAAGTTTGAGCAAAGCCAGAATTATCCTAAGGGAGGGGAAGATTTTTCACATGGATCCAAAGACTTTAGGAGAGTGAAAAGACCAAGCCTGGTTTGTGTAATTGGTAAATCAGATGGATTCCAGGCAGGAATTCTGGCGTTTCCAGGTAAAGTGGATTTTGTGGTGAAACCAGCGACCCTCACTTGGAATATGATTTCATCCAAGTACCAAATCTCTGAAAATTTTACCTATTTTGTTGGAGAATACAGATAAAATATGGATTACCCTGTGAATACTCTGTAACTCACCAGAGTGCTGTTAAAACCTCATTCTGGAAAAATCAGACATGAAGTGCAGGAATATGAAAGTGATCTCTTGCCTTGAGAAGCTGAATGACAAGGAAGAGCAGCTCTGGCCTCAGTGTGGAGAGAATGAAGAGCAGCTGCTCAGTATCATTCAGAGGCAGGAAAAAAGGGAAAATTTTAATTTCTGTCCAATTCTGCAGTTCCAGAGTGCAGCAGTTAATGGTGCCCAGCAAGAGAGGAGGCTGCCAAGGGAGAAGGAATTCTCCTTAGAGCTGAATAACAACACTGGGAAATTCAACTCGGCCTGGGACTGCTCCCATAAAACAAATTAGGTACAAATAGCCCAATAAAAGCTTGGGACTCTTGAATCAGATAAATCCAGTATTTAGGCTCTCCTCCTAACAAGTGAAATGCTCCTTGCAAGGTTTGTTTGGGTAGTAAATCACTTGGTGGCTGGGCTGGGTTTCCTCTCAGCACTTTGCTGGGAGCTCTGGGGCTGTTCTACAAACTCACCTCCCAAAATGCAGATTTTTGGGGTAGTTCAGGAGCAGATTTGTCACACTGAGTCATCTCCACTGTCACTGTTACTTTCATGGTTGCTTCAGTGTGGCCCCCACTGATCCTTCCTAGGAGCAGACAGAAAATGGAGTTTATTTAATGAGAGGCCTGCAGCATCCTGCTTGGAATTTGGGGGAATTATTCCTTCCAAATTCTTTCACACAAAGGACAATACAACAACGCAATTAATTATTCAATATTCTTTAGGGTCTGTAGGAAAATAGTTCCTTTTCAATCTCAAAGGAGACCCCTCCATGCTTTATGTGACATTTTATCATTCAGGGGTGACTTTAAGCACTCTTGTATTTGTTCAGCTCCTCAGCCAATCTGCAGGGTGGATTTTCACCATGAACATTTGCCTTCTGTCAGATGCAAACTGAGCAGCTCTTTGCTGCAGTGCTCTGCTGCTCATCTGGTCCTAATGAAATGCCAGAACTGGGATTTTTGGATGATTCTTGTTGTTTAAACCTCAGCCTGTGCTCTGGGATCTCCTGGGACAGCCCCAGAGATGAGGCACTCTATGAATGGGAGGTTATTGAAGGATGAATTGCAGGGAAAGTCAAAAAGCACCACTGAGGGATTGAAGAAAACACTTTTTGTACAAAGAGGATGTTTTATATAAAACTAAATGCAAAAGCTGGAGAGTGCAACTCCTCTGAGTCAGAGGCAGATGAGCAGTGGAGGTGGGATTGTGGCTGCAGCCCCTGGGAGGGCACTGAGAGCAAACACAGATCAGCTCACATCAAACCATCCTCATTTTCCTAAGGGAGCAGGTTCACAATGTCTTTACATGCACACAAACAAAATTCCCAACACCTCAATGGAGAATTAAAACTAAAAGACCCTCTAGTGATGAGTTCAGCTACTGTAAAGGTTTATAAGCAACAACAACAAAAAAATCTTCACTGTGGACAAGGTCTTAGTAAACAAACTCCAGTTCTTTACCCCTGGATTGCCACAGGACAATAATATTATTTTTTCCCCAGTGATGAGAAGTTTTTCTTGATTAAATATTCAAGCTGAGGGGCACAGCTTTGCAGAGATGAGATTTATTCCTTTTTCCACTCACCAGTAAATATCTCCTGTCTGTGGCTGATGTTCCTGGAGAAGTTCAATGCTAATTAACAATTAGATGCTGTGTGCAGAGGTACTCAGCAATGCTGACCAACACTCCAGAATCTCATGAATTATTCTTAGGAAATAAATGTACAACAGCCTCAGAATCCCTGAGGGCACTGCAGCCACAGTCATTAGTGTTCATTACTGAATGCTGTCCCCACTTCTGTGTCCTCTGCTTTATGAACACCTAATTAAATATTTAATTGTGGCAAGGACTCCTAATTGCTACTAAAGCAGCAACACATCTCAACATGACCAGAATTCCCAGTTTTTGCCTTGCCAAGGCACTGTAACACTCAGATCATTGTATCAAAACACAGTTTTGCTGTTTTGGAAAATGAGGATTCTCTCAGGGTTGAACCTCATGCTGGTGAGACAGGGGACAGCTGGTCTTGAGTTAGTCAGTGAAGAGCAGATCAGGAACAGAATCAAATATAAATTTGGAGCTGAAATATTCCAGGAAAAACGTTTTAAGGAAGCCTGGCAGCAAGAACAAGAACTCTCAGTGTTTCCATGCTGTGTCACCTGGAGCAGGCTGGCCTATTTACAGAAGTTCCAGTTTCTGCTGGGAATGTTCAGAACACACAAAATCCCAAGAGCCTGAAGGAGCAGACAGCCAAAATACACCACTATGGGCAGAGCTTCAGGATTAAACGTGGTATTTGTGTTTCCATTAGATAAACACATTATCTAGCAGTTCCAATCCTTTATCTGGAGTTTGTTTTCAAATCCAAAATGCAAAGAGAAAATCAAACCCATCTGCTCTGCCTCTGTCTGTGTGAGCTCCACAGGTCACTCAGCTGACAGGGGTCTGATTGAGAGTGAGGGACAGTATGTAAATAAATTAAATTTTGTATAAATAAGCGAAATTATCAGTGCTGAACTGCAGACATCAAGGTCTTCTCAGACCTTCATCTGAGTTAATTCATGTTCACTATCTTGTGCTTGTCCAAATCTTTAGACATACAAGGCAAAACCCTTTGTAACTTGGACTGAAGGGTTTATATTTCAGATAATTTCTATCACTGGGAAAGATTTTTTTTTTAATGCCCCTCTGATGCTGAATTAAAAATAGAATAATGACACATTGCATGGAACACAGATTCTATATTTGTCTTTGAAGCTTTTCCCCAGCACACTAAAAAACAACATTTATTACCTACCAGAGCACAGTCACGTCCTCCAGAGATCCTGCAAAGTCCTGGAGACCATCAGGAAAATCAAAGATTGTCCCAAGAAGAGGTCCAAACCTGCACCTTGAAGTGGCTTTTCAAGGTGGATGAATCAGCCTAGAAAACATCAGAGAAGGATTTATAGCAAATGTAGCTCTCTTGCATTTGAAAATATAAAATAAATTGTACTGCATGGTGTTTTCTGAAATCAGCAGGAGCTGAGGGGCTTCCCAGCCTGCTCCAGAGCTGGACCCATCCCTGTCCTCACCCTGTGACAGGACAGAGCCACGAGAGGGTGCCCGTTGTGTGAGCCCTGCTGTGCCCAGGCTGCTGCCTTCTGCTCCCAAGCACCTGAGCAAACTCCAGCAGGGCACCAAAGGGTTTCCTTTGTGACACAATTCACTTTAATCCTGGATAATTTCATGGATCCTGTAGGATCTTTGGTTTTCTGCCTGGCCCTAGAAGCAAAGGTGACATGCAGAAAACTCCCCAAGCTCATTTGTGTTGCAAAGGGCTGCACCAACAAATCCCTGCACATAGGCAAAAATCAGAATTTTACCTCACTGGGACAAAAAGGGACAGAATAACTTTATATCTTTATTTCTCCCCTATTTTCTACTGAGCAAGCCAGGAGCTCTGCAGTCCTCTACCATACAGGGAGAGCACATGCAGCAGGGAGCACAAAGCAGGAATGTTTTATTTGTCACTGCTCAGGCATGGTTGGAAAATCCCCAGCAGGGAGTGTTTACGCTGCCAGTGTTTGCACCTCTGTCTCCAGGCAATGGAGTGAACCCTCCCCTCTTCCCTCAACCTGCACCCAACAGCTCCAGCAAGGAGAGCATCACTCAGCCCAGCAGGCTGCACACCCATGGGCACAGCTCAGACCCCAGATAAAACCCAACCTGTGCTCCAGAAGGAGACAAGCAGCCCTTTCCCTGGAATTCTCTATATATAGCTTTGGAGAATTAGTGTCCTTTGCAGCAGGAAGGGCAATTTTTAGAACAAAACATCACATATCTACTTATATGTGGATCAGTTCCTATTATTTATTTTATTCCAGCCATCCTCAGGGACGGATCCTGTAACCAGTTTAGCAGCAGCAAAATCATTATTCAACAATCTGACAGCAGAAAAGGGAATAGCACAGCTGGCAACCTCCCTCCCTGTGACCCATGAGAGTGGAACAGAAATACTGCACAGCCCAGTTAGCTGAACTTTTTCCCACTCTTTTTCCAAATTCCATGATTCCTTCCAATGTATTTGCTGCAGAGGTAAAGCACTGCAAGCTTGGGATGAACAAAGGGAAATGGTTCTGGCACTCTGCAAATTCATTCTTGTCCTAATGGATGAAGGTTTTCATCCAGAGGATTCCAAAATAGCAGAATTTTTTTTTTCTCTGCAATGATGGAATCCCTGACTTTAGTGTTGGAGATGTGAACAGCAACAAAACCAACACTGCCAGCTGGGGATGGCTCTGCTGCCCAGTGAAATACAGACATGGTTCTCTTTGTCCAGAAAATCTAAATTTTCTAAGGATTCTCAGGAAAGAGAGCAACAAACCCCATGGGCACTTTCCAGCCACCTCCAGCTCTCCTCTCTGTGTGTTCAACATTTGACAACCATCCTCACAGACCAGAAATGCTGTAACACCCCACATACCACAAATCTCAGCTGAAAAAAAGAGAAAATATTATGGCAAAAGAGGAAGCAAGAAAAACCCCTTTGCAGTCAGATTTAGTGAGAGTTCTGTTCCACCCCCAAGGCAGCCACAGCCACATTTTCTGAGACTTTGCCTGCTGCTGTCTAGCCCCAAGTTTGGGGGATTTTTGAGCTGTAGAAGCAGAAGTGAGGTTGCAAAGAGCAAGTTTTCTTTTCAAATTAATTTTTTTCTCCCATTGTAATTTTTGTTTTAGTCCCAGAGCAAGAAATGAAATTTCTTGAGCACAGCAAAGCCCAAAAAGTGAGAGGCAGCCCCAGGAGGAGTCCAGCTGCAAACTCCACCAGCTGCAGCCCTTCAGCCCCAGCCCTGGGCAGCTCCTGGGACTTACAGAAAGCATCTGCTCTTTGTCCCAGCCCCGGGGCTGTCACATTTCAAAGGCTCCCTCTGCGAGCTCCAGAGGCAATGGAAAATATGCTCGGTTGCAAGTGGGGTCACAGGGAGATGGAGAGGGAGGAACCAGCTCGTGGATCCAGCTCCCAGTGCTGGCTCCAGCTTCAGAGCAGCCTTTGGAAAAACAGGGGGGGAAACTCACCAAAGTGGGCAAAGCATCTGAAGAACAAGGAAGGTTTGATTCCATCTCTGCTCCTGAGGAAAACAGGGAATTAGGAACGGAGCAGAGATGGAGTTTTTTTATGAAAATTGCAGAGAACTCAGAGCCTTTCACAGAGGGAGCAAGGAGCAGGCAGAGTGTGCTGGGGTGAAGGAGGGGTTTGGATGCTCAAGGTTCATCTCTCACCTGCCAGGAGCTGAGGAACTCTGACCAAAGCACACCCAGAGGGTTTGGACAGCCCTGGAGCTGCACTGGGAGCTGCTGGTGCCTTCCCATGGCAGAGCCTCTGTGCTTCAGACAGAGCAGGGAAACTGCAGCTGCTCCTCCACTCCCACTTGTGAGAGGTTTTACTGTTTAGTCAGAGCCCTGCAAAACCTCCCCTGTGCACAGAAAAGTTCTCAGTGGGGTTTACCTGTCAGGGGGAGAGGGAGAGGACAGCTCACCTGTGGAGAAGTTCTTGTGTAAATGACTGAAGGGTTTCCTGACAAAACGTTGGCATCTGTTAAGAGTGGACCCCAAAATTCTCTGGGGCCTCTGAACAACCATCCTTCATCCATGAGAGTGCTAGGGTGGGACTGGGGAGCTCTGGGGATGCCAAAGCCCTGCCTCACAGCAGAACATTCCTGGTGCAGATCAAAAGACAAATGAGCACTGCCAAGCTTTAAAAGAGAAGCAGGTCCAAGGAAGGGCAGAAGAGGAAGGTGATGCTGAAAGCTGTCAGAGCCCACAGCCTCCCCAAACTACCAGCAAGGTTATTTATTGAGAGTCCAGCCAGGGATGGCAGATCTGATCCTGCCTTTCTTTACAATCCCCAAGTGCCCCTGCCACAGCAAAGCACCCAGCACAGCAATAGATTTATCATAGGGCAGATGAGCACCTTGCCAGATCTTGGGAACACTTAGGACAAAGCCATAGATGGAAAAAGCAGCTGAAGGCTTCACAAAGCAAGAAAACAACAGAAGGTGGAGCAAGAAAAGTCAGTTCCCACTCAGAGTCCCAGAGCAGTGAGGCTGGAGGGGGCATTGCCCAGCAGAGGGGGAAGAACCCATTGAAATGCACGGAATAAATTTTATAACAAAACTTTGCTGCCTGCCACGTGCATGCAGTGAGGATTAAGGTGATGGTGTCCAAAAGGAAAACCTCCAAGGCTCACTCAGAGTCATCTCAGGTTGCATGGTTTATCTCACTGAAGGGAAGGGGAGAAAAACCTTTCCTGGGATTCACACCAACCTTCCCCTGGACTGGGAGGGGCATCCAGGGCAGCACCAGCTGCTCCAGGCTCAGATGTGGCTGCACAAACTGAAATGTGGCTGTGAAAAACAAGAGTTAACTCCCACAGCAGCAATCAGGAATCTGATAAGAACCTACAGTCCACACTGATAACACCTCCCTCTCCCTTGCTGAGAAAGGCAAAGCTCTAAAAGTGCATGCAAAAATGAACATTTTTTCAATTAAGTACACTTGCTGTATTGTTTACAGAAATTTTACATGTTATTACTGTTGAACAGAGTGAAAAGTGAGACAGCTCATTTTTATCTCTTTTCCCACAGAGTTTACAGCAGGCTGCAAGTCACAAAAAGGAACAAGGTCCTTGCAGACATTTGCAGCAAGACAGGATGCCCAACATGAGTAAGAGGAAGCAAAAACCACACAGAGTGTTGGCCCATCAGTCTCTCAGGGGCCACGAGCAGCATTCTGCTGCTGTTTATTACAGAGACAAAGCAACCCATGAAATTCCCAGAAATCCACCAGTGAAGTTTCAGGTCCAGGAAATCCACACCACTTCCACAATCCACTTCACTTTTCTTTTAGGCAAAGAATTTCACTCTGCAAGTGTGAAAGGGGGATCCTGATGTGGATTAACCACAGAGCCCTGCAGGTGCTGCACAGGGTGAGGGTTTGTCCACTCACATCTCATGCCAACACAGAGACAACTCCACCCTCAGCAGCTTTTAGGAGTCTACAACAGTTTTTATTCCAAAGCACTTCAGTGCAGTCCCTTGTGACAGGAGAACAGGCTGGGCCATCCTCAGCCAGGTGGTTCCTCGAGCATTGTCCATGAGCATCATCCATGGGCATTATCCATGAGCATCATCCACTTTATTTCATGAGCATTATCCCTGCACAGGTCAGAGAGCTCTGCCTTCCCCACTGCCCCAGCAGCTCACTCCCACCACTGGATCTTTAGGAATAATAATAATAAATTGTCAGGCAGAGAAAAGTCAAGTAAAAACAGTTTCTTCAGAGGAAATGAATCATTAAAGTGCATGACAACACTGAAAGCCACAGGCTGAGCCACAATCCTCCACGAAAAATGCACTTTGCTGCTGACAGTGCCCTCAGCTCTCCCAGCAGCTCCTCTGGAGATGGAGGCAGGTTCAGGGCAGCTGTCAGAGCTCTCTGGGCTGTCTGTGCAGAGGAACCATCTCCGTGCCAGGAGCCTGGGGCTGCAGCAGGGCCAGCTCCTCCGGGGCAGCTGCTCGGGGTGGTTTCTGTGCTGGTCTCCAGGTGTCTGCAGCAGGGACACAGAGCACCCCCTCGTCAGCAGGAAGCTGACAAAGGGACCCAGCTTTAGAAGGGTGAAGGCTCAGGGAACACCCAACACACTCCACAGAATCCCCTAAGCACTGCAACCCCCCCAGTTATGGAAAACTGGCACCCAGGGGGAATCTACTACAAATCCACTGGAGCTCCTGGCCAGGCTCTGCCAGGCTGAACAAGATGTTTCTAACAGGAAAACAGCTCTGTTTTCCACATCTCTGATTTCTAACAGGGAAACAGCTCTGATTTCCACAGAGCTCCTTCCCAGTTCTACCAAGGGAAGCCAACAAAGATCTCAGGCAGAATCTGACAGCGTTCCCAGAGTTAATGTCCAGATTCAGGCTCTGAAAGCCCTGTGATTTTGACATCTGCAGGATGAATGAGCCTGAATTTTACCTTTCCTAGGAAAAGCATCGCATATTTGGGCTACTGAGCCAAAAACAAGAGCAGCCCTTGCTTTTCCTCAGCAGCATTTCCTGCCCATTTCTCCCAGAGCTGAATAGGAATGGCATCTCCTTCATCCTCAGTTTGTTCCCAAACTCTGGCCAGCCCCAGACCTACACTAAATCTTTATTTTCTCATTTTCAAGTTGGCCTGCCTGGAATGCCAAAGACACAACATCATGCCAAGAGCAGTTTGCTGAGCAGGAAGCTGAAAGGGAACTGCAGACCTTTCCCCATGATTAAATTTACCTTCTGGATTTAGCTCTGAATCATTGGTGCTCCCAGGTTCTTCCTTCAGAACTCCCACATCCTTTGCCCAATCTGTCCATTTAATTTCCTCTACTCTGGAGAGACAAAATGACACAAGACACTGATGCCTGGAATGCAGCATCTCAAGGCAGAGATCTCCTTTTTCTGCAGCCTCCCAGCCCAGCTCACCCTGCCAACACCACCCTGATGGTCTGCCTGCAGCAGCAGCACCTTACAGAGCTTTTTTATTTGAGCAAAGATCTTCCATAATCAAAGCTCCATGAGGTAAATTATCTTTTCCCCCTGTATATTGTCCACTGGTCTGGTTGGTTTAAAATTCTCCAGCTCAGGGAATGTTCTTAATACAAAAGTGGCAATGCTGGAGGAACAATTCTCAGACATCCAGCTTGGCATTGACCAAAAAATTTGGGTGTAGCTGAAATTCCCTGTGCTGCCCCAGGCTGTGACCCCACTGGAGCTGCAGTGTGAGGGGGGAATGGTGTCTCTGCCTTACCTGAAGCACCACCTCTCATCCTTCTTATTGAGCCCCACGGACATGAAGCAGCCAGATCTCCTCTTCCCCCCCTGGCGCCACAGCCAGGCCTTCTCTATCTCCAGGATGGCAATTGCCCTCTGAAGGAACAAAATTCACAGAATCAGAGAGAAGCCAGGGCACAGGCAGAACCCAGCCTTTCCCCACTCAGAAAGTCCTTGGGCTTGGAGAATCCCCAGGGAAACCAACCCCAAAATGCTCCTGGAGTACTGCCCCAAGTTACCCCTGCAGAGAGATGTAAATAGCCTAAAAATGCACCTAAAGTTTAGCTGTAAATACACCTAAAAATGCACCTAAAATTCACCTGTAAATACACCTAAAAATGCACTCCCAAGGTGACAACTTTATATAAAAGGCACAATAATAGCTGAGCTTAGGACAGATATGTGGCATTCATATTTTCTGAAAAAAAATCCCTTAACCCAGGGTTTTTCTTCTGGGAAGCTGAGAAGCCTCAGAGAAAAAGGAAAACAGTAATTATCCCATTTGCTTCTCCTGTGCTTTGCTCCTTTTGTGTGTTTGGAGATTGTTTACCCACAGGTGATTGTATAATTAGATTCTGCTGTGAATTATTTTGACATATTGGCCAATTAGGGTCAAGCTATGTCAGGGCTCTGGAAAGACTCACGAGTTTTCCTTACTATCTTATTTATTTATTCATTATTTCATATTATCATTATATTAGCCTTCTGTAAGTATCCTTTCTGTATTCTTTGGTATGGTTTAGTTTAGTATTCTATATCATAGTACAGTTTAGTATTCTATATTCAGTATTATATATTTAGTATTAGTTAATATGTGTTTTCCTGCGAGTGCAAGGAGTTCCCAGCTGGGAAACCAGGGTGGGGACACATCCCAGACTCCCTGGCTGTGTCTGTGAGGAAGGTGATGGAAGGGGATGAAGGGTTCTCCTCAGGACTTCCATGAAGGAAGGGGATGAAGGGTTCTCCTCAGGACTTCCATGAAGGAAGGGGATGAAGGGTTCTCCTCAGGACTTCCATGAAGGAAGGGGATGAAGGGTTCTCCTCAGGACTTCCATGAAGGAAGGGGATGACGGGTTCTCCTCAGGACTTGCAGCAAGGTAAGAGCTGGCAGAGGTACCAAGCCAGCACCAATTTCATGTCTTTGTGTTACCAAAGAAGTAAATGCTGTTCTGTGAGGAAGGCAGTGGCACCTGTGACTCTGGGCCTCATCTGCAGGGTTTTGGGCCTCTCTGAGCAGGGCTTTGGGGCCTCTCTGGGCAGGGTTTTTGGGGCCTCTCTGGGCAGGGCTTTGGGGCCTCTCTGGGCAGGGTTTTTGGGGCCTCTCTGGGCAGGGTTTTTGGGGCCTCTCTGGGCAGGGTTTTTGGGGCCTCTCTGGGCAGGGTTTTTGGGGCCTCACCTGCAGCTTCCAGACGCTCTTGCTGTAGCCAGAAATGTCCGTGACGGTCTCGCTCATGAGGGCGATCAGCATGTTGAGCAGCAGGATGTAGGTGAGGATCACAAAGAGCAGCAGCAGCAGCATGACAAAGTACCTGAACCTGGCGTGCTCCTGGAAGTCCAGGTCGCCCATGCCGATGGTGATCTTGAAGAGCTCCAGGGAGACGCTGAGCAGCCCCCCGTACATGGCGTGGCTGCCCGAGCTCTCCAGGGGAGCCAGGGACTTGTTGTGGGGCACCGAGGGGGCATCGCCCATCAGCGTCACCAGGGCTGGGGGGAAAACACAGCCTGAGTGCTCAGGAAAGGGATTTGTGCAGCCCAGCCCACACAGATCACCCACAGAGGGCTCACCTGCAGCAAAGCCAAAGAGGAAGATCATGTAGACCAGGAGGAAACGCAGCAGGTCCCTCATGATGGTCTGAAACAAACCAGGGGAAGTGCTGGGCTTTATCTCACATGAAATCACCAGGATGATCTCACACATCACAAACCAGCCCTCAAGAGCACTGGCAGCAAGGTTTCCACCTTTTATCCAGAGTAAAAAACTGCTAATGTGTGTTAAATTACTTCTACAGGTAAATAATATCATTGGCGGGTTAATCTGATAGTGCTATGAACTTCTTTGTTGTTCTGTTAGTATGAACAAATAAATATCCTATTAGCTCCCACTATGGCTGTTTCCAAATTGTTTCAACACAAAACCCCCTGTCCTTTCCACCTTCATTGGCTTTACACAAACGGTGACCAGAATTCTTCCCTGGCACCTCCTTTCACCCCTGCTTTGCCTTTCCAGTCTCAGGTTCCTCTGTGGATCTGGAAACACCTCTCAGGCTGAGCTGAGCATCTCCAGGGAGCCCACACTGGTTTTCAGTGCTGTTTGGAGCTGGATTTTGGCACACAGGTGTCAGCAGAGGCCACCTGGGATGTTCAGCATTGCCAAACGAGTAATTTGCTGCAACTGCAGATGAAGACACTGACCCAACCTCATTCTGCAGCACCTGTGCTTCCACAGGACACCAATCCCAGCTAATTCCTTTTTGCATGTGCTAATTTTACTGTGACCACTGCAAACACTGCGGGCAAAGTAACTGAAATTTTGCAGGCAGAGCAACGAAGCAAAATGACTGTTGTGTTTAATAGGTATTAATAACTGTATTGATCCCTATCTACTTCCCCTTCATTTCATCCTCTATGATGAAATACTCTCTCTCATCCTCTGATGAAATCCTCCTGTAGGATGAACAGTTGCCTCTAGGCATCCTCTAACACAATTTGTTCCAATACCAGTGTTTCTGTCAATTCCCTGTTCACTTACCAACTGCACAAAAAACAAAATTTCAAGATGCATTTTTTTGGTTCCTGAGGACCAATTCTCATTACTCAGGAACCAAAAAACACATCTTGAAATTTTTTTTTTTTTCTTGTGGCAATACCAGCCCCGAGCCTCTCTCTGAAAGGTTTTTTTTGGGCAGCTCTGACCTTCTGGATCATGACGAATTCTCATTACTCAGGAACCAAAAAAAAACACATCTTGAAATTTTGGTGGCGATACCAGCCCAGAGCCTCTCCCCGCAGGGTTTTTTGGTTTTTTTTTTTTTTTTTGATACCTGCTGGATCTGCAGGGTTTTTTGGATACCTTCTGGATCATGACGCTGTAGATGCCGGTGCGCTGGAAGCCGCGGGTGTAGTAGAGGGTGTTCACCCAGCCCAGCAGCAGGGAGAACACCATCACTGCCACGTAGTTCTCTGAGCTGGCTCCATACAGCACTGCTGACAGCAGCAGGGAGAAGGCCTGGATGAAGCTGGAAGGGAAAAAAAAAACAAACTGAATTGGCAGTGGCTCATCCCAGCAAAAATGGCCCTTGCAGATCTGCTCTGCAATGGAAGGTGTTTGGGGAGGCTGAGAGGAGCACACAGAGCCCACCCAGCAACAAAAACAGGCTCAGGACAAGAGGCAGCAGCAGGAGTGCAAAGAGAGAAGCAGAAGATCTGGTTTTTTGCTCCCCAGCTCTATGGCAGGGCTGGGGCAGCACAACTGCACAAAAAGGCTCAGGACAAGAGGCAGCAGGGGTGCAAAGAGAGGGGCAGAGGAGCTGCTTTTCCTGCTCTGTGGCAGCGCTGGGGCAGCTCAGCTGCACAAAGCAGCAGCTCCAGGCTGTGGCAGAGCCCAGGACTCACATGAGGATCTCGATGCAGCTGTCAGAGCACATGGTCTTCAGGGACTGGCGCCTCCTCCTCAGGTACAGGCTCTGGGGAGCAAAATCAATGCAGCATTCATCAGAGCCAGGCCATGTGAGAGAGGCAGCCCTGCCCTGCCCTGCCCCAGGCAAGGCTCTGCTCCATGTGCTGCTCCTTTCATCTCCAAGATCCCCAATTTCATCCCTCTCAGACGAAAAAAGGCCCTCATTTATAAAGGGCAAGGATAAGCAAGGGCTGAATCATGCCTCAGCCCAATGTCTTTATTAATAGCCTGCATTAAATGCCAGGGATGCATTTTAATGCCATAAATCACGGAAGTCTCTCAGAATTATTTGCTGCTGTGGAACTGTGATTCCCCCTTGCCCAGCAACCTGGCTTGAGCTGCCCCTGCCACTGCCAGGTCACAGTGAGTGTCCCAGAGCAGGATTCCCTCCTGCACATATGTCAGGAGAACAGGTCCTGCTGCTCCGTGTTGTTCCCTTTTTTTCCCCGCTCTGTTTTACAATGGAACCAGACAAGAGATCCCCCTACCTGAGCAAAGATCAGATAAATGCCTCCTAACAGGATAATGATCAGCCCAGAGACCCAGAGGAAGCCTCCAGCTGTGAACTCCACTGGGAAGGAAGGCTGCAAGACAAAACCAGAACCACCCAAAGCAGTGGAGATGGGCAGGGACAGTGATGCCAACCACCCACAACTTTTAAATCTGCTCCATATATCCAACCAGACAAAAAGGCTGGGCCTACCTTTACCCTCAAGGGCTGATAGTATGCAATGGCTGTGAAGATGACCATGAATGACAGGTAGCAGGCAAAGCTGAAGTAGAACCTCTTGGAAGCAAAGGTTTCCCATTTTTGCTGAAGCAATTTGTTCAGTGGCTCCAAAACCACCATCTTGTACCGGTTCTGTGGGGAAAGAAGGAACCAAACTGCACCTGTGTGTCCCCAGGAATGGGAATTCACCTGGGGATGGTCTTTTCAAGGGGTGGAGCTGTGTGGATTCAACTGGGGAGTTGTTAAGGGGTTATTCAGTGTGAAAGATAACAAATATTGCATAGAAGTCCCTTCATCGAGGTATTTGAACAAACTGGTGCTTAAGACAGCCAAAGGATCAAAATTTCTCTCAAATTATGGATGGTCAGAGCCATGCCAAGCAGCCTCCAAACAACAAAATCTGCAAACATCTCCACTAATCACTCCTCCTTCAGAGAAACCATCACCAGAAAGCCCACATGAACTTGAAATGCCACAATTTCAAATTAATGCCACCATAAATATCCCGTTGGCTCCCCACTGTGAAAAAGGAGAGGAAAAGCCTGTCCTGGAGCTGAGGTGAGAGGCTCACCGGGGTGTCACTGCTGTAGGCCAGGATCTCCAGCACAGAGTTCTCCTCGAAGCTGTCCAGGGAGGACAGGTCGTAGAGGGACACGTGGATGGGGCCGTAGGTCCACTCGGTGAACTTGCGGGACAGGTGCCGGTACGGGGGCTCCTGGATCTCCCTCTGGATGATGTGCCTGAAGATCTGACACAAACACAACCCTGTTCCTGTGCTGCAGCTGCTGAAGGACACCCAGAGCAGCATGGATGGGGCTGGGGCTCATCCAGCAGCTGGGTCTGGCTAAAAGCAGGGAAACAACCAAATCTGTTTGGTTGTTTTGGAGCAGGGACAGGGCAGGGACAGGGCAGGGACAGCAGGGACAGGGCAGGGACAGCTGAGGCTCTGCAGGACACAGCTGGGTGGCTTGGAGGTGCCCTCCTTTGTGCTCACCTGTGGCACTGCCCCTGCCAGCAGCATCAGCACAGGTTGGGTGTGAGAAGCTCCAACCCCAAACCTCACTGGACACCAACCAAGGGTGCAAATCCCACCATCCCTGCTCCTCAACACCCAAAGGTGCAAATCCCACCATCCCTGCTCCTCAGCACCCCTCTGGCTGTCCCCACCTCCACTTTGCCTGTCTTGGCAGCAAGCTGCAGGGGATTTAAGCCATCATAGTTGACAATCTCCTCCAGTTTGCAGGTGGGGTCCAGCTTGACGCCCGCCTTGAGGATCTCCACGTAGGTGCTGCTGACAAACTTGGTGTTCTCCTCGGTGTCATCTGCAATCATCACCAGGGCGTGCAGCACCGTGTTGCCCTGGGTGTCCTGCTCCTGCAGCCTGGCCTTCTGGTGGGGGTTGTTCAGAAGATAATGCACCACGTCCAGCTGGTTGGTGCAGGCAGCCAAGGAGAGGGGGAGCTCACCTGAGGAGATCAGGACACAGCATTTGGAGAGGAAGAAGGAAGGGATGAAAGAGGATTAAAGAAAGGGGGGGAAAGCAATCCTAGAAAAATATGTTAAATATATAAAAATAGAAAACTTATTAGGATGTATAAAATATATTAAAATAATGTATAAAAATATATTAAAATAATGTATAAAAATCTATTAAAATAATGTATAAAAATACATTAAAACAATGTATAAAATATAAAAATATATTAAAGTAATATACAGAAATAGATAAGCATATATTAAAGTATAAAATATATAGAAAAATATAAAATAAATTAAGATTTATTACTTATATAATAAAATATAGAATATAAAAATGTAAATATATTAAATATAGAAATATATTAAAATACATTAAGACGATATATTGAAATATACAAAAATATATTAAAATATAAAATATATATAGAATATAGAAATATATTTTAAATGTATAAAATTTTATTTAAATATATTAAAATAATATAAAAAATATATTAAGATAATATATTAATGTATTAAAATAATGTATAAAATATATTAAAATAATATATAAAATATTTAAAAATATACAAAAATATCCCAGAGTTTTATCACTGAAACACAGAACAGGTTCTGCCTCAGTGTCTCTGGATTCTGAAAGGGTTTTACAATAAACAGTTACTCTGTTTCTGCGGCAACTGAAACACTTTCCCACATCTCAAACTGATCTCTCAAATGTGAACCAGCCAAGTATTGCTGTCTGAAACCACTCAGACAGGATTAAACACATAAACCCAAGGATGATGGAAATGCACAGTGAGTACCCCAGATATGAAAGGATTCTGTTTTTTAAATAAGTCAAGGGCTTGATTAAAGGGCACTGAAGATGGCACCAGAGGGGCAAACTCATCCAGAATTAGTGGCATCACAGAGAGCGTGGCAATAAAACCCCCAAAGGAACATGTTCCACAGTGACTCACCAAAATAAAAGTAAACTCCTTCTTTCTTCTTCCTGAAGAACTCCCCGTGGGCCCTGGCGTGGACATCAGCTCCGTTCTCCACCAGCAGCTTCACCATCTCCAGGCTCCTCTTCTCGATGGCGATGTGCAGGGCAGTCTGGCCTGGGGCACAGCAACCCTGTCACTGTGCCAGCCCAGGGGACAGCAGGGATGGCACAGCCTCAGGGTGGGCTGGGCTGGCAGCTGAGGGCTCTCCATGAGCCTCAAACCATCAGGAATTCAATACCAGGGCAGGCAATTCCCCCTGCCTGGCACTGAGGTCCCAAACAGCCAAACAAACTCATTCAACAAGCACAGACCACTTCACTTTTACAAGTGCTTTTTATACTTTCCCAAGTAAATAATCTCTCTTCTTGGGTTATTAAAAGCATGTATCATTTCTGTTTTACGGACCAGGGAGGGTATAACTCAAGGCTGGGGGAGATGCAGCAGCAAAATCAGAAATAAAGGGTGGGGAGGAGCTCCAGGTCCCCTCTTTTCCCTGCTCATGTCACAGGAATCCTTCCTTACCTCTGTAGAAACAGTCAGAGCAGGACACGTTGACAAGGGGCCTGGGGTTCTGTGTCTTTTGGTCGATTTCCAGCAAGACTGGGATCGTGTCATTCCTCCCATTTTTCAAGTTCAGCAGGGCTTTCATTAGGCAGGTCTTCCCAGACTTTGCATCTGGCAGGGAGAGAGGATTGGATGGGCTGTGGGTGTGCTTTGCACACAGCTGTGGTGCTTGATTCAGAGATCAATTATAATCTTCATTTTAAAGGCTTTTATCAGTATTTTTAGCAGTCCTGAGGCAAAACCCTTAGGATATATTCAATTAATGGCATTCTCTGTGGTGGTGTTTGTTTCCCAGGGTGAGGGAAGAGATGAGAATCTTGACTCCATTTTTCAGAAGGCTGATTTATTATTTTATTATATATATCATGTTAAAAGAAAACGATATATTAAAACAATACTAAAGAAAGAGAAAGGATTTCATCAGAAGGTTAGAAAGGAAGGAAAGGAATGATAGTAGAATCTTATGATATATATTATATTAAAAGAAAATGATATATTAAAACTGTACTAAAGAAAGAGAAAGGATTTCATCAGAAGGTTAGAAAGGAAGGAAAGGAATGATAACAAAATCTTGTGACTGACCAGAGACAGCTGGACTTTGATTGGCCATTAATTAAAACCAATTACATGAGACAAACCAAAGATGCGCCTGTTGCATTCCACAGCAACAGATAATTATTTTTTTACGTTTCCTTTCTGAGACTTCTCAGCTTCTCAGGAGAAAAACCTTAGCAAAAGGATTTTTCATAAAATACGTCCGTGACAATTCTCCACCTCAGGGCGAATGTAAGGAAAACAAAAGAAGACAGAGGGCAAAGAGAAAGCAAAGAGAAAGCCAAGAACACATTCCCTTGGCACCCCTGTTAATAAACCATCCCAGCAGCGGGGGTTTACCTGTGTACTCGGAATTGGTGAGGAATTTGGAGTTCCTCCTTAAGTACTCGAGCAGCCCCTCCAGAGCCTGCGGGCTGCCCCTGACCACGGCGCTGAACAGCCGCTCCCTGTCAAAGCGATTCGGGTCCTTCTGGCTGCGGGACAGCGGCAGGGAACAGCCAGGGATTACGGGGGAAACGGGGAAAACGATAAGTATTTCGTTTAAATTTTTAAAAATTTTAAAATAGTTTAATAGCAATAAAATAGTTATAAATACAGTAATGTAATTATGAGTGATAAAAATTTGGATAATTGGGATTTAGGACAATAGGAGGCAATAAAAACAAAGATTTATGGATGGTCTGGGTACCTTTTCTGGGCAAAATAAGCCCGAAAAAGGACCCAGGTAAACAGAGGATTAACTTTTAAAAACAACAGCTTGTTGCATATTTATACACTTCATCCATGATGCATAAATTCTATTTAAAAAAAGGATTTTGTCTGCTCAGTGTCAACTACTTCTTAATTTTGACAGTGTCTTCAGGGCTGAAGGAGGTGGGAAGAAGTATATAATTTTATATAATTTAAATATAATTATAATATAATAATCAATTATAATTTAAATAAAATAAAAATAAATATAATTTATTATATTTTATTATCTATATTTAATAATAATAATAATCATCATCATCATCAATATTTAGGTGTCCTGTGGCTGCTATCTAGTGTGAATACTCTATTCCTTTCTTTAAAAAAATATCCCACATACATAGTTACTACTTTAACATTTTGTCATAACCTAAAACTATATTGAATACACTACTTTAAAAAAATTAATACAGCATAACTTTCTAACATAACACATATAATATTAATTTTAATATTTGCTAAAAGCCAATTATAAATTACACATTTTTCACAGGAAGTTCTGGAGAGCAGGGACAGGAATGTGCCACAAGCTCCAGTGGGACAGTGGAAGGAAGGAGGGAGACTGAGGAGATTTTGTTGGGGGGAGGAAAAAAAACCCACATAAATGTTTTATTTTTGAGTCAAGGGAAAAATAGAGACAGTTATTTCCCAGAATTCTGCTAAGTGGCTGCTCTTTCCATCAGCTGGAGCTGTTCCCAGAGCCAGGCTGATGTGCAGCCTTGGCAGGAACCCAGAGCAGAGAGAGGAGCCCAGGACCAGGGTCAGGCCCATCCCTGGGGGGATTTATTTTATATTTAGTGGGATTTAGTATGGATTCTTTTACTGCAGACCTGGGAAAATCCATAGGATCAGTGTGGATCACCTGGATCAACCCAAATTGATTAAACACCTCCCAGTTACTCACTTGCTGACGAGTCCTGGCCGATAATTCAGATTAACCTTGATTTTAGGGGCAAAGTCACTGCTCTCCTTCTGGTAAGGTGTCTCCAAGGGCTGTGGCTCTCCTTTCCTCCCAGGCCCTGGCCTTTCCTCCTTTTGGCTCGGGGCAGGTTTCTCCTCCTGGGGGCTGTCATCTGTTTCCAGCAGCCCTATGAGCCTGTTCCTCTGAGCGGGGCCTGGCTGCCCATTTGTGAATTTATCCATTGCCAGGAGAGATGGTCCTGCAGGTCACAAAGAGCTTCCCTGTGGGGCACTAAACCTGCAAGGGATGGGGACAATTAACACAATTTCTTCACAAAGCCCAAAGGTGTTGGAACACAAAGAAAGTTCCCAGGTTGACCACAGGCGCCTTGAGAGGGAGATTTGGTAAAACTCTGCATGGAGGAGGAGGGTTTGAATAAAGGATCGGGGTCTTAAGTGGGGTTGCAGTGAAGGAGAGGTTTAGGAGCAGTTCATGAGGCACAGGCAACTCGTGTGCAGCACATCTGAGCCCCCTGTGTGGGATGACCTCACCTGTTGGCAGCAGCACAGGCTCCTGACATAAAAGGCAAGGAAAGGAGTGTGAGATCGTGGTTCTTGTCTCAGTGCAGCCAGCACAGGCACAGGCTGCTCACCAAGTGGCCAGAAAGATAAAGGTTCACTGGGGGCCCTCCTTGGAACAGGGATGGTTTTGCCCACAGTCCCTGCTGGGGAGGTTTACAGGGAAAAACACCTGCACAAAGTGCCGGGCATTTTCTCCTTGATGGGCAAAATAATCTCAATATTTGGAGCTGCTGGTTATGCCTGGCATTTCATCCCTGATGGGCAAAATGATCTCCTGGATATTTGGAGGTGCTGGTTGTCCATGTGAGCACAGAGCTGGAGCAAGGCAAGCACACTCCCAGCCCTGGGAGCTGCACAGGCACAGCTCTGCCCAAGAGCTGCAGCACAGCAGAGCCCCCAGCCAGCCCCTCTCATCTGAGGAGGATGTTCTGCTTTGAAGAGTCAAACAGAGTTTCCTGAGCTGTTTTGGCTCTTTGGGGACGTCTCTCCACATCCTGTGGGCACAGCTCAGACCACACCCAGGGCACAGAGCGCAGGTCAGCGTCTCACAGGGTTTGAGAGGCAGAAATTGAACATCCACAGGCACCCACCTGCAGCAGAGCTCTGCTCAGCAGCTCCTCCTCATCGCCAGGCACTCCCTCCAAAGGGTTAACAGGTCTGCTCTGAAGAGAAATCTCCCTTGCTACAGCCTGACTCCATAGCCTGCACCAGCAAAGAGGTAAATGGACACAGCATCAGCATTTAGGCTGTGAAAAAAACACAGCTTTGGGCAGAAAACAGCCACCAAACATCCTCATGCAGCTCACAGCAAGAAACCCCAGGGCTGGTTTGGAGTCAACCCGTGGTGATAACGCAGACACTCAGTTTAGTCTGGCTCTAGTGACAAACATTCCTCTGCACACACCCTTTAATCCTCTCAGCCCTGCTTCCCTCCCCACACACTTACTGGTGCATCTGCCGAATCCTTTAGGAGGAAATTTGCACTTCCATAACAGTTTGCTCGTGCTTTTCTGTCTTCCTCTCCCCAAAATCATTCCTCAGCTGCAGTTTCCATCCCTCCACAGCGCTCAGGAGAGTTATTTACTGGCAGTCTTGCGCAGACAGAGTCTCTGGGTTAAAACCAAGAGCAAAATGGTCCCATAAACCAGGACTCTGAGAGGGATCCCCCCTCTCTGTGCATCCCTGGGGGCTCTCCCTGCTCCCCAGCTCCACTGGCACTTCCCAAGAGCTGAGTTCTTGCCCCTGAGCCTCCCCAAGCCCTGCTGTCAGAAGAGCTCAGCACTTACCAGAAGTTGCTGCAAGCTCCACCCAAAGCTGATCTGATCCCCACGGGTCCTTCAGAGGGGAAAAACCTCCCAGCAGAACCCAGGTCAGGCACCAAGAGGTGTCAATTGGCATCAAGGCAGACCCAAAATTATTCCCATCCATGGGTGAGAAGCCGTGCAGGGAAGCCCATGTTCATCTGGCAGTGGCACAGCGTGGAGCTCCGGGCTGGTCCATGAGGGAATCCAGGGATCCTGTGGGAAGGAGCAGCCCCAGAACCACCCTGTGGGAAGGAGCAGCCCCAGAACCACCCTGTGGTTCACCCAACGCGTGGCTTTTTGCAGAGTGAAGGAGGCTTGCACAGGAAATGACTGGCTGGGTTTCTCACTGAAGGGGAGAGCCAATGAGTGCAGTGCTCTTATATGGGAAAGCTGCTGCCTACTGCAAATTCAGAATGTTTAACCCCTGCCTGCACAGAGCCTCTGCCTCCCCCACAGCCCCCTGAGCCCCCCAGAGCTGCCCAGGAGCAGCAGAAGTGCCTGGACAGCTGAGCCAAGCTTGGTGCGGGAAGGGAGCTCTGCAGAGCCCCAGGGACACAGCCTGATGTGCCACCAAGCAGTGCCAGCTGCTGCCCAGGGCTCAGGGCAGTGCCCAGAGCAGCCCCAGACCCTCAGGGCACCACTCACTCCCTCTGCTCCGGGGCCTGGGAGTGCTCCAGAGGAGAAAAGTCCGACAGAGGCTTCCCCTGGGAGCAGGGATGAAGAGTTGGGCTTGATAATCCTTGGGGGTCCCAACTCAGAATATTCTGTGAAATCTGAATGGATGTCCCCCCCTCCAGCCCACTTTATTTGCTCTGACACCAACAGGAGTCCAGCTCACACTTTTGGGTTTAAATCCTTCTGGGCTCCTTCTCCAGCTGTCCTGGGAGGGATCCCAGCCCTGGAGCCAAGGATGAGCTCAGCCCTCAGGAGAGCACCAGGACAGCTCTGCCTGCACAGCTGCTGCCACATCCTGCAGGGAGGGAGGGAGGGAATGGGCTGGGAAAGGAATCCCGGCCAGCTGGGAGCTCACCCAGGCAAACAGAGCCAGGGGGACACAGGAGAAATGCAGCAGCTTAACCCCACCAGCCTGGGCTTCCCTCTTGCCTTCTGAGGCTTTTGTGTGAATCCCACAATTGCTTATTTTACCCATGAAATGTGTCTGGGTTTGGCCTCGCAGAACAGGCACGTCCTGTGGAAATCTGGGAAGGGAGAAATCAAACTACCAAGTGAAATCTCAACTCAAGTGTTATTCATTCAAGTTGTATAATATTATAACTTTTTCATCAATAATAAATATGATAAAATACATTAATATATAGTACTTATAATATATTTTAATATAATTATATATAGTATATATATTAATATAATTATATATAATAATTATATATAATTATATATTAAAACATAACATTAACAATATAATACATTTCAATATATTAATATATTAATAATATAATTTAATATATTGATATATAAAGTATAATTATATTCCATATATTATATAATTTATTTTATTATGTATATTGATATAGAATATATAATTATATATAATATATAATACCTTATATATTATAATATATAATATACTGTATGCTATATTACATATATATAAAATATATCATATAGTATATGATATATCATATAATTTATACTATATTATATGTAATATAGTAGATATTATATGCAAATATAATTCACAATATATATGTATTATATATTATATATACTATAATATATAGTGTATATTGTATATTATTATATATAATATAATATAATATAATATAATATATATTATATATAATATGGTACCTATAATAAATATTAACATATATTAATATATAATATTTAAAATATCTATCTATATTATAATTATAGATGAGTAATTCACAGCAGAAAAAGCAATGACTGGAACCTGCTTAAGCAAAAGGAAGCATGAGGATCATGGTAGTGGCTGGAAAAGATGCAAACAAGAACATTTCCTGAAATATATATTCTGTGTTCACTAAAGTTTCCATTTTTTACCAAATACTGAAAAACATAATAGTCCTGTGATTGATGCCATGTTTTCAGTATGCTGTAAATAGAAGCTCAAAGTCACTTGTGATTTAGTTACAGAATTCATCTGTGGCCACTCAGGTGTAGCAGCTCAAAATCATCGTCACAGGAGGAGGAAAACCTGCAATTACAACATGCAAGGGCGGAGAATTAAAATACAATAGGTAAACCAACAAAACATAATTTCTTTTAAAGGTGTATTTTCATACTTGGGAAAGCATCAAGTATTTTTGCAAGGCTCTTTTTTTTTTTTTTAATTTTTCCATGTAACTGTTATGTAAAAGCCACACTGAAATGATTAATTTGAGCAGCTCCATTTCTTAGTTACAGATGGCAATGAGTACCTCAGCCAGTGCCCAATCTGAAACATAAATATTCCTAAATGTAATCCCTTGTCAGAACTTGTCTGATAGCCCAGGGAAACCAATTAATCACACAAGAGCATTTTTGGAACTGCAAGCTCCACACCATAACATTTACAGCCCCAATCTATATTCTGTGAGGGGCCCATCCAGCTCTCATCCCTAAAATGGAAATTTCTTTCTACTTGATGTATCCCATTCTGTAGGATGAGAGCCTGCAGGAATGCTCTGCTGACAATCAAAGCAGCAGAGGAAAATCCAGATGGAAAAATCCTGTTTGTGGAGGAACAGTGACATCCTGTGGCCACCGAGGAGATTAATTTCTGCTGCTTTTCAAACAGCCAAATTGGGCAAAATCTTAAAAAACACCCCTGGCTACTGTGGGCAAGGCTGCAGAAATACTGAGGGAATTATTCCCAATATTCCCAATCCTATAGGATTATGTTATGGGGCAGCTGAGAAAGGAGAAAACCCCAAATGTATCCAAACCCAGCATAATGGGTTATTTCATTTCTCTTTTTATAGGTATAAGTAATTTATTTAAAGCACAAAATACAAAACCCCAAAATCTTGGCTGGTTATTCTTTTTGGGGTTTTGATTTTTTTTTTTAAGAGAGAACAGATCAGAAATTAATTGAAGCAAAAAGAAAAAACCTAAAAGGCCAGTCCCAAAACTCAGATTACAGCTGGATTAAAAGATGTTACCAGAATTTGTTGTAAATATGGGAGCATTAAGATTATTCTAATAACACAGAGATTCTGGCTAAAACATATTGAATTATTATTTTAGTTATGAATAGTTGTCTCTAAGCAAACTTTGAAGGTACCACCATATTGTAGGAGTAAAAAAAAAAAAAAGAGTATTTAAATAATGTCATTTGTATTGCCTGACATCTTACTTTGTTTTATGCTAATAACTTTGGTGCAAACACTGCATATTATACAAATTCATATTCACATTTCTTTGTGATTCATACCCATT